>NC_044395.1:89119496-89428940 GCF_006542625.1 Nomascus leucogenys | reverse complement strand
ATGCTTTAAACTGTATTAAAACTAAACAAAAAAGAACATGGATATATATTCCAGACCTCCAAACAATGACAATGAGTAGCACTTCAACTACACCCACCTCTAAGCTGGGTTGGGGAGGAGTAGATGGAGATGAACAAGCATAGATCCTAAGTATAAGACACAAAGAGGATAATAATGAGGGGCAACTGCAATTATCCTGAATTGCAGGTTACCTGAGAGGGCAAGGGAAAAACAACACAGTCTAATAGGCAGGAGAAAGTTATCATAATTCTTTTTATGATAACTTTAAAAATTGGCTTTCTTGGATGATAATTTTATTTTTCCCAACTAGCTTTCAAATGGGGGTTTAACTAAAGTTCCCTGAACAATTAAATCTTGTTTATTTTTTAAATATATATATCTGAAGCACCTAGCCTTGATAGAGATTGGCAATGTGTTTTTTCCTCTAATTTAATAAGGTGTGTTAAGTTCAAGCTACATAAGGCAGAATTTTGTGATTCAACAAGGAAAAGCCCAAAGAAGTTTTAAAACAATAGTTTATAAGAAAGACTAATAAATTAAGAACCGCCAAGGAATGTGATTATTCTGTTGAATGAAAAAAATTATTTATCATAATTAAGTATATCTTACCTTGTATGAATTTAAATGCCTGTAAGGTAAAGCATCGACAAGCTAAGTTAGAGTGATTTGCCTCAGAGCAGGACAGAATTAATTTTTTTAAACTCTATCTGGCACAGTCAAATTAATAAATTAAGTGTGGAAGGGAAAGAAAAAAAAAAACAGAGACAGAGCTATGAAACTGATTGCTATTAGAGAGGACTGCAGGCCTGATATGAGAACGAAGTGTAGGTGGTGCCCAGTGATTCACACATGAAACCAATTGGGAAATAGCAGCAAATAACATTTATAGCTTCAGATGCATGTACACCAATTTTCAGAGCATGGGTAATAAAGAAAACTTAAAATGTTGGTACTATGTGGTATATTTTATATTTTTATTAACTTATAACATTGTATATATCCACATATATATTTATGTATGTATATATCTAATTTGTGTGTGTTAGGACTAAGATGTATAATGAACATTATCAATAAGAAAGAGTTCCCATTACCAGTAGTCGAATGAATTATAGAAAAGTGCCCAGCAGAGTTCTGTGAAGTTATGTTTCAGGCTACTAAAGCCTTGTGTTTGAAACTGCTATTCTGCTTCCAGTGGTCTTGAAACATGATAAAATGGGTTTTGTGCCACAAGGCTACAGATATAGTGGTAGTTCTTTTTAAAAAGGATTGTAATTAGCCACACACAAACTTATGACTTGTGATTTACAAGCTTGAAATAAATGTTAAGCACAATTGAATAACAGACTATTAAAGAAACAGTTTGTGAGCATTTGGAAGTAGAAACAGGTATCAGCAGGATGAGTTTAAGAAGAATGAGTCAGGTCAGACTGACTTTATTCCCCCTTGAACAAGAATTTGAAAAAGGTGGATTACATCCATCTGGACTTAGCCAGGTGTTTGTCACAGTCACAAAAGGAAGATAACTTGAATTACATATAGGGAAGTATATCTGCAAGGGCCTAGACAACCATATTCATGATTCTAATTAATGAACTGATTAAATCTTAGAGCACAGTTTTTTGCTGTTTTCCAAAGCTTTAGCTTCCTTCTTTTTAAAAATTACCAGTACTACATTTGAGCATCTGCTGTGTGCTAGACATTGAGTAAATTGCTTGACATAAACTTTATTCTCACAGTTAACCAATAAAATAGATATTCTTCAAATTTTAAAGATTTAGAGATTTGCTCAAGGTCACAAAGCTATAGACAGGAAGTTTAAATTTGCAAATTACATGCAGCTGGAAGAAAAAAATACGTTGAATTACAGAATTAGACTCTCAAAGAATCTAATCTTATTAGTATGTCAGATTAACTATGAAATTCATGGTGATTTTATACATTAACAAACTCAATGAGAGTCAGTAGTACTGACATGGCTGCTAAAAAATTAAAAGATTTTTAGGTCATATTGTGGAATAAAAGTAGCTGAAGGGAGGTGGCATGCTTGCCCTTACAGTATTTTCAGTTTCCAGGCATCACACCTTAATGTGGAATACATCTATCAGGATTCTTTCCTTTGTTAACGACAGAAACTTCACATGCAAGAAAGGGATTTTTTTTGGCTCACACTGCTAAGAAGAGTTCTCAGATAATCTACCTACCTGAAGAAAAAAATTGCTTAAACCTGAGTTTTAGGAATGAAAACCAGGATTTCAGAGCCATTCAGTCTCTCTGTTTGTTTTCAGTCTCTCATTTCTGTTTATCACTGCTTCTCCTTGCATGTTGACCTTACCCTTTCTTATTTCATAT
The DNA here is from genome assembly GCF_006542625.1 of Nomascus leucogenys. Classification (NCBI taxonomy): domain Eukaryota; kingdom Metazoa; phylum Chordata; class Mammalia; order Primates; family Hylobatidae; genus Nomascus; species Nomascus leucogenys. Next base: position 89,426,567 of record NC_044395.1, on the reverse strand, counting down.
AGGCCTTCACTACTGGGAGGAAGCATGACCACTAAAGAGCCTTGGCTTAGCTATTTCAGCTAACAGAGTAAACTTCCTTTCACCTAACATTTAGATAGAAATTCCTGAGAAAAGCTCTGATTGCCATGCTGCAGTCATTTAAAAATCTTTGGCCCAATTACTATTGTCAGGGAGATGGAACAATGTGGATGGCTAGGATTTGGTCATGTGATCAGTCTTGTGGCCAGTGGCTGTGTAGAATATAGGGTGGAGCAAACCTGTTACCAGAACAAAGAGAATGGAGAACTGGCTAAGCTGACCATGCAAGATATATTCATGTCAGGTATGTTAAGAAAGACATTGGCATAGGGATGAGAATTGAAACTGCACCATAAAGACCAGATGAAGAAGCAAGGGCAGCTTTTTTGGAAAAGAGAAAGCTTGGGGGAAGACCAAAGAATTGTAAAAAAAAAAAAAAAAGAAAGAAAGAAGAAAGAAAGAAAGAAGGAAAGAAAGAAGAAAAGAGCAAGCAAATTCTACATTCTACATGGTTCAAGGGACAGAATCTGAGCCATCTTCACTGGAGGAAAAGTTTTATTTTTAAACATATTTCAACTTAATGAGACTTTAACTTTCAAAGCTGAGAGCAGGCCACAGTGTCTGTTTCATTTTGATTAAACAGAAACCTTGTCACATCTGTTTTGAAGGCATTAACTGTTTAACCACTTGTCAGTGAAGTTGCGTATGGGTTAAGAGCATCAGATGAATGGTTGGACTAAATTACTGTAAGTAAAGGAGAGGCAATGAAGAAAAGTGTAGATTTTAAAGTCAAACACATATGAGCATGAATCTAAGTTTTTAAATTCAGTGGCTATGTGATCTTGGACAAATTGCTTCCTCTTAACCTCATTTTTGAAATGGAGATTATATTTCTTGCCTTGCAGGGCTGGTGTGAGAAGTGAAGATACCCTTGGCAGAACTCCTGTTTCATAGACAGCTCTTAATAAGTTACAGTTTATTTGTGTATACACACAAATGCACATGCACACATTCATAGTGGTATATCTTGAGATTTTCTGACATCTTTAAAATAGGAAGTATGCCATATCTGAACCCTTAAAAATGCACAGATTGTGCCTGTGAAGTAGCTGTGGATTTGGAAGGAGAAAGAGAGAAAGAATGGAAGGGAGGCTAGGTATATGAAGTTAGAACATATAATGGGAATTTATCAAGACTGCCCAGCATCTTGGAATTTACTGTCTTGGGAGTCTGGCATTTCTATGGTAGAATTTGACAAATTTAAGTTAGCACATAAAGTCTCAACATGTTTTTCATGTGAACGAAGTAAGATAGCAAATGAAAAAATGCTTAGAATAATTCCTCATACCCAGATAGTGCTACATCAAAGTTTATTATAATTTCAATTAAAGGTTTATTGTATGGTCTCCTGCTTATCAAGACACAGAACATACCATATTGATCACATTTTCTCTATACTTTAGTATATTGCCTGGTACTTTATAGGCATGTAAATAAAAGATGGCAGAAAAGGAGTTGTGGTATCATGAAATAAAAGCCACAAAATCAAAATTATAACCTAAAGCTGTGTGTGGATTTATACTTGAAATAGCAAGAGAGATAAAATCTAATTGGTAATTTAAAAAAAGAGGAGCATGGTAGAAAGATGAAGACCAGAAAGGGTGAAGAATCAGGAGATAACCTCAATAAGCAGAAGTATGGCACTCTAATTCTGTAAGTTTCAGACGCCAATACTTCTACAACTGAAATTAAAAAATGTCATATATTATAATTCCATGGTATTTGTTTTCTATACTACACTTTCACGTTTCATACCTTCAGTACTTAAGTTTCTACAACCAATTTCAGTTTAATGTAATGCCTTCATGTCTACTGATAGGCTAAAGCCATCAGCTAGCAGGCACTTACACCAAGCTTGCTTCTCTCAAATTACCTGCCTAGTTTCTATGGACATTGAGTTTATCACTCTTCCCCTAAAGAAGGGCTTTCCAACTTTATTCGTGCCATAGCATACATAGAAAATGAGAATACTTCATTAGTGTAGCTATTGAGCTAATGGAAAAACTAGATAACAGCTGGGGAGAGATTGCCCTGAGTTCTAGCCACCCTAGGCCCTGGCAACTGTCCCCAGAGCTGAGGGGAACAGTATTTTAGCAGGCCTATAAACCAACAATTGGGGCTATTAGCGTGATGGGTCAACTCCAGTTGGCTCTACTGTGAAGAATTGAACACAGCAGATTTTACAGTTTTGTTCATTCAACAAACATTTCTGATAGTTACCCTTCTAGCCGCTGAGGTACAGAAGTGAATAAGACAGAGTCCCTGCCTTACTAGAAAACAGGCTGAAAGAGGCTAAATGTCCTAGTCAAGTTCACAGGACTCTGTATAAGGGCCACAAACCACATCACCTGAATCAATACAAGATTTTTGCCAAGAAAAATAAGTGCTTAAGGGTCTATACTATATAATATATATTCATCATTTCTTGGTGAAGAAAATGACTACTAGTTTTCTAACTTACAGGTTAATAAATTTGTGCTCTACTTATTTGGAATGTGAGAGAATTTTAGGAGGGTTGAACTGTGCACCTGAAACTTTTCTCAATTACTGGATATGTTAAAAGAAAAAAAGGATTTCTAAGTTCTGTGCTACTTTGATATATGTTTATCTTGTTTTTATGGATACTTCAACATTTACCAACATCTTTTATTGTGGGTGACACCCCTGCTCACAACAGGCAAGTAGAAGAGTGAAATAATAGATTGTCACCAGCATTAACCCAGTGAGAAAAAAAATCCTGTTATCACTAAGGTGAGGCAAGCTTGACAGAAAGCATAAACTGTTCCAAAAAAAATAAAATTTTAATATGCATAATTGATAATTACAGATTCATCTTCAGTTTTCATTAAAACAGGTCGCTGAAGATCTCTACTTGGGAACACTTTAATAATTTATTTGAAACTGTGTATGTATATATATATATTTATGTTTTCAATAATTCAAACTTTCTAATCCTCATAATTAGAGGTAACAAATGATAGATTATGGATAATTTTATGTAGTGAAAAAATTTTCACATATTTGTACATGGATCCATGCAGACAAATGTCCATCTAAAACTCAATTATTTCTAAACACAGTAACAGAGGGGAAGATGTAATGCTATTCTCACTGACCTGGATTAGGTAGGACATATTGTTACTGTTACATTTTTATAGATGGTAGCAAGTAACTTGTTAGAGGTAGCCAAAGGCAGGATTGAAATGTGACCCCAAAACCCACAAACACTATAGACTGTCTCTTTCAAATTTATCCAAAAAAATCTCATTTTTAACCTACTTCTCAAATATTTAATTGTGATTTTAGTATAAATATGTTCCCTTAATGCCTACATTTAGATTGAAATATAATATGTTGTAAAAACCTCCAAAACCTGAACATTTAAATTAAATAATGATGCATATACTTTTACTTATTAAGCACATTTTGGGTTTGATGCTAAAGTGTTCAACTGCAGAGAACAGAAACCCATAATGTCAAAAGAAGTTGAATGATAGCTGCTTGGGGTTTTAATGCAGCCTTCAAAACAGGACTTATCAATGTTTGAAGCAAAGGTAAAGTTATGTCTGTTAAGTGGATGGAGAACAGTGATGATCAGTTTTTGAGCACCTGTGGTGAGCCAGGATACGATACAAGGATCTCCATCACTATGTTTCACGTTATAATGTGCATCACCTGGGAACCTTGTTGCAATGCAGATTATGATTAATTACATCTGGGAAATGTAATACATCTCGAGTTGAGTTAGAGCTGGCCTCTGCACTGGAAGCTTTTCTCAAAAAATTGACACATAATGCTGGTTCCATTGGACCACACTTGAAGACCACATTTTGAATAGCAGGTTCTTAACACCACCTGAGAGCACCTTCATTTCATTTTACTCATGAGGAAACATGGCTCAGAAGGCATAGTGCTTTGGCCAACATCTCTAAATTCTGCAGAATATTCAGTTTCATAGTAGGGTGATCTTAAAACCCCAGCCATTTCCACCATTCCATGCCTTTCCCCGTTACTAGAAGTCAGGGAGCTGAAAATAATAATAATGAGTAACATCTCCCTAGGCATTTTTAAATACAGCGAACCCAATTTTGATTTTGGAGAAGAGTTTGAAATGTTTCTCATAGCATCTCAATCAGTTTGTACTTTTCACACAGCTTTTATGAAATCCTCTAATGTTTCTAAGGTAGTTGCTTTTTTTGAATTGTTGCGTCATTTAAGAAAAAAAGAGGAAAAACTTATGACTTCAGAAAATAGTGTGAAAAATGAAATCATGTTATTTTAAAGCCATCTACCAAAGGCATGGAGAATGTCATCTATTCTTAACATAATTTAATTTTTCCTGGCTCCATGGCAGAGTGCAAGAGAGTAAAGTAATGGCTCTGTTCCTACCTAGATGATCACTTGCTTAGACAGTTGCCAAGGTAACCATAACTTTTGATTAGTATCAGAGTAAGTAAGAACCAAAAAATCCCTCAATTTTCATTTTCAATGTTCCATGTCACTTGGAATAATAGTAATGGAAACTTTCTTCTCCCTCCACATCTTCCAAGTGGTTTTACCCCATAACACTGCATTTAATGATTTGTTTTTCAGGAAAAGATATTATAACAATGAACCATCCAGAATTCTTTAACCTGGAGAGGTAACAGGTTCAAGAAAGATAGAACTCTATCCACAAAAATGCTTCAGAAAATAAGCAATTTGCCTTGGCTGAGAAATGGGGATAGTAAAATGTGATGAGAAATAAGGAAAAAATGCTAGCTAGAGAAAAGACCTGGCTGCCAAGTACCACGTTCCAGGTGGAGCCATAATTAGGAAAATCAAATTCCAGATAAGAGCAATTAATTTAATATTTCTCATAAAATACAGTAGGCAATGAGATGATAAAATATCAAATTTACAGTGATAAGTATAGTCCCTTAGATAAGAGAAATGTGCCTATTTGGGGATTTGATTGAGTTTGGTTTGTGTTTTATAGCTACTGCTCTAGGATATTTGTCATCTAGTTTGGTCCTCAGAAATATAATCATGCCATGTAAAAAGAATGCAGGGAATTTCCTAAGAAGCTATATTAGTTGTACTGAAAGAGCATATGCTACTCTTCTCCATTGGACAATTAATAACCTTATTATAGAAAATTTAGAGAATACAGAATAGAAATACCTAAACCCATCTAGATTGCTAAAACAATTATACTTTTTATTAAATATATTTAAGGTATATAGTGTGAATGTTTTGATATACCTATGAATTGTGAAATGATTACCACAATCAAGCTAATTAACATAGTGGTCATATCACATAGTGACCATGTTTTGTCTGATGAAAACCACAAAAGATCTCCTCTCTTAGAAAATTTCAAGTATACATTATTATGAAGTACAGCCACCATCTTGTACATTAGATGTTCAGAACTTCTTAATCTTATAACTGAAAGTTTGTACCCTTAGATCAAAATCCCACCGTTATGACATTTAGATATATACCTTTCAGTTGTTTTCTAAATATTTTGACAATTAAGACCTATTACTTACATAATGTTAAATGAACATTTTACGTAATGTAAAAAGAACATTCTTTTTATCTAAATTTATATTTTATGTATGTATGTATGTATGTATGTATGTATGTATGTATGTATTTTGAGATGGGACTTCATTCTTGTTGCCCAGGCTGGAGTGCAATGGCGCGATCTCAGCTCACTGCAACCTTCGCCTCCCTGGTTCAAGCAATTCTCCTGCCTCAGCCTCCCAAGTAGCTGGGATTACAGGCACCTGCCAGCATGCCCAGCTAAGTTTTTGTATTTTTAGTAAAGATGGGGTTTCACCATGTTGGCCAGGCTGGTCTCGAACGCCTGACCTCAGGTGATCCACCCGCCTCAGCCTCCCAAAGAACTGGGATTACAGGTGTGAGCCACTGTCCCCGGCCCTAAATTTATATTTTAATATTAGAATTCATCTCAAACAGTTTTCATGGCAGCCATATGAATTTATGCTAATTTATTTAACCATTTCCTTACAATTGGATATTTACATTATTTTTAAAATGCCCTGCCAGCTGCAGCTAACACTGTATTGAACATCTTTGTATTAAAGTCTTTTGCCTATATTTTGGGCTTTTTCCTCTGGATATAATTCTAGACATAAAATTACTGAGCCAAAAGAACTGTATGTTAGGGTTCTTAAGAGTTGCCATTGTTCAATTTCCACCTATGAGTGAGAACATGCAGTGTTTGGTTTTTTTGTCCTTGCGATAGTTTGCTGAGAATGATGGTTTCCAGTTTCATCCATGTCCCTACAAAGGACATGAACTCATCATTTTTTATGGCTGCATAGTATTCCATGGTGTATATGTGCCACATTTTCTCACACTCCGGGTACTATTGTGGGGTAGGGGGAAGGGGGAGGGATAGCATTAGGAGATATACCTAATGTTAAATGACGAGTTAATGGGTGCAGCACACCAACATGGCACATGGATACATATGTAACAAACCTGCACATTGTGCACATGTACCCTAAAACTTAAAGTATAATAATAATAAAATTAAAAAAAAAGAGTTGCCATATTTTTTCAAAATAATTTATTTTACTCTCCCGAGTTTTAATTAAATGCTTAAGTGTGTATAGTGAAGTCTTTTTTTTTTTTTAAATATATGGAACCTGAGGCAGTTGAGCATAGTAACAAACAGCACCAGATTTGGAGCTGAACCTACCTAAGTTCAAGAACGTATGAATAGAAACTTTTAACCTTTCTTCTAGAGCTTGCCACTCATAAGGTATGACAAAAGTCTATGACTATAGGATCTATAACTGTGGCAATATGTTCTATTAACTCCATTTTATAGAGGAAAAAAATAAAAGTCAAAAGAAAAAAGGTTAAACAAGTGGTGAAGCCTCCTGCTCCCCAGGTCAGATGCTATTTCCAACACCCGGTGCTTCTGGCCTATGCATACAGACTTCAAATGTTGGGTTTCTGATCTAATCTCCCACAAACTATTTTAAAATAGTTTTAAATCACATGCTTTGTGTGATTTAGCATTTAAGTTCACTAAGCTTTGATGAGATAAATAGTGCTTTCCTCTTGTCATGATGTCATTACCTACTCAATGTATTTTTCCCCCTTTTTTTGGAATCATGTCATGTACATTCAATTCCCTAAATCCTATAATAGAAGCTTTTTATTTTTTAACCTCATGTGTGCTCTACTTCGACCTTTTATCATAAAAGCCTGTTTGTTCACTTTCTGACAGCTCTCCACAGCTCATCACCCTGCCGGCTGCAGCTAAACCATACCATTGTATGAATTTCAATATATAGAAAAAGATGAAAGATGGAAAAAAATAAGGAGAATAGACAATGGATCTATGATAAGTCAAAGAAGTAACAAAAAGGGTCAAATTACCTGAAGTTCAAACCAAAAGACATCAAAGAGGGAAAGCCAAGTACTAAAATAAGAGATAATAGAAGATGATTAGGGGAAAATCATAATAAAAAGGAGATAATGGTTTGTAACTGGAAAGAGAAATTGTAAAGAACTAGAAATAAATGGGTAAGATAGAATTAAAGGTATAATAATGAGAACTGAAAAATAATAGTGGATGTAGTGAGAGATAAACCTGTCATATTATCACAGGGAAGATGGGAATAGAGGAGACTGTTCTGTGGGAAGTTTCCAAAGCCCTGGACTGAGTGGTTTTATTCAGATGTGCAGGGAAGTCATGGGGATATGAAAGTAAATTGGGACAACATTGAAATAGGTAATTATAATGATGGCAAGCCAGTCTTGTAATTTAAAACAGTATGATTGTAAGAAAAGTCCTCAGGCTTCTTTTTCCATGAAGAAAACATAGTGTGCTTGCAAATCTATATGATCTGCCTCTCAATTCATCTTATTAAATCTACATATTCTGCATCATAAATGTCTTTGTTGGAATACATGTTGTGTGTGCTCATGTATGTGTATCTTTCTCTCAAAATATCTTTGCTAGAACTATGTGCCATAAATGTTTTTGTTCACATCTGTCTGCACATTTCTTTCAGTGCCACTAATTATGTGCTTTGTCATTTTAATATGTTATTTTTACTTAATCTGATTGGTCATTTGAGTACACAGGTTGTGCAGTACAATTATACTTGCAAAATTACCGAGATACATACATAAAGCAATAAGATAGCCTTCATTTGGTTCTTTACAGATTCCAGAAGTATATAAGTAATTGCTTTTGCTTTATTTGAACATGGACTTTTTAAACAATAAAAAGACTTTCAAATGTACCATTCTATTATTCAGCTGGGGGCTTACTTGATCTGTGCTGTGAAACTGATCCAGACAGAATGAAACAACTGCATTTGAGCAAGAAACTGCAATGCACTATCCTGGAGGTATTGAACTCTGCCCAGAATTTAATATATACTTGATTACAACAAAATGTGCAAGTTAGGAACAAAATACCATGCTACAAATGAATGGATGACTAAATGAATGTAATGATGAATACAAATTTGCACTCCAAGAAAATCTAGACTCAGATATACAACAGAGATCCACAGTAACCCCCAAGTTTTAAGTTTCAGGAAAATTCCTGAGTATTATACAGAAGCTCTCACAACAGTTGACATAGCAAATATACTCATCTATATGTTCTTATCTAACAATCCTAATTATAGTTCACAATGAAAGGTCATTTTCTTTAATCCAGCAATTAATGAACATATAGCTGACTTTGGCTACAGAATTAATATTATTCATAGAATAATAAGGTCAACTTCATTATCTAAGATACTTTGTATAAGATTGATTTGATTTAATCACCTATAAATAAAAGAGAAAATGTCAAATACGGTTGAACTCAGTAAGACTGAAAAAAATTATATTTATAAAAACATGATAGTTTTCCCATTAATACCACTATTATTGAATATTATTCTTTAAATGCTGGTCAAGTAAAGATAAAGTAACATAAGATGCAAATATTGAAAATGAGGATGCAAGTTTACCTTGGAATACTATGCAGCCATAAAAAAGAAAGAGATCATGCCCTTTGCAGGGACATGGGTGGAGCTGGAGGCCATTATCCTTAGCAAACTAACACAGGAACAGAAAACCAAATACCACATATTCTCACTTATAAGTGGGAGCTAAATGATGAGAAGACACGGACACATAGAGGGAAACAACACACACTGTGGCCTTTCAGAGTAGGGAGGGTGGCAGGAGGGAGAAGATGGAGAAAAATAACTAGTGGGTACTAGGCTTAATACCTAGGTGATGAAATAATCTATACAACAAACCCCCATGACATAATTTTACCTGTGTAACAAATCTGCACTTATACCCCTGAACTTAAAAGCTAAAATAAACAATATAATGAAATAAAATTTTTAGTTGATTCCCTGTTAGAAAAAATTAAAAGTTCACTAAAAGTTTGCTATAAAATACACAAATTATTTTTAAAAAGCTTTGATTTATTAATAATTCAATACTAATTTTAAACATATAAAGAAAACCACAGACATTTAACCAAGTGTATATGGGAATTTAAAATATGATGAAGATGGCTTTATAAATCAATGATTACAAAATGAATTCCTAATGAACTGGTATTAAGCATTTTAATGAATATTTGGAAAAAATAAATCTGGACTCTTGCTTCATTCTTAATCTCTCTCTCTCTCTCTCTCTTCCCCTTCTTCCTTCCCTTCCCCACCAGATTTTAAAAAAAAGATACAATTAGTAAAATAAAATGGCATTTTTAGATATATTACATTTAGGAGAACTTACCAAACTTTATATGAATGCTAGAAATTTTAAAGGAAAAGGAGATCAATTTAACAGCATGAATAATAAAATACAAGCCAAATCAAATCAAATGACTCTGTTTAGCCAACATCAGAATTAGGAAGTTACATAACAAATTGAGGGAAAAAATTATATATACTGTATACACACACACACACACACACACATACACATACATATACACAGACACATATGTAAATATATAAAGTATATATATATTTACTATATAGATATAGCTGTAATAGGTTAATATAAACATAGATATATATCAGACACATAGAAGATCTTTTAATATTCACATATCCCAGCAGAAACATGTATTAGGCTATAAACAGACTATTTACAGATGAAATATAAATGCCTAATAATTTTTTTGTTGTTCAAAAAGGAACAGTATTACTGTTCAGAGACACTCACATAAAAATAATCAAATAGATCGACAATGACTAAAACAATCATGGTAACTACTGTGTTGGCAAGTACTGGAGGAAATGAGTATTTTCACATCCTTTTGGTGAGAATGTGTCAATTGATAAAAATATGCCTGGAAAACAGTTTGCTAATGTGTGTCAAAATCTTGATCCAGAATTTCTACTTCTAAGAAATTCTCTCTAGAAGATAATTTATATACCACACAAGAATGCATCATAAAAATTTTTAATGTTTATAAATAAACCTTGGACTTAAGCTAAATTTTTGTCCACAAAAGAGTTTAAGACATTAGATATTGGCAAAAATAGCATGCTATGAAGCCATTTAAAATAATGAATGATGCACATTCCTGTTTATTTACACAGAAAAATGCCAACAAAATGTTTGAAAGAATAAAAATATTTCAGAGAAATATTTATATTATTTATATCTGTATATCAATATCTAGAAAAGAGTTCTTTAAAATGTTTTACGTTTTACATTGGGTGGCAGAGTTTGAGACATTTTGTAACTTCCTATACTTTAATATATACTTGAATAAATGTATTAGTCAGGCTTCTCTAGAGGGATAGATAGTATAGATGTATACATGAAAGAGAGTTCATCAAGGAGTATTGACTCACACAACCATAAGTCCCACAATAGGCCATCTGCAAACTGAGGAGAAGGAAGCCAGTCCCAAACCTCAAAACTAGGGAAGCCGACAGTGCAGCCTTCAGTCTGTGGCTAAAGGTCCGTGAGCCCCTGGCAAACCACTGGTGTAAGCCCAGAAGTCAAAAAGCTGAAGAACTTGGAGTCTGATGTTTGAGGGCAAGAAGCATCCAGCACAGGAGAAAGATGAAGGCCGGAAGACTCAAGTAGTCTAGTCTTTTCAAGTATCTCTTCCTGCTTTTATCCTAGTCATGCTTGCAGCTGATTAGATGGTACCCACCCAGATTGAGGGTGGGTCTGCCTCTCCCACTCCACTGACACAAATGTTAATCTCCTTTGGGCAACACCCTCACAGACACACCCAGGAACAACACTTTGCATCCTTCAATCTAATCAAGTTGACACTCAATATTAACCGTCACAATAAACAACAACAAAAAAATCTGTTCTTGTTTTGGAAAATAATAAAATAAAACACAATCATAGCCTACATTCTCTACATGGTCCGGGAGACGGGAGGGGCAGTTTTAAGGACACTAAGAGGAGATTCTGCTTTTAGAAATTTAATATTTTTACTTTTAAAATATTTATTTAACTTATGAATGAAGACATTAGAGCTATTTCCAAGAAGGATGAGAGAAACTAACACATTTCTTCATTAAAAGAATGCTAAAATTAGATTGCTAAAATAAATAGAAAACTGGTTGATAATCTGCAGTCTAAAAAATCATACTCTTTGGGATTATCTTGTCAACTGGACAGAATTCACTTGAATCACTATCAGACAAATATAATTTGTAATTTATCTGTCTTCTGTAAATTAATATGTAACTTTATAGAGCTAGGTCCTGGTCATTAGTAAATAATAAGCCAAAGCTACTCCTCCCTGCTACGTCAAATATTTCTAAGACAGTCTTGTTAGACAATGGTCTCATAGGTAATAGCCTTTTTAGATAATTTTACTCAATATTTTTCAGTTTGAAGAGAATTAATGAATGGTGTAGGGCAGATATAAAATAATGTTGAGCTGAAGATGGTCTCTATTATCATTTCTTTTTTTTTCCTCATCCTTGCTTCTTTTTGTTTTATTTTGTTTGTTGATTTGGTTGGTTGGAGTTTTACTTTTCTGCTTTAAAAAAGCAAAAAATATATTGTATAGTTCAATTTTGTGGTTCAGGAATCTAATAAGAGCTTAGCTGGGTAATTTTTTCTGTTGCATGTGGCATTAACTGGGGTCACATGGTGGTAATCAGCTGGTAGCTGTGCTAGTCTGAAGGGTCCAACATGACTCTATTATCAGGCCTGTCTAGACTTATATAGGTCCTCCTTTTTATCTCCATGTACCCTTTCCATGTGATCTCCTTAGTAGGGGATGTAAGTCAGACTTATGTGGTAGCTCCAGTCTTCTAGAGACCAAGATGGAAGTTGACTGTCCTCTAAGCCTAGAATTGATACAGCATCACATATGCCACACTCTATGAGTCAAAGCAGTTTCCGGCCAGCCTAATTCAACATTGGGAGAAATGGAACCCATTTTTTTAATGGGATAAGCATCACAATATTTACATCTATCTTTAATCCATCACAATATGAATATCACTAATCCTTATATCAACCAGATCAGATACAGTTTATAGTTTATAATAAATTGTTTCATTAACATAAAATATTTCAGTCCCTGAGTATTATACATGTTCTTTTTATCACCAACAAAACTCAGTGACTAAAACGTTAAAGTTGAAATGTATTAATATTTCTCAAATTTAATCCTTCATGGAATGCAATTTTAGATATTTTTAAATGTGTAGCATTTAAAACATGCTTGATATTATATTTCTTATAGAAAGAAAAAGATGGAATTGTTCAGGACATATTTAAGGATTAATATATCCATGGATATTTAAATATTTACCCCAATTATCAGTTTTCTAGGGTTGTGTCCGAATTTATTATTTGGATATTGAAGTACTCTGCTCTGTTGTTTATTTATTTTCACAGCTACGATAATAAGGTGTTGACTTTTTAGCGCTTTCTTTTACAAAAACTTGCTCCAAGCTCCTGCCACTTCTGCATTTTTCAGAATGTCTATCAGGGGTTTCAACATGGATGTAATTATGCTGTCAAGCAGACATGGTCTGGTATTGGCTTACAGTTCAGAAGAAGCTGGAAGTCATGTAGACAAAGTGGCCTGGCCACAGCAGGGAATCAGCACACTCAGATGAAAGCAGTGTGGCCAAGACTTTGCTCCCCCGTTTAAGGAGTTCATGTGTAGGATAGTGAACACAATAAGCTTGGAGGATAAGGTCAGAGTAAGAGGAAGCAGGGTGAACAAGAAAGAAATTCTTGTGAAAAAATATCATTTTGTATATAGGAGATCTCCACAGAGGAGCTTTAAAAGAGCTTGGGCCATAAGTGGCTAATCTCCTTCGCTTTATAGCTGAATAAATGAAAAATATAAATGGTATGAGCCAAAGAAGAAAGTTTTCCTCCAATCCAAGACTCTACTACCCATTGCTAGAAGACCTGATCACTCATGAAGGCTGGTCACTCAGGCACAGATAGCCACATTATGGTCATAAGCCATACATGTGAGAAGCACACATTTGAAAATGCCAGCAGTCAGAAAGAAGAAAATCTGAGTTCCGCAACCAGTATGTGAGAAGTTTATCTTTCCAGAGAAAACATCAATACCAATTTTAACAACAGAAATGGCTATATCAATGAGAACTCAAAAAGAATACAACGATGTGTGAACTCAGAAATCTGTCTAAATCAAGAAAATCAGAATAGATGTCCCGGAGAGGGCCACAGTGTACATCTAAGGAAGTTGTAAAATTGAGAGAGAAAACATTTCCCGTGTTGGGAAAGAGTCGCTGGAGAATACAATTTGCCATCAAAGTTTCCACAATCCAACTCCAGCTTTACTCTTTTCACCCACATAGCAACCATTTTGAGATTTACCATTGCTTTGTGTTGGTCCATATTTCCATATGGTCTCAGTTTCCTTCCACCTGAATTACTTCCTTTGTAATATGTATCTCCCAGAGATTCATGTATTCAGCTTTTGTATGGCTGAAAAAGTTTTATTTTGCCTTTATTTTTTAAATATATTTTCAATAGGTATAAAACTCTAGGTTTAGGCATTTAAAAGATGTTGCTCCATTGTCTTCTTTTTTGTGATTTCTGCCAAAAATATTCTTTATTTTTGTTCCTCTGTACATAACATGTCCTTTATCTCTGGCTGCTTTTATGGTATTCTCTTTATTTTTGGTTTTTAACAATTTGATCATGATGTGTCATGGTTCTGCAGAAAAACAAAGCCAACAATTGTGTGTGTGCATGCCTGTGTGTGTGTGTGTGTGTGTGTGTGTGTGTAAAATAAGGAATTGGATTTGTAATTATGGAGACTGGCAAGTCCCAAGATCTTCAGGATGAGTGAGCAAGCTGGGGACTTAGGAGAGTCAAAGATATAGTTCCAGTCTCTGTGTCCAAAGGCCTGAGAACTAGAAAGGCCTCATGTTTCAGTTCAAGTCCACAGGCAATAAAAAGCCAAGGCCACAGTTTTAAAGCAATCAGGGAAGATGAATCCTCCCTCACTCAGGAGATGGCCAGTATTTTTGTTCTATTCAGGTTTTCAACTGGTTGGATAAGACCCACCTACATTAGAGACCTAAATGATTTCAATGGTAATTTATCCAAAATTGCCCTCTCAAAAACACCCAGAATTATGTTTGATCAAATACCTGTCCAGTCCATGGCAAGTCAAGTTGATACATAAAAATTAATAATCACAATGTGGATTGATGTATTTTTTCTTCATGTTTCTTGTGCTTGGGGTTCACTCAGCTTTGTGGATCTCTAGATTTACAGCTTCCATAGTATTTGGAACATTTCTGGCCATGAATTTTTTAAACATTTTGGTATCCCCTCTTTCAAAGATTCCAATTAAATGTACATTAGACAATTGTCTATCACCCTAGTGATGCTTTTTATTTTTAAAATTTCTTTATTCTCTGTGTGTTTCATTTTGGGTAATTTCTACTGTCATCTTCAAATTTACTAATGAGTAAATCTTATTCTGCAATGTCTAATATGTTGTTAATCCAATTATTTATCTCATACATTAATTTTTTCATTTTCAGAAGCTTCACTGTGTGTTTTTTATACCATTCATTTTTCTACTTATTTTGCAAACACATGAAATATAATGACTATTTATTGCTCTCAAAAGCTAATTCTAATATCTGACTACGATTTGGATGGTTTCCATTGATTTTTCTTCCACATGGTGATTTCTGTTCCCTTGCAATCTAGTAATCTTTGATTGGATTTATGAGTTTTACCTCTCGAACACCAGATATTATATTCCTACAAATAATTTTGATCTTTCTTGGGGGATGCAATTAAGCTTCTTAGAAACTGTTTGATCCTTACAGGTCAGGTTTTTAAGATTTGTTAGGCAGGATCTGAGCAGAACTTAATCTAGAACAAAATATTCCCCACTGCCAAGACTGAGTATTTTCTCTAATGTTCCACAGTCATAAAGTTTTCCAGTCTGGCGGGTGGTAACAGGCACTATTATCAGTCCTATGTGAATGTCGAATACTCATCTTTAATCTGTTCAGCTAGTTACTTCTCTGGACTTTGGCAGTCTCCTCACAAGTATGCACTGATAAGTACTTTACTGAATACTTAAGTGAAGCCTTTTGCAGATTTCTGGGATTCTCTCAATGTGCATGATTATTCTTCCCAGTACTCTGCTTGAGGATTTTAATCTCTGTTGTCTCTGTAGACACTCAGATCCATCTCTTCAGGTTGATATTCTTAGAGATTCTTATAATGGACTGTTATAATTCATTTTGTGTTGCCTGTGCATGCATCCTGAATCTAGGTTAAACTTTCTTATCCCAGAAGCACAGCTTTGCCACCTTTGACAGTTTCCAGTTCACCTCCTCTCAGTTCCACAATGTGGTCAATACACACTTCTGCCTTATTCAGCTGCCTCCTGGTGACCACCTCGTTAGGCACATAAATTCAGCCTACTTGACTCATTCAGTGACCCTAATACCCCTCATGGATTACACAGATATGGTACAGTAACCACTCTCAGTCACACTATGACCTATGAAACTTGCTCCTGCTTGTTGTAAACCCGCCAATTAGAACTCCCTGGGAAACCTGTGAGGGGGAATACTGTGGACCCCACAGACCCAGTGGTCTGTCTCTCCCTGGCTCCTCACCTGCTGGTTGAGCCCATTGCCCTTGAGACCTTCCCATCAGCTCTTATCAGTACTTCTCCTCTCTCATGAATCTGTGAGTAATAAACTGATGATGTTATCTCACGTATTTTTGTTGCATTGTCTCCTCCGTGTTTCACAGGGACCAACACACGCAGACCTAGCATTCCTCCTGGTCAAGCCTTTCCTAGAGAGTATCTATCTTGGCAGGAATAAATTAGACACAGGTCAGACAAGAGCCACATGGCCATCTGCCAATGTAAACAAGTTTCCTGTAAGAGGGACACCTGGTCACAGGTGGAACACTTAGGCACTAGGCCATTCGCCAGGATGAAGACGTATCCTGTGAAAGGCACACTGTAAACATCAACAGAACAAATTCCCTGGAGTCTTGTCCAGGCAGGGCTAGAGTTTAAAGTCACTGTTCAAAGAGAGATCTCAACATCAAATTGAAGAAAAATATAACCATTTTCTCCCCTGAGTTCCTCCTCATTGTGCTGTATGCCTGTAAACTACCTTTTGGCAATAAACTAGATAAATCACCTTTTTTGTTTCCACATCCTGAGATCACTCTTACTTGAACTTCACTTAAAATTCATTGTGGTATGTATGATCTGTTTTTTTTTTCTGTTTTTCATAAAAGTAGGGAAATCCAGTTCTGTTATTCTATCTTGCCTGCAGGCAAAACTAATTATTTTAAAATTTTAATGATTGTCTTATAGAGGGTATGGCTGCCACCCCCACTTTTCTCTCTCTCATATATATATATATATATATATTAGGTTAGGATAATAATATAGTCCAGTGTGTGTGTGTGTGTGTGTGTGTGTGTGTGTGTGTGTGTGTGTGTCTGTATATATAGGGAGAAATAGAATCATATGCTGGAATTTCCCAAAGAGATCATTATAATCTGTTACGACAATAGGATTAGAAATTGAAAGCTATTGGAGAAGATAATATAATGCAGAATAAAAGGCCTGCCCTAGGAAAGCTTCAGGGAAATTTTCAACTTCTCAAGTCAGCCTTAAGACATAGCATAATAACTTTTCATCCTTTTTAGTAAAAGGCAACATCAAGTCAATAGAATATCTTAAAATTTTATGAGCCAGACTAGTCTTAGCTTTCTGTCATCTCCCAACTCCTTAAGGTATCAGAGGCGCATAAATGAAACATACTTAATCTATCTTGCAAATATAGAAGAAAAGATAGTACAGTTATTATTATGCCTATATAGATCCCACCCATGCGCACTAGAAAATATGTATATATATGTCACAAGCAAGATTATGCACATACTTTGAAGTTTATTTCCCAAAAGTTGTGAATATAATCCTCAGAGTGGGTTATACATTTCAGATGCAGAACAGGTTCTAAAAACAGTGGTAGAGACAAGGCAAAAACAAACAAAAAAAGGTACAAATTTGCTTATATGTCTTAGCACTTATGAAACACTGTAAGTATAATTGAATACAGTAAAAAAATGCAAAGTAAATTTTTGCTGTAATACGATATAAGAGTACAAGGAACTCATTACAAAGACATGGAGATTTTAACTCACTAAATTATTATTAGTACATCGAAAAAAAGCTCTTGATGTGAAAAGGCTTTTTACCAGCTGACTTGGAATAAAAATTTAAAAATATCTCAGGCCACTTACTTGATGTGAGCATTAAAGCTATGTGTAAAAGCCTAACGTGTTCATTTATATTGTTGACTCATTTCATTTATCTATGAGTATGTTAGACAAAATAAAGGCAACCAGCTTTCCTTTCTTCCTTCCTTTCTTCCATCCTCACCTTCTCTCTTCCCTTTCTTTCTTCCTTTCATCCTTCCTACTAGACCTATAATACTGATTTATCAAGCAAGGGTGAGACCGTAGGTTGCAAGCCATTTGTTTGTTTGAAATATTTATTTATCAATCCACAGTATAGGTTTAAGAGCAACACAGCTTGAGTTTTTAAAAAATCAAATTTAAATAATGCTTAGCTTAATGACGTAAACAAAATAGCATAACATTTAGTTATGTGTATGTGTGTCTATGACAGAACTGGCTACATAATTTTTGAGGCCTAGTACAAAAATGAAAATATAGACTGTGCTAAAAAATTATTAAGAATTTCAAAATGTCAATAGTAGAGCATTAATGCAAGCATGGAACCCTGTGAGATTATGCAGGCAGCACACCTAAGAATCTAGCCCTAGTTTGAGACAATGATGATCATGACCAATGCAACAAGAGTATCCATACTAAACTAAGCTAGAAGACTTACACTATAAATCTATCTGGACTATATTATTATACTAACCTGCCCCCCCCAAAAAAAAATTCAGAAAGATAATATTGTCCTAATCTTGCCATTGTGAACTAGATTTATGGACCAATTGATGGGAAAGAAAACTGAAAATTAATACCAAGAAGCTGACAGAGGAAATGATTTATTAAGTGGAAAAATGGCATTGGATGGTCCTCTCTCCCTCTCTCTGTCTCTCTCTCTCTCACTCTCTCTATGTGCAATGGCTTTGAGATTAAGTTGTAACAAAAGAAGCCAAACAAAACAAATAGAATTTAAGAGACATGCAGGATTATGTAATTACTTCTGTAGTCGATGAAATGTATAGAATTTAAGGGACATGCAGGATTATGTAATTACTTCTGTAGTTGATGAAATGTAAATGCCTAAAGCTAACAAAGTAATTACAAGGCAATTATGGAAAGAAGAGCTGTTTTGCTCATTCTTATTTCAGGTACTATGAAAAAAAAGTTATCGCGTCAAATGATTAACTTTGAGTAAGTTAATAGCCATTCCTAAAGCTAAAATAAGATATTCTGGTGTCTTGCGAAAAAAAAAAAAAAAAAAAAAAAAAAAAAAAAAAAAAAAAAAAAAAGAAAGAAAGAAAAAACTATAGGAACTACAATTCTTCTAAATTTCAGTTAAAGCAGTCTCTTGTAACAGTTGCTTTCCGTGGTGAAATAGAACTGATAAATGCAGTATTGGCAATGTTAAGTAGATAAAAAGTAAGTAAATCTTTGTTTCTTCAGGATGATTCTTAAGTAAATGCCTACTTCATCACCTAAGGAAGTACAGAGAAAGATGGTTCTTGAAATTGCCGAAGAAGATTCCAGGGGAGGATAGACAATCACTTTAAATCGTTTGTGATTAAAACAATTATATAATAATCCTAATCTTTAAAATTGCTTTATGATGCATATTTATCTTTTTACTCTAAATTTTCTTACAATTAATATAGTTTGAGAATATTTTGTCATGATACTTCCACTTATAACTACCTTAGAAATTTCTTAACTGCTAATGTTTACACATCTCTCCCTAAATTGCATGTGCTGTCTGAAGGAAGGTGGTCATTTTGGTTTAGTGACAAATTCCTCAGTATGTATTGTTGGTGATTATAGAAAATAATTTAGTTTTTTAAAAAATGAGCATACAATTTTTCATGGTTTTTAAATGGCTTTAACTCAGGAAACATGGAGGTACAGGGCCTTCATAGACCTAAACTCAAATCCTTTCTTGACTACTTAGGATATATGTAACTTTACAGAAGATACACCTGTTTTCTCATCCATAAAGTGAGATTTAATATCAACTACATAGAATGTGGATAAAAGTTAGGTTTTATATATATATTTTTAAATCTTCTTACAGGCTATATCATATAACCAAAGTGTTATACATGTTATTGTTGTTTCTATTTTCCAGAAGTGGAGTAAGTTGCTTTTATTTATTAAGATATAATATTTTAGTCATTTATCTCTCTATTATACTGTGAATTACTCTTCTAAAGACCTACAATAATGACTTCGGATATGCAGCATATACATATGTTACATATTTATACACAGATCCAAAAATGGCCATGAAAGCTTTGGAGAAAATAAAATAACTTATTATATCTTTGAGAGCCAATATTGGCCTCCTACAAGGATAAAACCCTGGGTGTCTTTATCAGAAATGATTATTTGAATTACATTATTTTTTCAAAAAGAATATATATATGCTTTCAGACATATAACATATGTGGTCTACTAGCGGCAAGATCTATAATCTTTAGTTTAACCCACATTTATTCTAATTTCAGTTCTCATCAGGAAATCTCCAGAGACAACATGATAGAAAAAACAAAGTGATGTATACTGTTTTAATATAAAAATATTTTAGCTATTATTATGGTGTCTGCTTCAACTCTTAGAATAGCCAAAGCATTTTGCCTGATGGAATTGAATTGAACAATTAGAACTTTTTCTGGCTATAGTATTGGGTAATTTGAATGATTTCAGGGGCACTGGATAATGCATTTCACAACTACATCATCACTGGGAACTTGTTCAACAAGTGAGTGCTTACTTTGGAGACATGTTCCACACTGTGCTGGGCACTTAGGATACATCAGTGAATAAAACAAAAAGATCTGCTCTCTTGTAGATACTATAATACCTAGATACAGACATTATACAATAAACACAGTAATTAAGTCAACTGCATAGGATGGAAGGTGATAGGTGCTATATACATTAAAACTAGTGCCAGGATGGAAGAGGAGTTTTTGTTCCTGACTATGGTAAAATAACTGGTATCAAATTCACCTCCAAAGCAAAAGAGAACAATATTTATGAGAAAACGTGTTCAGACATTAGACAACAGGCAGGTCAAAACTGTGAACTCTGAGAGCAGAGAAACTACAGGGTCTCCTTATTACCCAGAATCTCTGCCTCAGGAATGTTTCTTATTGTGGCTTAGTAAGGTAGAATCAAAACAGAGTGTAGAAGTACTGCTCACATAAGGAGACAGAAATCAGTGTGAGGGCAACTGAAGTGGATAAAGTCTGCAGGCAGGACACTGGAGAGGAGGCAGGGAGCTGAAGTGTGGGTGAACCCATAGCCAAGAACTCACAGAAAACCTGCCACAGACTTTGGGCTCTCCCTCTGCCTAGGATAAATACAAAAAGGCTGTTTCTAGGGAAATCATACTCAAACTACCGAAAACAAAAAAATTACCAAAAAAAGAAAATTATAGAAGCAGCAGAAAAACAACAACAAAAATACAACGAAACTGCACAAAAGGGAAAAAGGGTACAAATGATTGTTAATGGTTTCTGGTCCGCTGCGTAAGGATCTTAGAGGTTGCCACTCTGTCCAAACAACAAGCAAAATGCTGAACAAACTGAAAATCAAAAACTCTTCTTAGATATGGAAGATAAGTGAGGTCACAGGGAAAATTGCTGCCTTCCAAACTGGAGAGACAGATGAGTCCAGAGAATCCCAACTTACCAGAGTAGAAACTCACAGGTAGAAACCTTTGCAGAAAACAGTGCCCAGGTGAGGAAGAAAAACCTAAACTGTCATTGACAAACTGCTAGAGGCTCATTGTGGACATGACTGAGTGGGGAAAACTCCAGGGAGACCCAGTCATAAGCAGACTCCTGCTCTTTTGTTTTACTTTCAGAAGCTTGACGAATATTTTTCAGTACATATTGCAGAAAAATCTCCTATTTCTGCCAGGGAGAGAAGAGAAGGAACCGTTTTAAAATATGCCAGAACATCTTGTTGTTAGCGAGGTCTGAACTCAGGAGACAATATTTAATGAGAGCCGAACCTGCTGGGTTTTATCAGACCAGAACTGACCTGGAGGAAGAAAAATACTCAATTCCAGGTGGCCTTTTCATTCTACTTACAAGCAGAAAAATACCCATTTCAGTTCATTCTACCTATTCTGTCCCAACTACGGAGTGAAAAAAAACTGAGAAGCCCTTGTGAAGCTCATTGTTCAGGGGCATAGGCTTACCAAAAGACTGAGGCCTAACTACAGAACTATGTAGTGCTTCCTCTTCCCCATACTTTATCACCACATTAATAAAGACCTATTCATAGCAGTTCCTATTACCCAGTACATCATGTCTGGCTGTCAAAAAGGATTCCAAGACATACTAAATGCCAAAAGAAAAACAACCACTACTGACAACAATAACACAAAAACACACAGAGCTTCAAGAGACAGAACAAGCATCAGAAGCAGCCTCAGAGATGTCAGGAATATTGCAATCATCAAATTGGAAATTTAAAAAAGCTTTGATTAATATGATAAGGGTTCTAATGAATCAAGTACACAGCATTCATAATAGATGGGCAATGTAAGCAGAGAGATGTTATAAAAATTCTAAGAACCAAAAAGAGATGCTAGAGAAAAAAAATGCTGTAACAGAACTGAAGACTACCACTGATGGTCTTGCTGGTAGATTGGACACAACTGAGGAAGACTTTCTGAGCTTGAGGATATCTGAATAGAAACCTCCAAACATGAAAAGCAAAAAGAAAAATGATTGAAACAACAACAACAAAATTCTCAATTAAAATCACCAAAGGCAGAATAAGAGTGAAAGACAAAAATAGGAACAAAGAAAAACAGCAACAAATGAAAAACAGTAGCAAATATGGTAGATATTAATCAAACTATATCAATAATCACTTTGAACAGTAATGGTTTAATAAATGAATAAAAGACAGAAATTCTCAAAGTGGATCAAAAAATAAAACACAGTAATATGTTATCTACAAGAAACCCACTTTAAATATAAAGGCACATATATATTAAAAGTAAATTGATAAAGATATACCATGCTAACACTAATTCAAAAACCAGGAGTGGCTATATTAATTTCAGAAAAATTAATACTAAAAATAAAAATTTTATAATAAGGAAAACAAAGTTATCATGGATACAGAGGGACACAAAATGATAATAAAAGGGTCGAGAACAGAAGAAATAATAAAAAAAAGTACAGAAATCAATGAAATTGAAAATGGGAAATCAGTAAAGGAAAACCAACAAAATCAAAAGCTGGTTCTTTGAAAAGATAAATAAAATTGATAAGCCTCTATCCAAGCTGACTAAAAAAAAAAACAGAGAGAATACAAATTACTAATTATTAGAAATAAAAGGTGGAATACACTGAAAGATTCCATGGACATTGAAAAGATAATAAATGAATAACATGAACAGCTTTATGCTCACAAATTTGGTAACTTAGATGAAATGGAACAATTTCTAGAAAGACCCAATCTGCCAAAACTCACACAAAAAGAAATAGTTTAAATAGGACTATATATGTATTAAAGTAATTGAATCAATCCTTAACAATCTACCAGACAAAAAGCACCAAGCCTAGATGGGTTCACTGATAAATTCTATACTGAATATTAAGGAATAAATTACACTAATTCTCTACAATCTCCTTCAGAAGAGAGAAGAAGAGAGAATGTTTCCTAACTCATTCTATGAAGTCAGCATTCCCCTAATACCAAAACCAGATACAACATGAGAAAACTACAGACCAAAAGATTATTGATTTTTCATCAGTAACCATGGAAAATAGTTACCAGTAAGAGAATTAGATCTATAGGAAGAAATGAAGAACACAAGCAAGTCAATGTAAATGACAGTATTTTGTCCTAGTAATCTATTTAAAAGGTGATTGTTTAAAGCAAAAAGAACACTATTGGTAAGACAGACTTTGTAACAGATAGAGAAGGAAAAGATATAACTTCAATATATCAAAAATGAAGTGTAGTGGATAAATAGAAGTATACTATTTAAGTGGGAAGTGTGCAGTAATAAGTGGAAATCATACACTGTCAAGTGTAAAGTGTGAAATGTGAAGTGGTAAATAATATTTACTCTGAATGGCCTTCGGTAAGTTAGGAATGCAAACTGTGAGCCCTAAGGCAAATAATAAAATGAGGAAACACCAAAACAAGTACAGAAAATGAAATGCAAAACAAACAAAAAATTGATTAACCCAAAGAAGTCAAGAAGGGGCAACAAAATAAGAAGAAATATGAAGGGACAAGTGAAAAATAAGTACCAACATGGCAACTTAAGCACAATGATGTTGATGGTTACATCAAATGTAAATGGACTAAGAATAAATAAAATGAAAAAAGTCAGATGGAATAAAAGAGCAAGACTGAACTATATGCTGTCTATGACAGATCCACTTAAAATATAATGGCATAGATACATTAAAAAAGAACTGGCATGGTGTTTCTATAAATATCAGCAGTAGGTTGTAAAATGAAGATTAGCACAAGAGATAAAAAGGACATTTTATAATGATAAATACATTTATCAAAAAGACAAAACAATTCAAAATAGGAATACACCCCATTACAATTATCAAGTAAATTTCACAGGCTTAATGAGAGACCTAGATAAATCTACAAACATAGATGAAGATTTTAGCACCCTTCTTTTAGTATTTAATGAAAAAGTAGATAGAAAAATCAGTAAAGATGTAAAATATTTGAACAACACTCTCAACAACGTGACTATTTATAAAAAAAACACACCAGGCACGGTGGCTCATGTCTGTAATCCCAGCACTTTAGGAGGCCGAGACATGCGGATCACCTGATGTCAGGAGTTCAACACACCAGCCAGATTAACATGGTGAAATTCTGTCTCTACTAAAAATACAACAATTAACCAGGTGTGGTGGTGGGCACCTGTAATCCCAGTTGCTTGGGAAGCTGAGGCCGGAGAATCACTGGAACCTGTGAGGCAGAGGTTTCAGTGAGCTGAGATCGCATCACTGTACTCCAGCCTGGGCAGCAGAGTGAGACTCCGTCTCAAAAAAAAAAAGATTAAATGCAAAAACTAAAACACTTTCATACTATAGGGAATGTTCATTGAGATAAGCCATATGCTGGACCATAAAATAAACATAAATATAAAAGGAGCATGAATCACGACTTGGTTCAATTGGTCTCAATAACCCGAGGTTCATTCAATATTCTAAAATCACTCAATGCAATTAACTGCCATAACAGAAATATTATATTCAAATAATCATCTCCAATTCAATACCCATTCATGATAAAAACTTTAAGCAAACTAGAAACAGAAACTTATTTAACTTGATAAACAGCATTTAAAGAAATAACTACAGGTAATACACTCAATAATGAAGAAATGAATGCCTTCATCATTGTTGCCATTTTTATTAAATATTTTACTAGAAATGTAATAAAATAGGAAAAAGAAGTAGAAAAGCATTGTTAGGACAGGAAGATGTACATCAGTCTCTATTCATATATTACATGATTAATGCTGTAGAAAATTCTGAGGAATACAACGAACTTCTAAAATGTATAAATGAATTTGTTAATTTCTCTTATAGACTTCAACTTGATATTGTTATTGCTAATTATATTCTATTGTACTAATTTTCCACAATTTGTTTTTTCCATTTACTTGAAATTTTTCATTTCCATTGAATTAGCATTCTGATTGTTTCTAGTTCTAAACTATTATGATTAAAGTTGCTGTGGACAATTTTGTAGAGGTCTTAATGTGGATATAAGTTTTCATTTCTCTTCAGTAAGTATCGGGGGTGGTACTGATAAGTTATATGGGAAAAATATAGCTTATAGACTTCACAATAGCTAACACAATTTTGAAAAAGAAAGAAAGAAAGGGAAGTTAAGCTGCGATTTTAAGGCCATCAAGACAGTCTTACATGGGTGTAAAGCTGAATCAGTGGGAAAAAAATAAGGAATCTAAGAATAAATCCACACATAAAGGGTCAATTGATTTTTGACAAAGGTGCTAACAAATTTTAATGGTGAAAGTATGCTTTTTTCAACAAATAATGCTGTCAAACTGATATTTGTATGAAAAACAAAGTTGGATCCCTGTCTCACATTCTACACAAAACTTAACTTTAAAAGTAACGTACACCTAAATATAAAAGTTAAAATTATACATCTTTTGAAGAGAATATAAGAGAAAATCTTTACAACTTGTGATAGGCAAAGATTTTTTTTTAAGATGAAAAAGAAAGCATTAACTATTTTTAAAAAGGATACATTGAATTCCATTAAAGTTAAAAATTTCTGACCCTTAAATGACATCCTTGAGGAAAGAAAAAAAAAAGCAAGCGGAGTGTTGGAGCCAAGAAGGCCGAATAGGAACAGCTCTGGTCTACAGCTCCCAGTGTGAGCAACGCAGAATACGGGTGATTTCTGCATTTCCATCTGAGGTACCAGGTTCATCTCACTAGGGAGTGACAAACAGTGGGTGCAGGACAGTGGGTGCAGTGCATCGTGTGCGAGCCGAAGCAGGGCGAGGCATTGCCTCACTCAGGAAATGCAAAGCGTCAGGGAGTTCCCTTTCCTAGTCAAAGAAAGGGGTGACAGACACCACCTGGAAAATAGGGTCAGTCCCACCCTAACACCGCGCTTTTCCGAAGGGCTTAAAAAATGGCACGCCAGGAGATTATATCCCCCACCTGGCTCGGAGGGTCCTTCGCCCACAGAGTCTTGCTGATTGCTAGCACAGCAGTCTGAGATCAAACTGCAAGGCGGCAGTGAGGTTTGGGGAGGGGTGCCCGCCATTGCCCAGGCTTGCTTAGGTAAACAAAGCAGCCAGGAAGCTCCAACTGGGTGGAGCCCATCTCAGCTCAAGGAGGCCTGCTTGCTTCTGTAGGCTCCAGCTCTGGGAGCAGGGCACAGACAAAAAGTCAGCAGTAACCTCTGCAGACTTAAATGTCCCTGTCTGACAGCTTTGAAGAGAGTAGTGGTTCTCCCAGCACGCAGCTGGAGATCTGAGAACAGGCAGACTGCCTCCTCAAGTGGGTCCCTTACCCCCAAGCAGCCTAACTGGGAGGCACCCCTCAGTAGGGACAGACTGACACCTCACACAGCTGGGTGCTCCTCTGAGACAAAACTTCCAGAGGAACGATCAGACAGCAGCATTTGTGGTTCAACAAGATCTGCTGTTCTACAGCCACTGCTGTTCTGCAGCCACTGCTGCAGATACCCAGGGAAACAGGGTCTGGAGTGGACCTCTAGCAAACTCCAACAGACCTGCAGCTGAGGGTCCTGTCTGGTAGAAGGAAAACTAACAAACAGAAAGGACATCCACACCAAAAACCCATCTGTACAACACCATCATCAAAGACCAAAAGAAGATAAAACCAAAAAGATGGGGAAAAAACAGAGCAGAAAAACTGGAAACTCTAAAAAGCAGAGTGCCTCTCCTCCTCCAAAGGAACGCAGCTCCTCACCAGCAATGGAACAAAGCTGGATGGAGAATGACTTTGACAAGTTGAGAGAAGAAGGCTTCAGATGACCAAACTACTCCAAGCTACAGGAGAAAATTCAAACCAATGGCAAAGAAGTTAAAAACTGTGAAAAAAAAATTAGATGAATGGATAACTAGAATAACCAATGCAGAGAAGTCCTTAAAGGAGCTGATGGAGCGGAAAGCCAAGGCGCGAGAACTATGTGAAGAATGCAGAAGCCTCAGGAGCCGACGCGATCAACTGGAAGAAAGGGTATCAGTGATGGAAGATGAAAGGAATAAAATGAAGTGAGAAGGGAAGTTTAGAGAAAAAAGAATAAAAAGAAATGAATAAAGCCTCCAAGAAATATGGGACTAAGTGAAAAGACCAAATCTACATCTGATTGGTGTACCTGAAAGTGATGGGGAGAATGGAACCAAGTTGGAAAACACTCTGCAGGATATTATCCAGGAGAACTTCCCCAATCTAGCAAGGCAGGCTAACAGTCAGATTCAGGAAATACAGAGAATGCCACAAAGATACTCCTTGAGAAGAGCAACTCCAAGACACATAATTCTCAGATTCACCAAAGTTGAAATGAAGGAAAAAATGTTAAGGGCGGCCAGAGAAAAAGGTCGGGTTACCCACAAAGGGAAACCGATCAGACTAACAGTGGATCTCTTGGCAGAAACTTTACAAGCCAGAAGAGAGTAGGGGCCAATATTCAACATTCTTAAAGAAAAGAATTTTCAACCCAGAATTTCATATCCAGTCAAATTAAGCTTCATAAGTGAAGGAGAAATAAAATGCTTTACAGACAAGCAAATGCTGAGAGATTTTGTCACCACCAGGCCTGCCCTAAAAGAGCTCCTGAAGGAAGCACTAAACATGGAAAGGAACAACTGGTACCAGCCACTGCAAAAACATGCCAAAATGTAAAGACCATCAAGGCTAGGAAGAAACTGCATCAACTAATGAGCAAAATAACCAGCTAACATCATAAGGACAGGACCAAATTCACACATAACAATATTAACTTTAAAGGCAAATGGGCTAAATGCTCCAATTAAAAGACACAGACTGGCAAATTGGATAAAGAGTCAAGACCCATCAGTGTGCTGTATTCAAGAAACCCATCTCACGTGCAGAGACACACATAGGCTCAAAACAAAGGGATGGAGGAAGATCTACCAAGCAAATGGAAAACAAAAAAAAGGCAGGGGTTGCAATCCTAGTCTCTGATAAAATAGACTTTAAACCAACAAAGATCAAAAGAAACAAAGAAGGCCATTAAATAATGGTAAAGGGATCAATTCAACAAGAAGAGCTAACTATCCTAAATATATATGCACCCACTACAGGAGCACCCAGATTCATAAAGCAAGTCCTGAGTGACCTACAAAGAGACTTAGACTCCCACACAATAATAATGGGAGACTTTACCACCCCACAGTCAACATTAGACAGATCAATGAGACAGAAAGTTAACAAGGATACCCAGGAATTGAACTCAGGTCTGCACCAAGCAGACCTAATAGACATCTACAGAACTCTCTACCCCAAATCAACAGAATATACATTTTTTTCAGCACCACACCACACCTATTCCAAAATTGACCACATAGTTGGAAGTAAAGCTCTCCTCAGCAAATGTAAAAGAACAAAATTATAACAAACTGTCTCTCATACCCAGTGCAATCAAACTAGAGCTCAGGATTAAGAAACTCACTCACAACTGCTCAACTACATGGAAACTGAACAACCTGCTCCTGAATGACTATTGGGTATATAACAAAATGAAGGCAGAAATAAAGATGTCCTTTGAAACCAACAAGAACAGAGACACAACATACCAGAATCTCTGGGACACATTCAAAGCAGTGTGTAGAGGGAAATTTATAGCACTAAATGCCCACAAGAGAAAGCAGGAAAGATCTAAAATTGACACCCTAACATCACAATTAAAAGAACTAGAAAAGCAAGAGCAAACACATTCAAAAGCTAGCAGAAGGCAAGAAATAAATAAAATCAGAGCAGAACTGAAGGAAATAGAGACACAAAAAACTCTTCAAAAAATTAATGAATCCAGGAGCTGGTTTTTTGAAAAGATCAACAAAATCGATAGACCGCTAGCAAGACTAATAAAGAAGAAAAGAGAGAAGAATCAAATAGATGCAACAAAAAATGATAAAGGGGATATCACCACTGATCCCACAGAAATACAAACTACCATCAGAGAATACTATAAACACCTTTATGCAAATACACTAGAAAATCTAGAAGAAATGCATAAATTCCTCGACACATACACCCTCCCAAGACTAAACCAGGAAGAAGTTGAATCTCTGAATAGACCAATAACAGGCTCTGAAATTGAGGCAATAATCAATAGCTTACCAACCAAAAAAAGTCCAGGACCAGATGGATTCACAGCCGAATTCTACCAGAGGTACAAGGAGGAGCTGGTACCTGTCCTTCTGAAACTATTCCAATCAATAGAAAAAGAGGGACTCTTCCCTAACTCATTTTATGAGGCCAGCATCATCCTGATACCAAAGCCTGGCAGAGACACAACCAAAAAAAGAGAATTTTAAACCAATATCTTTGATGAACATTGATGCAAAAATCCTCAATAAAATACTGGGGAACTGAATCCAGCAGCACATCAAAAAGCTTATCCACCATGATCAAGTGGGCTTCATCCCTGGGATGCAAGGCTGGTTCAACATACGCAAATCAATAAATGTAATCCAGCATGTAAACAGAACCAAAGACAAAAACCACATGATTATCTCAATAGATGCAGAAAAGGCCTTTGACAAAATTCAACAACGCTTCATGATAAAAACACTCAATAAATTAGGTATTGATGGGACGTATCTCAAAATAATAAGAGCTATCTGTGACAAACCCACAGCCAATATCATGCTCAATGGGCAAAAACTGGAAGCATTCCCTTTGAAAACTTACACAAGACAGGGATGCCCTCCCTCACCACTCCTATTCAACATAGTGTTGGAAGTTCTGGCCAGGGCAATCAGGCAGGAGAAGGAAATAAAGGATATTCAATTAGGAAAAGAGGAAGTCAAATTGTCCCTGTTTGCAGATGACATGATTGTATATTCAGAAAACCCCATTGTCTCAGCCCAAATTCTCCTTAAGCTGACTTCAGCAAAGTCTGAGGATACAAAATCAATGTACAAAAATCACAAGCATTCTTATACACCAATAACAGACAAACAGAGAGCCAAATCATGAGTGAACTCCTATTCACAATTGCTTCAAACAGAATAAAATACCTAGGAATCCAACTTACAAGGGACGTGAAGGGCCTCTTCAAGGAGAACTACAAACCACTGCTCAATGAAATAAAAGATGATACAAACAAATGGAAGAACATTCCATGCTCATGGGTTGGAAGAATCAATATCATGAAAATGGCCATACTGCCCAAGGTAATTTACAGATTCAATGCCATCCCCATCAAGCTACCAATGACTTTCTTCACAGAATTGGAAAAAACTAAAGTTCATATGGAACCAAAAAAGAGTCTGCATCACTAAGTCAATCCTAAGCCAAAAGAACAAAGCTGGAGGCATCACGCTACCTGACTTCAAACCATACTACAAGGCTATAGTAACCAAAACAGCATGGTACTGGTACCAAAACAGAGATATAGACCAATGGAACAGAACAGAGCACTCAGAAATAATGCTGCATACCTACAACTATCTGATCTTTGACAAACCTGACAAAAACAAGCAATGGGGGAAGGATTCCCTATTTAATAAATGGTGCTGGGAAAACTGGCTAGCCATATGTAGAAAGCTGAAACTGGATCCCTTCCTTACACCTTATACAAAAATTAATTCAAGATGGATTAAAGACTTACATGTTGGACCTAAAACTATAAAAACCCTAGAAGAAAACCTAGGCATTACCATTCAGGACATAGGCATGGGCAAGGACTTCATGTCTAAAACACCAAAAGCAATGGCAACAAAAGCCAAAACTGACAAATGGGATCTAATTAAACTAAAGAGCTTCTGCATGGCAAAAGAAACTACCATCAGAGTGAACAGGCAACCTACAAAATGGGAGAAAATTTTTGCAACGTACTCATCTGACAAAGGGCTAATATCCAGAATCTACAATGAACTCAAACCAATTTACAAGAAAAAAACAAACAACCCCATCAAAAAGTGGGCGAAGGACATGAACAGACACTTCTCAAAAGAAGACATTTATGCAGCCAAAAAAACATGAAAAATGCTCATCATCACTGGCCATCAGAGAAATGCAAATCAAAACCACAATGAGATACCATCTCACACCAGTTAGAATGGCCATCATTAAAAAGTCAGGAAACAACAGGTGTTGGAGAGGATGTGGAGAAATAGGAACACTTTTACACTGTTGGTGGGACTGTAAACTACTTCAACCATTGTGGAAGTCGGTGTGGCGATTCCTCAGGGATCTAGAACTAGAAATACCATTTGACCCAGCCATCCCATTACTGGGTATATACCCAAAGGACTATAAATCATGCTGCTATAAAGACACATGCACACATATGTTTATTGCAGCACTTTTCACAATAGCAAAGACTTGGAACCAACCTAAATGTCCAACAATGATAGACTGGATTAAGAAAATGTGGCACATATACACCATGGAATACTATGCAGCCATAAAAAATGATGAGTTCATGTCCTTTGTAGGGACATGGATGAAACTGGAAACCATCATTCTCAGTAAACTATCACAAGGACAAAAAACCAAACACCGCATATTCTCACTTATAGGTGGGAATTGAACAATGAGAACACATGGACACTGGAAGGGGAACATCACACTCCGGGCACTGTTGTGGGGTCGGGGGAGGGGGGAGGGATAGTATTAGGAGATATACCTAATGCTAAATGACGAGTTAATGGGTGCAGCACACTAACATGGCACATGGAGACATATGTAACAAACCTGCACATTGTGCACATGTACCCTAAAACTTAAAGTGTAATAATAATAAAAGAAAAGAAAGGAAAAGAAAAAAAAAAAAAGCAAGCCATAGACTGGGACACAATATTTTCCATCTATAATACGTGATGTATATATACATATGTGGACACATATTTGTATACTAGTGATTAAACACTGGCACACAAATATATAAAGTACCTGTATTAGTCAGGGTTCTCTAGAGAGACAGAACTAATGGAATATATATATATATATATATTATATATATATATATATATTTAATATATATATATAATATATATATATATGAAGGGGAGTTTATTAAGTATTAATTCACACAATCACAAGATTCCACAATAGGCTGTCTGCAGGCTGAGGAGCAAGGACAGCCAGTCTGAGTTTTAAAACTGAAGAACTTGGAGCCCAATGTTTGGAGGTAGGAAGCATCCAGTGCAGGAGAAAGATGTAGCCTGGGAGGCTAGGCCAGGTCTGTCTTTTCACATTTTTCTGCCTGCTTATATTCTGGCCCGGCTGACAGGTGATTAGGTTGTGCCCACCCAGATTAAGGATGGGTCCGCCTTTCCCAGCCCACTGACTCAAATGTTAAACTCTTTTGCAACACCCTCCCAGACACACCCAGGATCAATACTTTGTATCTTTCTAGCCAATCAAGTTGACACTCAGTATTAACCATCACAATACTTTTACTATTTAATAATATCAAGATAGATAACACAAAAAATGCACAAAATATTTGAAAGATACTTCACAAAAACAATGTAAAAAGGACATTAATTCCCTGAAAAGAAGCACAACATAGTTAATGACTATGAAATACAAATTAAACCCACTATAAGGTAGTGTCTCATACTCACTAGAATGCTTAGAATTAAAAAATATTAGCAATACCAAGTGTTGTTAAAGATGTAAAACAACCAATACTCATACATTGCTGATGAGGGTGAAAAATTACCCAATGACTTCCAAAAATAATATGGCATTTTTTGGTAACATTAGCTACACTTTTCCCATATAACTTATCAATACTACCTCTCAATACTTACTCAAGAGAAATGAAATCTTATATTCACATTAAGACCTCACAAAATTGTCCACAGCAACTTTAATCATAATAGTTTAGAACTAGAAACAACCAGAATGCTAATTCAATGGAAATGAAAAATTTCAAGTAAATGGAAAAACAAATTGTGGAAAATTAATACAATAGAATATAACTAGCAATAACAAGTATCAAACAACTGATACATGTGAGAACACAGATACATCTCAAAAATTTATGCTGACTGAAATAACACAGACACAAAATAAATATGGTGTATGATTCAATTTATACAAAAATCTAGGACGGATGAAACAAATAGAGACCAAGTAAGTAATAAATAGTTGCCATGAATAGGGGTGAGGTTTGACTGCTCAGGGGTATTTGGGAGCTTTCTTAGTTGATTCACACATTCTTATCATGGTTATGACAACGGATGCACAAGTAACTACATTTCTCAAAACTTCAAATGGTATACTTAAGATGTGTTTGTTTTATATAATGGAAATTATACTTCAGTAAAGTTGATTAAAATATTCCCTATCATAAAATAATAAAGTAATAGCACTGACAAACATGGGCTAAAAAGAAAACAATGATTAAAATAAGGGCTTAAAAGCAGAGTGATCAAGAGTGTTGAAGATGTAGTCTGGTTGGGGTGAGGATAGCGAGGGTGGCAATATTCCTCACTGAGGGTTCACTAAGAAGATTAAATTTGAGAAAAAATCTGAAAGAGGTTGGAAAGTTACGAGTAGATATCTGGGAGGGGTTGGGGGAAGGAATAGTTGAGCAGAGGAAAAGCTGGAACCAAGTCTGCTGTTGAACATGCCTGATGCATTTAGCAAATACAAAGGAGGCTACTGTGATGTGTGGCATGGTAAACAAGGTGGCAAGGTAAACAAGCAGTAGGAGAGGTTTACAGAGCTTGGTGGGGGGTAGGACCTTCTTAAGTACTTTGGGTTTTACCACAGTTTAATACAGAGCCTTTGCAAGAGTTAGAAAAGAATCACAAGTTGTTTTAAATTTTACAATAATCTGGCTTGAGATTAAATTGCACAAATCCAATGTGGGAGCAGAGAGATCTGTTATGAGGCCATTTCAGTATCCTTGGGAGAGCTGAAAATTGCTAAAATCATAGTGGTACCAATAGAGGTGTCTGGAAATAGTTGGATTCTGGATCTATTTTGAAAGTAGTGGTAGAAGAATTACTTGATTTATTAGATACAGGACGTAGAAAAAGGAGACGAGTCAAAATGACTTCCAGGTATTTTGACTTAAGCAACTGGAAAGGTAGATTTGACTTCAGCTTAGATGAGAAAAACTGAGTCTAGAGCAAACTGTGGAGAGAAGACCAGGATTCCTATGTTGAACATGCTGAATTTGTAGTGTCTAATTGCCACCTAGCTCCCAAATTAGAAACTGAAGCACAGTCCTTGGTGCCTTTCCATATTGAATCATTCTCCAAGTCCTGCTATTTTTTCTCATTAATAGCAGAGGGGAAGTTTCAATTTTGATCTCTTTGCTTCTAAAATTCCTGTTCTTTCCACATTAACTTGCAAGTGGATGATTACCACTTTTGATATAACTTTTAAAGGATATTTAATCCAACTTTCTACTCAATGCTTGAATCATGTGTATATTCTAAAATTTTGAATGTTACATTTTTTTTAAATTCAATTACTTCCAGTACAAAAAATTAGCTTTTCTTTAGGAAGCTCATTCCAACTTTGTTTTCTGTTGACTATTTGGAAAAAAAAAAAAAGCCAAACCTAATGTATTAGCGTTTTAGGCAAACTGATTACCTTGAAGTTCTTGGAATACTTAAAAATTGACCAAGCAATTTGAATACAACAACCTGTCAAATAAAGGGCAGTAATTACAAAGATTTATCAACAGACTATGTAAGGTCATGTGCCTGAGGTTAAACTGAGGGTCTGAAATATATCTGGGCAGAGAAACTAATGACTAAATAGAAAGTTTCAAGAGGTTCTCAGCTAGGTCAAGAAAATAAAAGACTATGTATAAAGCTGATCAGCTTTCATTGCATCCTGGGGTCCTGACTTTCTCCAACTCTAGAACCTATTTACCACTGTTTCTTTGTCACATCTCCTTCAGTGCCATCTATCCAACTACAGAAACCTCTGTTTAAACAGCGTATTACCTCAAAAACCTTCCTGTTTCCCCTCACTCTTTTTTTTTTTTTTTGGAGAAGGAGTCTTGTTCTGTCACCCAGTGGCACTATCTCGGCTCACTGCAAGCTCCACCTCCCGGGTTCACGCCATTCTCCTGCCTCAGCCTCCCGAGTAGCTGGGACTACAGGCGCCTGCCACCACACCCAGCTATTTTTTTGTATTTTTACTAGAGATGGGGTTTCACCGTGTTAACCAGGATGGTCTCAATCTCCTGACCTCATGATCCGCCCCCCTCGACCTTCCAAAGTGCTGGGATTACAGGCATAAGCCACCGCGCCGGCCTCCCCTCACTCTTTAAGAGATGGGTTTATTTCTCAACACTAACACAATGCTGGGAAAACTCGACTGCTGAGTCCCTTAGCATTATTGCAACTCCAATCAATATGTCTGTGGGTACATATGTATGTATATGTACATATATACACAGTGTATTTGATATATCAGTGACATAACTACAAAGAGTCCAATATAGGAAAATGATATCTCAATTTATTCACATATATCAGGTATTAGCCATTTTATAAACCACAGAGGCTTTGCTCACATGGTTACCATGACACAATCAAAATCCCTTGGAATATATTCTGCTGTCTACCCTACAATTCACAACCATTATTGCCATCTCTTTGTATCACACACCACCTTCTCTTTGGCTCCGTTCTCACCCAGTGTGTCTTGGGAAACTTCTCATGGCACGAATTTGCGAATCAAACACTTCCTGTTTTGTCCTGTTTCACTAAGCCCAAAGGGAAGCACCCAAATTAGCCAAGCAACTCTTTTTCCACCAACGCTGACAAGGGTGTCTGCCACCGAGAGACAGCTCAGCCACCCAGGTGGGAAATATTACTGCAGACCACTTACTCTCAATACCATTACTCTCAATACCAGAACAAACAGGTGCGGATTTTATTGATGCAACAGAAGTCAAATAAATAAAGCAAAATAGAGTTTTACTCATAATACAAATTTCCCAGAGTAAAAAGCAGGAAAGGGAATTTGCAGAGTAAATAACAAAGCACCCTCTTCTGATCCAGCTCAAAGTCACGGCCCCTGCCGCCTGCCATATTCCATGCTCTGAGAGCTTGTATGTGAATTGTCTCATAATAGTTGTCTCACAATAGAGACATGGGATTCTCCCCTAAGAATAGAAAGATGCTTCCACAGAAAGAGGTACAAGTTTGTTAAATTTGTTTACTATGTTGGAAAACAGAGATGATGATGTAAATTTTTTAAATGGCCATAGCATTTGACAGCATATTTTATCTAGTGAAGGAGTATTCATCTTCACCTCTTAAATCTGCATTTGACCTTGTGACTTGCTTTGGCTAATGGGATATTAGCAAACATAATGCAAGCAGAAGCTTGAAAAGTGCTTGTGCATTGGGACTTACTGTTGTGTGTGAAAATGCTTGAATTAAATCTGCTGGAGACATGTATGTTATTCACCCATCCAAAAGCCAGATATAAATAAGGCCATCCAGGATAAGTCAATGCTTCACAAGGCAACTGTAATCACATGAATGAACCCAGGCAAGACAAATAGAGCTGCTCAACTGAGATGAGTCCAGATTGCTTACCCATTGAGTCAGGAACTAATAAATTGCGTTTGATGTGTTTGTTACACACCAGCATTTGACTGATACAGATGGCATAGCCAGCTCAAAGCTGCAAAGGGATCAAAGTCAGAAGCATCATGTACTGCTGAGTTCTGAGTCATACTTCTCAGCAGTATCATATTTTTTTGGCAGAACAGTGACATGATTCCTCATGGCATTGAGTCCTATTCTAACAACTCAAGTAGGCTGAAAACAAAAGAAATCTTTAACTTTATCTGACATCATGTACCATACCAAGGAAAATTTACGTTGCACTTTTTCTCTTTTCAATTTGTATTGGCATCAAGTACATATAGCTCCAGATCTGATATCAAAATAGACATTTGAATCTGTTCACTACTGTATAAGGCTTAAAGATCTATATGTTATTCATGCAGCATGCCTAGATCCCACTACATTTATATTTTAATTTTATTTATTTATTTATATATTTTTTAGATGAAGTCTTGCTCTGTTGCCCAGGCTGGAGTGCAGTGGCACAATCTCAGCTCACTGCAAACTCCGCCTCCTGGGTTCAAGCGATTCTCCTGCCTCGGCCTCCCGAAAAGCTGGGATTACAGGTGCCCGCCACCACACCCAGCTAATTTTTTTTTGTATTTTTAGTACAGACGAGGTTTCACCATGTTGGCCAGGCTAGTTTCGAACTCCTGACCTCATGTGATCCACCTGCCTCAGCCTCCCAAACTGCTGGGATTACAGGCATGAGCCACTGCGCCCGGCCCACTCCATTTAATTATAACTCAAAACAATTGCGTATTCTTGCCAAATAACTCATTTTAAACTAGAAGAAATCTACCAAATATGGGAAAAAACATGTATAAAATAGAAACTTCTAGACAGAAGGAAAGAAAAGTAGTAGTTATAACAGCCAGGTACTGTAGAACAGTGCCCCTCAACTTCTAATGTTCACAAACGAGCTGTCTGGTTAAAATACAGATTTTGATTCACTGTCTCTGGGATCTAGTCTGATAGTTTGCATTTCAAACAGCTATCAGGTCATGCATAGCTGCTTCTCCACAGATCATACTTTGAATAGAAAGACACTACAATTTCTCCCTGTTTTTGAATACCGAACATGATTCTGACAAAAATTGTAATGTGACACCAGACCATTCATTACTGAAGATCAACTTTTATTGAAAAAATATGTGGAAGTGCACAAACCCCCAAATATGAGACTCAATAAAACTACCGACTTCTTTATTTTATAAGTGACTTCAGAAGAAGTGTTTTCTTATCTCAGGGATTACTCCTCCTAAAATCCAACTTTCTATGCTGTCTTTCTGGAAATGTTGTTGATAACTTGATAAAATTATATTAGTATAATATTGGCACCAGAGGGTTGAGCTGCAAACAGAAAAAATGTGTGGCCATGCTGTTCTTTTTGTTTTTGTAATTATTTTTCTTACCCTATTTTTACTGTAGTTTTACCTTAAGGATATTTTTCCCTTAAGACTTAACCAGATGAAGGTTGGTATTTTTTGAGAAAAGGTATTTCTAGTGCTTGAACATAAAGTTTACCTGCAAGTCTCCTATCTCTAGAAGCACTAATGCCAAAGCTGACATCACATACTATACAAAGTTATATCAATTTGAAACTCCAAATATATCATTTTTGTCCTATTTGGCTAATATCTGCTTATTTTAGGATGAATAATTGTTGCATTTAAATTATCAGTTTTTATATTCTTTTTAGTACCTTATTGAGAGGTTATTAAAACAGAAACACTTGATTTCTAGTGGTCTTCCAATTTTTCTTGGGGACTTTCTAAGTAAGCCCAACAATTTGCTGGAAGTCTTAATTACTATAAAAATCCTCCCTTACACACTAGGAAGTGCCATAGAGAAGAAGATTCATGCATAGGCATTAAATATCCAAACACAGGCGTTGCATATCAGCTCTCAAATGCCAAACTTTCTACTTCCTACCTATAAGACCATGAAGAACTTAGCTTAGCCTTTCTTAAACCTGTTTTGCCTTTGTAGAAGTGAGATAAAAACATCTTTCTCATACCTCTTGGTATATAATCCTTCATTTTAAAAGAAAAAAATCATAGTTTTCAACTTTTCAACATTATGTCATCTGGTGCGACAGAGAATAAATCAACTTCCTTTTTGTAGGACAGCATTTCCAGTGTTTATTTATTCATTTAATTATTAAAAACTACCTGCAGAATGCCTACTTCTAAGCAATGTACCATGTACAGAGGCTAAATATATGACTAGGCATAGTTTTATTTGCCTATATATAGTCTAGTGGGGGTACAGGTGTATAAAGAAAAAAATTGTTATGGTATGAAAAATAAAATAAAATTATGCATCAGGTATTATCAGAGAGCAGAAGACATACTCCAGACAGAGGTAAAAGAAGAAATTCTAAGCAGAAAAGACAGAGATGCTATTTTATTTTCTCTTTTCCAGACACTGCGCTCTGCATCTTGCAAGCATGATCTCTTTTAACTTCCAAATAATGTGGTGAGAAAGATGTCACTATTCTTAATTTACAGAGGAGGAACTGAGGTTTCATAAATAAGTAAATATTGTCGTATAAGTAGTAGAGCAAGGATTTGAAACCAGACCCTTTAACTCTAGAGCTCAAATGCTAATATAGTCCCCATGCTTTATTGTAAGTGCAAGGAACAGAGCAAAATCCTCTAAGCTATGTGTAGAGAAATATATATAGTTTGATATTTCTGGAATATAAATGTGAGGCAGAGGATAGTGAAAATTGAATCCAAAGTATTAGGCAGTGATGAAAGGCACTATTTTC
The DNA here is from genome assembly GCF_006542625.1 of Nomascus leucogenys. Taxonomy (NCBI): domain Eukaryota; kingdom Metazoa; phylum Chordata; class Mammalia; order Primates; family Hylobatidae; genus Nomascus; species Nomascus leucogenys. The sequence goes on along the minus strand of NC_044395.1, from coordinate 89,386,677 downwards.
ACATTAAGAAACTTAAAATTTGTCATTGAGGCAATAAGGACCCGTTGAAGGTGACCTCCAAGAGGAAGACGAGGACAGATTTGCATATTAGGCTGATTCCTTTGTCAGTCAGGGGGATAATGGCTTTGAGAGACAAAAAAAAAAATGAAACTAGTAATATCTGTTTGGTAACTTCAGCAGTATTCAATGACAGTGATTATGAGAGAAGTTGGGGGAGCAGAGAAGGAAGGAGGAAAATTATACGGGAAATGTTTAGGATATAAAATTGGGGATTTTCAATGTTTAGATGGGGAAATGTGGAAAATGGAGAAGAAAGATGACAAATGCCATCCTGTTTTCTAACCTCATTGATTAGGAAGATGTCAATGCCATCAGTATGATACAGAAAGAAAAGAGGCAGGACATTGCAGTTTTGGACATACTGAGCTTGAGGAGGAAAGAAGCTGCCCAGCACGCATTAACCAGGTTTAGTTACTATGCCTCTCTATACCTTTTTACAACTGTAGTCTTCCTCAATGTAAATGCATAGCCATCACTATCTGCTTTCCTAAAGTATAACAACCACACATTAAAATGCTGATGAGAACATCACCAGGGAATAGCATCAAACTAACAGAAGTGCAATTTTAGTAATGCATACTCTTTCTGTCAACATCTGCACATTTTCCAATTCCCTGTTTTCTTCACTACATCTCTTCTCCTTAATTATTTCAGAGATTACTGACAATGTTTCTCCACGTCTTCTGCTAGTTCTTAGAAGCCCTTGGTCCCAAAATAGTTAACTTCTGAACTTGATATTTCCTAATACCCCACAACTTGAGCCTCATTCTCTCCTTAGTGAAATATTCTCTTTTTATGTGTTTAAAGATCATTGCCAATGATTAAGAACTGATTCATTTTACTTTCTTTTTTCTCATTTTTAAGCACTATGTCATCTTCCCACAGGCAATACTTCCATCCTACGTTTCTTCACTGTCTCAGTTGAAACATGATTGCAAAACATCTTCTTGTTTGCATCATGCTAAGAAAATATCAAATTCTTCTAGCTTTTGCTTTCTTGACATTGTTTAAGCCCTTCCCATATTTTTTATTGTATTTAACTCCTTCCAACCTTAGATTATTTTTTAAATCTGATCAATTAAAAACATTCCTTTGCATTAGATTGTATATATCTATAATGACAAATCAATTTTGTCAAATCTCTAAATACTCTTTAACTAAATTACTTTTTTAAGACTGCCCTCCCCAGAACATATTTTTTAATAGTTTATATTTTTATAATGTAATTTCATAAGGATAATATCTTGTAGTAATGTTCAATATTTTCTGCCTTGCTGTATGAATTTTCAATATATCATGACCTTCCTACTAAGAGCTGCCTATCATCAATATTTTTAATCATTTTCTCCTTGATTATCAGAATTATCCCAAGTGGCTAATTTCAATGATTTTTTTTCAAGATAATATTTATCAAACCCTCTGATTTTAGTTGAATGTTACGTTCAGCACATGCTAAAGTTCGCCATTCCTACTACCTCTCACTTCTGCGATGCTGCCTTTGCAATCCTTATTAGAAAAGCTCTGAACATACCACCTCCTGATCAGGCAGACTATAAATCCCTTAACAACGCCACCTTTATGTCTCTCTTTTCACCCTGACTCCTATGAGTATGTATGTGTGTGTGTTGTGCCATATTACCCTTAGGTGCTCAGATTTCCAATAAGAGGTATGACACTAATACATACTTGAATTGCTGACCATGATCTCTCCCACATTTTATGTCTTTTTTTTTTTTTTTTTTTTTTTGAGACAGGGACTCGTTCTGTCATCCAGGCTGGAGTGCAGTGGCACGATCTTGGCTCACTGCAACCTCCGCCTCCTGGGTTCAAGCAATTCTCTTGCCTCAGCCTCCCAAGTAGCTGGGATTACAAGTGCCTGCCACCACACCAGACTAATTTTTGTATTTTTAGTAGAGACAGGGTTTGGCCAGGGTAGTCTTGAACTCCTGACCTCAGGTGATCCACCCTCCTCAGCCTCCCAGAGTGCTGAGATTACAGGTGTGAGCCACTGTGCTGGCCCCCCGCACTTTACTTCTTTAAGAATATTTTATTTTCTATGATTATATGATTTTCTGAACCACTCTAGAAAAATCTCCATTTGAAGAAAAACAAGAAGAAAAAAATAACCTACCATGCATTGATTTGAAATTATCCATAATTTTCGAGGCCATTCATGTGAAGTTTTAGAATTCTTCCCTGTCACTGGCTTCATTGATCTTTTTTTTTCCCTAAATTTTCTACTTGTCTCCACTCTGAACATGTTATCTGATCTGCAAGCTGTCACACTGATAGCATGTTCTTGTACATATCTTACTCAACACATGTCCTACTCATACCAGGGTTGTGCAAATAGTTCATACAGCCTTGTATTTTCGTTGTTTTATCTTGCCTCCCCAGCAAAGTCTAAATTCTGAAGGGATAGACATCTGATTTTAATTTGAATACTCTTAACAACACCCAGCACATGGTCCAGGTATTTTAAAAAAATAAACAGAATGAAAAAATAAATCTGTAACAATAGCCATAACATTTCCTATCAAACTATGAAATCAATTGTATGAGCAGTAAAAAAATAAGTATTTGTTTCATGACAGTCACTCCCTAATTTATGTGCATTAAGTCCAGAAAACAGAATAATTGATTAAAATAACTAAATTAAACTCTAATACAGTTCTTTAAAGCACAATATTAAAGGAGAAATTTCAATGTTTCCTGTATTGAACGTCAACACAAATTCAGATAAATGCGATCATGTTAACATTTTCAACATATCAACAGTGATATGGAAAACAGCATGAATCACTTATGTTAGTCAATAATTATAAATAGGAAACAGATTCCTTAAAATATACTCTTTCAATTTTCTATTTGCATAATTAAAGTTATGGAAGAAGTTCATTTGTGCAATTTGTTTTCCCATGGTATGTAGTTACCATGACAATGGTTATGGTTTGAGGATGATCAGGATATTAATATGAGTATTATTCAGTGCAGAATTATCAGAGAATGATCCTACTCAATAATAAGTCAGTGTATCTGAAAAAAAAAGAGAATGTAACTATTCTGAGCTTTTATGAAATGAGATTTTTAAAATTACCTTTTAGGAAAGGTGGAACTTGTTTTTCAAAAAGCACAATATTACTAATTTATTCAAATGTCACAACACACCAGCTTAGATCAGGTGATGCACAGGCTCTGTTCCCTATAGAAGGACAATGTCTTCTGTTCATAATTACCTGCTGTGACAGTGCCACAAAAAGAACATTTCAACAGAAACTGCATCACCAAAAAAAAAAATTCACATTTAGAAAATTATGATTATAGGATTAGGAATGTTTTATTTGTTCTTAAATAATTCTATAGAATGAAGTATATAATATGTAGCAGGGAACAGACTTTAAAACAACAAAAATAACCACCTGGGGATTTCTGAGCTTTAGTCTAATATGATACCTCTTTGAAACTTTGAGCATGTTATAAATAGACTTGAGACTCTTCCCTGTAAATTTAGGAAAATAATTTTTAACCTACCGCATGGTTGTTTGTGCTGCACCTAATGTATGCTTAAAATTGTAAATGACTACAACATCTCTCATATAATTGTTATGATATTTTTCTCTTATCAAGAAGCAAGCCTGCACTATATGGTTACACAAGATATCCACTTAAAATTAAACATAGAAATTTACACATAGAAAACTATGTTGACAGTCCTACAACTTGGCAACCTCTGTCCCACTGAGGTTTGTTATCAATTATATAATAGATTTTCACTCATCGGGATATAAAACTTGGTCTAAATGATAAAGAATGTTGAATTCTAACTGATTTGCTCTTTGAATTGCTTAAGGTTTGCAGAAGACATGTTTCTACTGATTCTTGAGTGGTCCAGATTATTTCTATATTTCAAAACAGCTCTCTAGTTATCAGTTTAATTTCCATCAAAGTTCTCAAATGGAATTACTTATACTTATTGAATGTAAGTAATTTGAAAAGAAGAAAAAATTTGAACCATTACTTTCAGATTACAAATATACATTATTCTTATACAAAGCAGAATGCAAGTGTTAAATAACTTTCAACATAAAATGTAATTTCCAAAAAGTGATCAATTTAGATGGGTTTCTTTGCTCTCTACCCTACCCTACACCATTCCAAATGGACTCACTCTTCCTTAGAGTTAGGGATACTTCATTTGCAAAGGTAGATAATTTGTCCCACCTGCAACTCCTAAGAATTGAATCATTTTGCTATGATTTCCATAACACCCATCTTAAAGAAAACTAAAGCAATAGTTAAAAAATAACTTTCTTTTTTGAAAACAAGATAGCAGTTTTGGTTCAACATAGAAGCATTTTTCTCAAAATGGTAGTATTCAAGTCTAGTAAAGTTTGCATAAGGAAGGATCAGCCTATATAGTTCCAATAGAAATAAAGCTTGCTCATTGACAGAAAGTAATTGAAACGTATCAAAAGTCTTTAATTTTTTTGTCTATTAATTCTATATGTAAGACTGTCTCACATTTAAGAACTCCATTATTAAGAATCCCCCTTATATCTCTCTTAGGGAAAGAATTCTGAAATACCAAGAAAGATTTCTACACGAAGACATTTTATCATCATCAATGTGTTTAAAAGACCTGTAAGTCCTACATTATTTTAATAATAAAATTATATCAAGTTCATGTATCCAGACACTTTCCATGTGGCAGAAAACCCAACTCAAACTTCTATAAGCCAATAAAAAACACATGTATCAGTAAGATGGGAAATATATTGGCTTACATAGTTGAAATCATCAGGGATATATCAGGAAGAATGTAAGTATTGGGGAGCACAAACAATCTACCAGTTCAGTTTCCTTCCAGTTGCCTGGTTCCTTGAAGTGTCAATGTGGCTGCCAGTAGCACTGCAACTACCATTCAAGTCCAGCATACAGAATAAAAGGGTCTCTTGCAGAGTTTGTATAGGTTCTGAAAAGTACTGTGATTATAACTTGCTACAGTGCAGCATTGCTAAAGCAATCATTGTGGCTAGGAATATAAAATTACCCTAACTGGCCAAGCTTTAGTCAAGTGCCTATCCTTGAATGAATGAATTATTATAACAAGAGGGATTCTGAGGTTATTTTTCTTTACAAAGCTGTGTGACTGCTTTATTCTGTTTTCTGATGTTTATAACAGAATATCTGAAACTGGGTAGTTTATAAAGAAAATGAATTTATTTTTTACAGTTATAGAGCCTGAGAAGTCCAAGGCCAAGGTGCCACGTCTGGTGAGAAGCTTCTTGCTGGTGAGGGCTCTCTGCAGAGTCCCAAGGTAGCACACACCATGACTGTGTGTGTTAGCTTAAGTCTCTCTTCTTCTTCTTATAGATCTACCAGCCCCATTCTCATGAAAACCCATTGATCCATCAATCCGTGAATAGATTAATTCATTCTTGAGCACAGTGCCCTCATGAGCCAATCACATTTTAAAGGCTGTACCTGTCAAGACAGCCACATTGGGGATTGAATTGCTACATGAGTTTTGGAGAAGACAAATATTTAAACCATACCAATGACTTTGGGAAAGTGTGCTAAGTTTTGGGGAACTAGTTTCTCACACACCAACTAGGAGATTTGGGCTAGATCATTTTGGAAAGCCTTTTAACCATTACTATGTATCATTCTACAGTGTTGACTATGGGCTGACTTGTGACATAAAAGCATTTTCTGGGCAGGAACAAGTATTTCAGGATTAACTTATGAATATGGGCCATGTGGTCTGTTACCCAGCATGTCTTAAAGTTGCTTAAAGGAATTGTGCCAAGGGGGACAAAAACCAAGGTGTTTTTAAAAGATATTTTAAAATATTGACTTAATTAGATTGAACCAAAACATTTTTGGTGAAAACATAATTGGAAAACTTATCAAAGCCTAGAACAAATCCAAGCTATGGATTTTTCCATATGCTTACAAGGGTATACCAAAAACAAAACACAGTATCATCTTTGAATGGTATTCTTTAAGTTTGTGTAAAATAACACAACAGTTTGCATTTCATCTATATTTTTACATGGATTTTATGTTATATTCTTATATTAATTCATGTTTCCATACTTTGCCATGTAATTGGTGAGCTATGTAATCAGAAGACAGCCAGTCTAAGAGACGTCTCTGTTTCTCCTAATCAGATTTTGTCTCCTGAAAAGGAAAAGTTAAAGTTAAGATACATTGTTACGAGTTTATTCTTTGGACTCACAAGTAGGAACGAGTTCTTGTGCTCTTGTGAAAGCCTTATTCCAACACATTTTTAAAAATACTTTCCTCCTCATGTTAATAATTGGTTGTTCCCCTGTTGTCAATGTTCAACAGATAATCATAAACTTTCCGGAAGTGAGGGTACAAGGGTAGGGTGGGAGACACTGGAGCAAAAGATAAGGAAAACGGAAGATTTCATCTTCTCCATCCTGAAATTCATTTGCTAGTCCAATTTTTTGGTGCATAGTGTACTGTGTGTGATGTGGTACAGTTGGCATCTTTATCCCCTTTTCTAAGATTATATGATGTTTTATATAGTTATGTATCATGATTTACCAAAAGTGGAGTCAGAGATATAAAAAGAAAAAATCTCAAGTAAAAAATTACAGCCAGTATCAAATCTAGGGGGGGCCTATTTTTAGGAATAAGGGTTTCTTCACAAGCTTTTGGATGACAAATGACTCATCATATGTATACTACATATTCTGCAAATCTTTCTAGAAACTCTATTGGATAATTAGAAACCCTTATTAAAAAGTCACCATAGTTTATAAAATATTTAAAATAATTACATATGATTATGAAATTACTTTATAAAGCACAGAGCAAAATTATAAAGATCCTGAATGAGTCATTCAATCCTAGGCCCATTTTTATTCCTTTTCTTTTTTAGGCAAATGATTCTTATACACTGATTACAAGTTTTGATTAAGTTGGATGAATAAAGAATGTCTGGTTAGTCTATTGGCTTTGCCAAATATTGACATTTTTTTCTGGCATAGAAACAAGACTAGACACAAAAGCATAGATTTAAATTGACTGCTGAGAAACAACATGACTAGTAGAGAAATACATCACTTAGGAGACGATTCTGGTGCAATATCTATAGGCAAATTTGAACTTCTAGAGAGTTGTATCCCTTCATCCCTGCATTTAATAAGATTTTAATCAAATGTATCTATTTTGTAATGCAGCTAGCTTCATATCAAATTGTTAAAATTTGCTTATCCAAATGAAGTGGGCCCCTTCAATTTAGCCATCAGGTAGGCTAGGCATTGATTCCAATGGTGTTTTTCTTAGACTGTCATTGGGAAGACAAGAGCGAGGAAGGAGCAATAGAGGAAACAAAAGTAGGAAAAAAGGAGGGCGGTAGAGAGAAGAGAAAAAGAGGCAACAATATAAAGGTTGCTACTCTTTATTTAAGAATATGTTACATGCCTGTCACTACCTGGAATTACAACACTAAAGTAAATATTATTAACCTTGTTTTATAGATGAGGAAACTGATCAAGGGGGTTAAGTAACATTCCTAAAGTCTATGTATTGGTTATCTAGTCGCTAACAAGATTATCCCCAAAATTAGTGGCTTAAAACAACAAACACTTTATTTGCTCATAGTTCTCCAGTTAGCAATTTGGAATGGGCCCAGCTGGGCAGGTCTTCTGTTTGTCTTGATGGGGGTCACTCATGCAGTTGCACATATTGGTTGGCTTGTCTGGACTAAATGATCTAAGATAGCCTCATTTCCATGTTTAATTGTTAGAAAGAGCTATAGGCCAGGCAATGGGTCTTTAGCAGTCTTCATGTCTTAAACTTCTTTACATAGTGGCCACGCTTCAAGAGAACAAGCTTCCATGTAGAAATACTTTTTAAGATTCTGCTTGTATTATGTTTTCTGATGTCCCATTGGCCAAAGAAAGTCATAGGACTAAGTCCAGAGAAAGTGTGAGAAATCACAAAACATGTGGATACAAAGAGGCCATTAGTGAAACAATTTGTTAGTTTAACAGTATCTGGTGTAAAGATTACACAGGCATAATTGAGATATTGCAGGTTTGGTTCAAGATCACTGCAATAAAGTGAATATGACAATAGAGTCACACCAAATTTTTGGTTTCTAGTGCTTATAAAATTTATGTTTACACTATTCTATAGTCTATTCAGTGTGCAATAGCATTATGTCTAAAAAACCCAAAGTGCACACTTTAATTAAAATATACTTTACTTCTAAAAATTCTAATGATCATCTGAGCTTTCTCAAACCCTAATCATTTTGCTGGTGGATATTCTTGCTTCGAAGTTGATGGCTGCTGACTGATCAGAGTGGTGGTTGCTGAAGGTTGGAGTGGCTGAGTCAATTTCTTAAACTAAGACAATGATAAAGTTTGCCACATTGATTAACTCTTCCTTTCACAAAAGATTTCTCTGCAGCATGCGATACTATCTGATAGCATTTTCCCCACAGTATACCTTCTTTCAAAATTGGACTCAATTTTCTCGAACTCTGTTGCTGCTTTATCAACTAAGTTAATGGAATATGTTAATCCTTTGTTGTTATTTCAACAATGTTCATAACATCTTCACCAGGAGTACATTCCATCTGAAGAAAACACTTTCTTTTCTCATCCATAAGCAGCAACTCCTCATCTGTTAGGAGGATAACACTCCTCAAGTGTTATCCTGAGATTGCAACAATTCAGTCACATCTTCAGGCTCCACTCTAATTTTAATTCTCTTGCTATTCCCACCACATCTGCAGTTACTTCCTCCACTAAAGTTTTGAATCTCTCAAAGTATCCGTGAGGGTTGGAATCAATTTCTTCTGAACTCTTGTTAATGTTGATAATTTGACCTTCTTCCATGAATCACAAATGTTCTTAATGGCATCTAGAATGGTGAATTCTTTCCAGAAGGTTTTCAATTTACTTTGCCCAGATCAATCACAGAAATCACTATCTTTGGCAGCTATAGACTTATGAAATGTATTTCTTAAATAATAAGATTCGAAAGTCAAAATAACTCCTTGATTCACAGACTAGAGAGTGGATACTGTGCCAGCAAGCGTGAAAATATTAATGTCCTTGGACAGGCACAGTGGCTCACGCTTGTAATCCCAGCACTTTGGGAGGCTGAGGCAGTGGATCACAAGGTCAGGAGTTCAAGACCAGCTGACCAACATGGTAAAACCCTTTCTCTACTAAAAATACAAAAATTAGCTGGACGTGGTGGTGTGTGCCTGTAATCCCAGATACTCAGGAGGCTGAGGCAGGAAAATCGCTTGAACCTGGGGAGCAGAGGTTGCAGTGGGCCGAGATTGCGCCATGGCACTCCAGCCTGGGTGACAGAGCAAGACTCCGTCTCCAAAATATATATATATATGTGTGTGTGTGTGTGTGTGTGTGTGTGTGTGTGTGTGTGTGTGTATCTCCTTGGACATCTCCACCACAGCGCTTGGGTGTCCAGGCACATTGTCAATGAGCAGTAGTATTTTGAAAGAAATCTTTTTTTTCCAAGCAGCAATTCTCTTAAGTGTGCTTAGAATATTCAGTGAGCCATTGCTATAAATAGATATGCTATCGTTCAGGCTTTGTTGTTCAATCTATAGAGCACAGGAGGATTAGGTTTAGCTTAATTCTTAAGGGCCCTAGGATTTTTGGAATAGTAAATGATCACTGGCTTCAGTCATATGCTGTATTAGTCTTTAACAGGAAAGTCAGCCTGTCCTTTGAAGCACTGAAACCACACACTGACTTCTCCTCTCTAGCTATGAAAGCCATAGGTAGCATCTCTTTCCAATACAAGACAGTTTTGTCTACATTAAAAATTAGGTGTTTAGTGTAGCCATTTCCATCCATGATCTTACCTAGATCTTCTGGATAACTTGCTGCCGCTTCTAAATCAGCAATTGCTACTTCAGTTTGAACTTTTATGTTATGGAGATGGCTTTCTTTTTTACATCTCATGAAACAATCAACCTCTGCCAGCTTCAAACATTTCATTAGCAGTTTCCTTGCCTCTCTCATTGTTAATAGAATTGAAGAGATTTAGGACCTTGCTCTGAATTACACGTTGGCTTAAGGGACTATTGTGGCTGGTTTGTTCTTCTATCTAGACCAGTTAAACTTTCTCCATATCAGCAATAGGACTATTTTGCTTTCTTATCATTCATGTGTTCACTGGAGTAGCATCTTTAATTTCCTTCAAGAACTTTTCCTTTGCATTCATAACTTGGCTAAATGTTTTGTGCAAGATACTTACTTTTCAGCTTATCTCAGCTTTTGACATGCCTTTCTCACTAAGTTTAATCATTTCTAGTTTTCGATTTAAAGTAAAAAACGTGTGATTCTTCCTTTCACTTGAACCACTGTGAGGTTATTAATTGGCCTAATTTCAGTACTGCTGTGTCAGAATAAATCAGAAGGCCTGAAGAAAGAGAGAGAGACGGGAGAATTGCCAATGGTTGAGTAGTCAGAGCACACAGATTTATTAAGTTCATCATTTTATACAGGCATGGATGGTTCATGGTGCCCCCAAGACAATCACAATAGTAACATCCAAAAATCACTGAATAAAAAAAAACACCAGATACAACAATAATGATAAAGTTTAAAATATTGTGAGAATTACCAAAACGAGACACAAAGACACAAAATGAGCACGTTTGAAAAAATAGCACCAATAGACTTGCTTCATGCAGGGTTGCCACACACCTTCAATTTGTGAAAAGAATAATACTTGTGAAACACAATAAAACCAATCATAACAACACAACGTATGCTTTCATTTAAAGAGTGTCAAGATCAAGACTGAAATCCAGGTCTTTCTGATATGAAGTCTTCTGCTTTTTCCAATGTAAGATGGTATTAGTTTTTGTTGGTGTGTAATGAGGTAAGCTTTCACTTTTTAAACATATGTCAGAGAGACCAAAGTCAAGAGAGAGAGCTATGCATAGTTTGGCAGTAGTAAAAGCCTATCTTTTTGTTTGTTTGTTTGTTTGTTTTGAGATGGAGTCTTGCTCTGTCCCCGGGCTGGAGTGCAGTGGCGTGCTCTTGGCTCACTGCAACCTCCGCCTCCCGGGTTCACGCCATTCTCCTTCCTCAGCCTCCCAAGTAGCTGGGACTACAGGCACCCGCCACCATGCCTGGCAAATTTTTTGTATTTTTAGTAGAGACAGGGTTTCACCATGTTAGCCAGGATGGTCTCAGTCTCCTGACCTCATGATCCACCCGCCTATGCATCCCAAAGTGCTGGGATTACAGGCATGAGCCACCGTGCCAGGCCTTAAAAGCCTATCTTAAAGCTTGCTATTTTAAAAAATATGTTTACTATTTCTTGCAATAGTTTGCTTTGGATATGGCACCAAACAACTTCAATATCTCAGTGGAATACATCTATTGCAGTTATCAGACTATTTACTGGGCATGGGAAGTCTGAAAGGTCAATTTACAACTGAAGAGTCACAATCTTTTTAAGTTCTTTCTAGCAATACAATTCTTTTAGAAACTTTATTGCCCTTTTCTTGGCCTATTTTATTCTATTCATTTCCTTTGCAGGAACCACATAATTCTTTTTTTGACATTCCCAATAGGGTAGCCATTAGTCACCGATGGCTATTAAGCATTTGCAATGTGACTAGTCTGAATTGAGATTTAAGTATAAAGCACACATCTGATATTGAACAAGAAGTACAAAAAATGGAGGTCTCAATATTTTTATATTGGTTACATGAAGGAATTATAATATTCTGTATATGTTGAATTAATATATCTTAAAATCAGCAAATGTATTGAATTATTTACGTTTCTTTTTACTTCATAAAATGTGGTTAGTAAAATTTTAGGTTATATATGTGGTAGGTTGCAGTATATTTCTGCTGGACTGTGCTACTCAATAGTTAATTTTGGCCACCTCAAGTTTAACATTATTCCTTGGGATAGCAACACATTTAGGGTCTTTGAGACATTTTGTCCAACAGAAAGAATTTTCTGAGTCTATCTTAATCCAACAAGAGGTCTTAAGGGTGGAAGAGTCACACCATTAAATGGTTCTTTGCCTTGAGACTGTCTTAATTTGACAATAGTTTACTGTCAAATAAGCAAGCTGTATGCCTTTCAGCTGCCAGTCCTAGAATGTTGGAATTACAGTATCTCTCTTCCCATTCTTCTTCCTTGGAAACAGGCTAATTCTTCTCTTAGCTCATTCTTTATTGTAATATCTAATCAAATTTCACTAATGACAACCAACTCATGCTATGAAAATTCTGCTCAGTATCTCTTTGCCCAAAGTCACAAGTTTATTAGCTGCACTTTCTGTCTTCCAACTTATTGCAGGCAATTATTTTACCAAATATTTTACCAATGCATAAGATAGATTGCTACATTTTTCTGCCTCCTTTCTAAGTTTGCTTGCCTATATATTTCCCAGTCCTGTATTTAAAAGTTCTTTTTGGCATTATGCCACTTCTGGCAGCATTCATTTTGCTGGTCAGTTTTTGTGCATTAGCTTACGACTTCAAAATCTTACTAGTTAACGAAAATGATAATAAAAACTTCTTGTGCATATAACATGAGAACAATAGGCTTCTGTGGCTCTCATCCACTCTCCTGGACATGACTAGGCTTAATTAGACTCTATGTGTCTTCTCCTTCTGGAACCCAGGCTGAAGAGGCACTCACTACGTGAAAATGCTGTTCACTCTTGGCAGAAGGCAGGAACTAAAGAGGTAGTGTCAACGCATGAGGGCACACTTAAAGCTTCTCTTAGGTATGGCAAAAGTCATATCATTAGCCAAGCCATGTCATATGACCAAGCTTGAAACCATTGCCTACACATAAATAAGGTAATGGTGGAGACAAATAAATAATTATGAACTTATAATTCAGTATACCACATTACTCTCTCAGCATTGTCTTTGACAGAATTTTGATGCAACAGAAGAAAATTAATATCCTCATAGTCCACCAAACATTCATGCCTAAGCAAGCATTCCCTGGCCTAGTCAATCTCTTTATCCATCAGCAGGAGTCTGGGAAGAATTTATCATCAGGCAAAAATAAAAATTAACCTTCAGAAGGTGAATATTTGCTTCCAATGACAATATTCCAAGATAATGTATCACAGACTGTGAGGTCAATGCTCTCCCAAAAAGCTATATCAAACATCTTTTGAGTAAGAGAGACACCACAACAATAAAGAATTAGACCTCCCTTAAAGTTAAAAGCTTAGCTCTGTTAAAACATTCACTGTTTTGCTTTGTACTTACATGTCATCTCACAAAACTGCATGCTAATATTTTTTTTTCTGGCCAGCTTTTGAGCCCATCTAATTAACAGGGATATTTCCTTTTTCCACTCTACTTCCTTTCTCTTTGACATTCACCTATTAATACAATGAAACCATTCTAATTTGAACTCTGTCTAAAATCCTGTACCTTCGATAATTCAAAGTAATTTTAATAATCTCAAAGTAAGGTTTTTAACTTCCATCAGGAAGAATGATCGATTATTTTTCTTCTGTTTTTTTCATTTTGTTCCTAGAAAAACATATTTTTCCTAGAAATGCCTGTGCTACTTCACAGCCATTTAAAAACTCTGTGTGCTTTTACTTTATGATTTCCAAGTTAAATATCCAAATACAAGAGGGCTCTGTTCTGCACTGCCACTCTGTATTTAAGTAAAATTTATTCAAATCTCAATTTCTAGAATGAGGATTTAGAAAGCCAAAAATTAATTAAATATATTAAAAATATTTTCTGTTTTTATTAATTTTAAATCTGTAAACATTAAAATGCTGGCAAAACTTTAGCCCAAATAGCCCTTACGTTTATTTACATTTTTTTCCAGCAATTTGATAGTTTCATTTTACCTTTATTTGCCAGTTTTTCTACATGCCATGAACTTCATGTTTGTGCTCCACAAATTCATAAGTTGAAGTCCTAAACCCCCAATGTAACTAAGGTGGAGATGGGGCCAGTGAGGAGGTGATAAAGGTTAAATGAGGTCATAAGGGTGGGGCCCTAATACTATAAGGACAGCACCCATTTAAGAAGAGGAGGAAAGCCCTCCTCAGAAATAGAATTGCCAGTCATCTTGTTTTTAAACTTCCAGCCTCCGGAACTGTGAGAAACAAACTTATAGTCTGTGTTACTTTGTTATAGTACCCTGAGCAAAGTAATATACTACATTTGTAATTTATTTTTATAATTAGCTATTTTTCACACTATCACTTATTCAATAACCTTCTACTCTTTTATGGATTATGTTTGCCAACTTTTTTAATGTAGTATACTCTTACATATAATAGAATTCATTCTGAAATTTTCAGAATTTTACTTCTGCTCCTAATATACCCTGCTTTAATTTTTTACAACATTTTAAGATATTTTAAAGTCTGGTGGTATAAGCCTCCTCCATAGTCTTCCTCAATTATTTATCTTTTCTAAGTACTTTCAGGATATTCCCGCAAACAAACTTTAGAATGTCATTGAATTATAATTGAGATTGATTTCAAATTACAAATAATTATGCACTAAATAACTTTAGAACATTGAGTTTTTCTAGTCAGGAATAGGTATTTCTTGACTAAAGCCTTATTGTTGCTTTTTCTGATCACAGAAGTTCTGAGGTTGTCCTCATCTCATCTATTATATTTCTTCCTAAATTGTTTCCTTTATATTTTGTGTTTTTGCTACAATTGTGAATAAGAGCTCCTTGTCACAAAAAAGTACTGTCATTGGTTAACTAAGATTTTAATTTCTCAGATCTTCAGCTTCAGATATTTAAATAAATTTAATCTGCACCTTAATGTTCTAGCAGTAACCTATGACGATTAGACTGTAGAAGTACCATTTTTGCATAGACTCTTTCCTGTGCATCTTGAGCTCACTATACAAGGAATTGCATTTTGTGTACAGTCTCCAAGTATAGATAGTGTGGCCATATATATCCTCTTTCTGGCATTAGTTCTATCAATTTCAGAGAAGAACTCTTGAGAATAATCAAAGAATCTGAGAGAGAAACTCCTATAGTTGGGGCAATGATTGATTCATCTTTTAAAGTGGAACATTTTTGAGGGAGATAGCGTTATTTAAAACTTTACTAGGACAACAAGGATAAAATAAAGCTATTCCAGGCAGACCAGAATGAACCTACCAGTGGCCCATAGACTCTGTATATGTGGATCACTCTTAACCTTGAACCTCTCAACCTAGACTCTTCTGAAAGATGGCGATCCACCAATAAGTCTAAATGGCATCTACCTACGTAGTTTGTGGCCTCCCTGTGCTGCTTCTGGATCTGTTTTCCCTTAGATCTGGTTCTGACCTTTCCCCTACAACTGTATTGTAAATTCCCATATAACCTGGCTTCCCACTGGGTTAGACTCATGGAAGACACAGGCAGGAGAAATCAGGGGACGGGAAAAGGGAGACACAGGCAGGAGAAATCAGGGGACAGGAAAAGGGAGACTTCCAGGGTACGTCCACTCCTCCTACTCAGCCTCAGGTGGCAACTCTGGCAGGGACTGCATTCTCTGACTGGCTCCAGTTTCTGGCATACAGACCTGCAGCAGTCTATCTTTTCTAATTTTCCTTAGCAAGTCAATCAATGTAATTGACTTAGGGTTGTATTATCAGAAAAGTAAGAAGCTACTTTTGGAACTGGACCTGTGTTCTATTCCAGTGATGAAAAATGAAACTTTTTTATTGGGATGTTTTTATTTACTTTAACATGAATAATCCATGTCCTTTATGGAAAGAATACAAAACACAAATAAGCAAAAGGGAATATCATAGCATATATGCTTTTCTATATTTTTTCTCATATTGTAATTGAAGCATTTTTCCCATCTAAACATACAGATATAACTTTTTCTTAATATTCAAAACTTATTTCATTAAAAAATGCTCCATTGTCTATTTAATAGTTAACATTTTCCATTTTCCCTATCATAAACAATAGTATGGAAAATAGGAAACACACTGTAATCAACGTATGTGATTATCTACTTGTAAAAGTATGAATTTCTGATAGAAGGTGTTTCGGCTCAGAAGTCAAATGAGTTTTTAAAGGCTTTCCATTCACAATGTTCATTACTATCCAAAAAATGTATATGCCCATCTTTATTACCAGTATCAATAAAGGTGAAGTGTTTCTGTCTTCACCTCTTGCTGACAGGATATTACCATCCTTTTCTTTTTATTGATTTAAAACATGTACAAATGATTTCAATTGCCTATTTTGGAATTGTTTTATTACCAGAAAAGTTTCTATTTACTAAAAGCATGCTAACTGGGTATGTTTCGTCTTTTATTATTTGTCTATAAATGTCCTCAGACCACATTCTCTATTAAATAATTCATGCTCCTCATGTTTTTCTTTTATAGGTATGATAGCTAATTACAAGTCTTTGGTTGTCATAGGCATTACATTTTTTTTTCAGTGTGTCATTTGCCTTTCAAGTATGGTTTTAGTCTTTCATAATAGAGATTTTTATAAAATAAAAATATTTAATTACAGTTCCTTAACCTGAAACTGGTTTGTTCTGACAAGTTCTACTTGCCATGTGTGTAGGCTTGGACAAGTTAACCTTCTAAACTCTAATTTTCTCATCTGTAAATTACAGAAGATAATAGTGCCCATCTCATAGAGTTGTTATAAGGATTAATTGTATTATATGTAAATTATATCTGGTTATATAAAGCCTGATAATGGTTTGGCCGTGTTGTCACCCAAATCTCATCTTGAATTGTTGTTCCCTTAGTCCCTGTGTGTTGTGGGAGGGACCTGGTGGGAGGTAATTGAATCATGGGGGTGGCTTCCCCCATGCTATTCTCATGATAGTAAGTTCTCATGAGATCTGATAGTTTTATAAAGGGCTTCCCCCTTTGCTCGGCTCTCATTCGTCTTCTCCCCGCCACCATGTGAAGAAGGACATGTTTGCTTCCCTTTCCACCATTATTGTAAGTTTTCTTTTCTTTTCTTTTCTTTTTTGAGACGGAGTCTCAGTCTGTCGCCCAGGCTGGAGTGCAGTGGCAGGATCTCGGCTCACTGCAAGCTCCGCCTCCCGAGTTCACGCCATTCTCCTGCCTCAGCCTCCCGAGTAGCTGGGACAGGGTTTCACCGTGTTAGCCAGGATGGTCTCGATCTCCTGACCACATGATTCCCCCCTCTCGGCCTCCCAAAGTGTTGGGATTACAGGCAAGAGCCACCATGCCCAGCCAAACTTCTTTCTTTTATAAATTACCCACTCTTAGGTATGTCTTCATAGCAGTACGAAAACAGACTAATACAAAAGCTGACACATACTAAGCCCTCAATCTATTAAAAAATAGTACCTTCTATCTCATAGTTTTCTTTTTTATATCATCTCTGTAGTCTAAAATAGCTCAAGTTTCTCCTGCATATAACCGGTGGTATTATGTGCACTTCCTCCAATGTAAAATTTAATGAAGTTCATTCATTGTTAGTATTCTAGCAATTCTTCCTTATTAATTCATACTCTATCTTAACTCACTTTAGCGATTTTGCTCTTCATGTTTCCTATACTGCTGTTACTAAATTTTTCTGTCTATAAAAATACTTTATTCTGTTTCCTGCAATAGATTATTTTCAAAGGCATGCACTTTCTCTTCCTGTTTTTAAGGATAAAATGCTACTTTATTTTCCTTACATATTATTTTCCCTTTAGCCGCCTGTTTTTAGTTGCTTTGTTTTTGTTTTCTACATTTTTCTTCAAATAGAGTAAATTCTGCCTAGACCAAAACCTTATTGGTTGTTTTTAATATTGGTTCTGTCTGTCCCTCCTGTGCCTTTGGGTGTTATCTCAATCTCTTTCCCAGTTCTAAAACTAAAGAGCTGGACAATTCTGTTTCTAAAGCAAATCTGGTCCGCTTAATGTCTTCCATATCTATTACTTGGCTCTCTGATTTTATGAACGAATGAAAAGTTTGTAAGAATTCTAGATAAATTATTGCCAGGGATTTTCTTGACTCTGTCATACCAAGACTATTTTAATTGTGGAGATTTCCCCTGCCTGGATATGGATACAACATACCACTGGTCCAGCCCATGTCCCTTTTCTTTTTTTTTTTTTTTTTTTGAGACAGTCTTGTTCTGTCACCCAGGCTGGAGTGCAGTGGCATGATCTCGGCTCACTGCAAGCTCTGCCTCCCAGGTTCATGCCATTCTCCTGCCTCAGCCTCCAGAGTAGCTGGGACTACAGGCGCCCACCACCACACCAAGCTAATTTTTTGTATTTTTTAGCAGAGACGGGGTTTCACTGTGTTAGCCAGGATGCTCTCGATCTCCTGACCTCGTGATCCACCCGTCTCGGCCTCCTAAAGTGCTGGGATTACAGGCGTGAGCCACCGCGCCCAGCCCATGTCCACTTTTGTGATCTTCTCCATGTGCTTTCTTTCCAATTCTTCCCTTAAACTTTCTATATTTGAATTTAGAATTATGACAGAGGAGGAGAAAGAGAGGAAAATGTATCAATTAATAGTATAATAGTCACCTGATAGCGTTACTCTCTCTTACTTTGCAAAGGGATTGCTGCCAGTTCTGAGATGGCTACAGTCTATGGTACTAGGAGTCAGGGCATATAAAATAGAGGAGGGATCTAGTTTTTATTTTTCCATATTTTTCTATATCTGAATGCAGCATCTATATCTGGAATTAAAAACTGAGTATATTGTAGAACAAAGGATGTCTTAAAGGTTGGGAGAGTCTTTCAGTTACCTGGAAACCAAGGGAAGACAGAGAGAGCTGAGGCTATGAGGAGTCAAGGAAGATGAGTCTGGGAGAGTAGGCTGGGAACAGACTGTAAAAGGCCTTGTATATTAGGCTATTTTGTTTGTATGTATAATGTAGGTAATGAGGAATAACAGAAGATGTTAACTGAGGGAATATCATAATCAGACTTGAGTCTTACAATGATTACCCTGTTGGGCTAAGACAGATTTAAGGAGAGCAGAGTCTAGAGTCATGGAGATAAATTTAGAAGCTATTATCATATGTAGGTAAGAGATGATGATGGCCAGAACAAAGACTTCAATCATTGGTACAAAGAAGAGAGGAAGAAAATGAATTTCAAAATATTATTGATAAGGCTTCATGGTAAAAGGTGCAACTGGAGAGAAGCCTCAACTGCATTTTCTCCCAACTTCATGCTACAAAAAATAGGACACAGGAAATAAAAAAAAAATGAAAATTTACGCCTCCAACAAAAACAGTTGTAGTGGTGGATCAGAACAAGATTTCTGATGGGGGAAGAGGGCTTTATAAATGCAGAGATGTCCTAATCAGGAAACCAGTAATAGAAAGTATCCAAGAGAAGTGAGATGCAGGACAGAGAAAAAAGCTGTGGATGCAGAAGGAGGACCCAAGGGCATCAAAGAAAGGCAAATGTGGCCCCTGTCACTGCTCTACTCCAGGGTTGTATATGGAGAGTTTAAAATACCCTTCAAAATTTCAAATAGTATCTAACCTAGCCTAAAATTTAAAATTTCCTCCAAAATTGATTTTTTAGTACGAAAATCTGATGTGTTTGTGAGGGGTGTGCGTGTGTGTGTGTGTGTGTGTGTACATAAAACATGAGCACATAAATACCTTAGAAGAGCATGTGGTCTGAGGATATTTATAGGCAAATCATAAAAGAAGAAACATGGCCGGCCAGTAGCAATGGCTCATGCATGTAATCCCAGCACTTTGGGGATCAAGGCAGGTGGATCACTTCAGGCCAGGAGTTTGTGACCACCCTGGCCAACATAGCAAAATCCTGTCTCTACAAAGAATACAAAAATTAGCTGGGCGTGGTGGCATGCATCTGTAGTCCCAGCTACTGGGGAGGCTGAGGCACAATAATTGCCTGAACCTGGAGGCTGAGTTTGCAGTGAGCCAAGATCATGCCACTATACTCCAGCCTGGGTGACAGAATGAGACTGTGTCTCAAAAAAGAAGAAACATGCCCTATTAACATTCCTCTAGTAAATGCTCTATTTGCATTCTTCTTCTTATGACTAGGAAAAATTCAGTCCTATATAGGCAATTGGTGTGGTTATTGGATAATTCCAAAGGTAGTAGATTGAACATGTATGTGTCTTTTAATCTGAAATCTTAAGAAAATATATAACAAGAAGTTTACACCTGATCCTTTGACCACAAACATTTTCAAGCATGCTTAGAAAGCAAAACTGACATTCAGGTCAAATTCACACACACGCATATGTAAATTGCCATTTGTTTCTCTTTGATATTATCTTCCCCAATTGGTCCCTATACAGGCACCAGTTTCTCAAGTTGTATGTGATCTTTCCCCCTTGAAATGGGAGGTTCCAGGTGCCTTTTTAAAATAGTCATTCTCCAAAGAGAAATGCCAACTATTCTGGGTTGCCGAGTACTTTGAAGTTATTGTCCTTAAATGTAGTATAGAAGGCATAGGTGAATAAGAGGAGATTTAAAAATCTATCTTAAACATCCAATTCTTCAAGCTTTGTTCTGTCTCCTCATCTTCTAACTAGGACTGTCCCCTGCAAGTGAAGCAGGCTTTTATCTAATTCTAGCTGAAACTTGACAGTCTCATTAGTTTTTGATGACATTTCCTGTTCCTTCCATCACTGAGGCCTTTTGCATGACAGACACTGTCTGGCTGGGGCCCTGAAGTTTTCTTCAGAACTTCAACCCTCTGGTTTCCAGATGGGAATTCTTTTATATGCACATCAGCTCTCTGCCGAATTGATCTGTTTGAGGTATTTCTTTTGTCCTGTTTAACTATTTTCATGCTCAGTATCATTACTGGTACTCCCTGGAAATAATCCCTCCTATTATCCTACATCTTGCACTGTTGGGCTCTGCAATGAGTTACTCAGAGGAGAGGAAGGGGACAAAGCCTCCCTCCAAGACTCATGTGATTTCAGAGATATTTCTGGGAAAGATTGTGAAGAAAGAAATAATTTTAATAGCTCTTCCATCCTCTTTCTCTGCCCCCATCTGAGATTTTTGTGGCTATTCTGTGCAAGTGCTTTAGGAACTCATTTCAAGTTCTAGAAGAAGGGGTTAGGAACTCAGGAGCAGCTTAGCTAAGCAGTTCTTACTCGGGGCATCCAAAGCAGTCAAGGTGCCAGCTGGGGCTGTGGTCACCTGAAACCTTCCTCCAGAGGTGGAGAATCTACTAACACGGTGGCTCATACATATGTCTGGCAAGTTAGTGCTGGCTCTTGGTGGGAGGCCTCAGTTATTGGCACATAGGAGGTATTCAATTAACATGAGCTACTTAAGAGTCCTTATGACATAATGGATAGCTTTTCCCTTAATGGGTGATCCCAGAAACCAAGGTGGACACTCTAATGCCTTTTGTGATTCTAGAAGGAAGTCACAATTCCCTTTATGACTCAGGATCAAAGGTCTTTCATCATCACTTCCATCATACATTATTAGATCACACAGGCCAAATATCATGCAGTGGGAGGGAACTTTTTAGTTTATTCTTTATTTACTTTAAAAAAGAATCAGAAGAACAGATTATCTATAAATGTATATATATATTACACATATACATATATATGAACAATTTAAAGTTTACTCAAGAATGTGTATTTTTTCTGCATTATAAAATGTGGTATCGGGTTCTAGGAAATTATTTCAAACTACATGATCATTTGATGAAGATAGCTCTTAGGAAAAAAGAGATGCTCTCCTCTGACTTCTTAGAATCACTGCACTGCCAAACGGGGATTTACTTCTATTGCCTCATCCAAGTCAGTTCCAAAGCTTAACTCTTCCATGAAGTTTTCCATGATCAATCCTGCCTAAGGTAATGTCCCCTTGCTGCAAGCTACTGTCATCCATGCTATTTGTACCATCCACAGTGTATGATATTCAATGCACTGTTGTATTGTCAACTATTTTTTAATGTGTATATTTGCATGCTATTCAAAACATCTGAGATTCTTAAACTGTTTTCTATTTATAAAATGAATTGAAGAGAATAAATGTCTTGGCACACACTAGGTTTTCAATTAATGTGAGTCTTCTCCTCTTCCTATATGTTTTCTGCCTAGACCATGAAACACAGAGCCATACATATCACAAATATACATTAAACGTAGGTGGATTTGTTGAAAGGCATGATGTGATAGTCTCTATGTGGGCATATTACATTACACACTATATAAACGAAATTGTCATGTATAATATTCACATTCACCCAAAAGTTCCGAAACAATCAACCCTACCTCAGAAAGTTAATGAGGGGCATAAAGAAAGTGAGCGTGTTCTCTCTCCAACTAGACAGATGTTTACATTCTGTATAAAACACACGACTTGCACGGGTCCCAGCTGGGACTTCCTATTACATGGCCCATTAAGATCCATGTGGTTAGAAGAGCTAATAAATATTAAGACCTATTTTCCAACCCATGGGTGGGTAGGTCGATTTCTATATACCTGGGAACAGAATCACACACAAGCATTGACTATGTGGCTTTGAAAAGGAAGTTTTTACTCAATTCTTTCTTTTTTCTTCCTTCTCTCTGCAAACATGAAGCTCTATGGCAAAGGTCTGAAAGTGGAAACCTAAGGATCCTGTTGTGCTGCAGATGTATTTTAGCTTGTACGGTGGTGATTTTTATTTAAATTAAACCATCATTTAATAATAAAGGAAATCATAGAAAAATCTCACATTCATCTTTTCTAAAAACTCTGAAGATATGTCAACATGGGCTCTAACACCTGGATGGTGACCAAAGGGTGTAGCTAAGTAGCAACTGCCCTTACCAGAAGAAGATTTATATTAAAATAGCTGATACAAATGACAGCACGTTAAAAGTAGATGCCTCAGATGCTCTGAGGAGTAGGTTTTTATTCTGAAGCAGGAGGATCACATGGAGCTTGTTAAAGAAGTAGCATTGGAGTGGAGCGTTAAGGTTTGGATGTGGATACACAAAGAAGGTAACGGAGGCAGAGAAGGAAAGAATGACACATTTTTGTGGCTAGCTAATTAGCAGTTTTGGCTGCAACAAAATCTTCCCACAGTAGAGTAAGGAGAAAATTAGCTTGGGGAGTAAGGAACAAATTTTTGAGGTAATTTCAATGCCAGATAGAAGACTTTACACATAGTTTTATAGGCAATCAAGTCATTCAGGTTTTTTTTCCTATCTTTCTCTCTTCATTATTTCTTTTCCTTTCTAATTTTATGATGCTATCAGTTCTTTATACTGATGTATTTTCTGTGTATTTTACTTATAAAATTTCTTTTTATAAATCTCCTGCCAACTCTCTAAGAATGGACAAAATATGAATCTATGATATTTATAAGGCTTATATTGAACTATATATAACTCACGTTAAAATAGTGTCTTGTGGCTTAACCTAATTTTCTTTTAGATTCCAACTACTAACCAACAATATAAGATGCCAATCTATCATAGACAATTAGACTACCTTGGTGGAAACTCAGGGAGAAATGGAAGCTTATGTCCCATTGTGGGTCATTTCTGTCATGTGGTAACCATAAAGATCACTCTCATATTTGAGGACACAAATGTTTCTAGCTTTGATTGCTCAGATTCCTAGATTCTGGACATCAGAAGCAAAGCTCTACCAAGCTCTCCACATCAGACTGCTTCCTGCTGCCAGTGAAGCAGTCAGCCATGTGTAAACACCAGTGGAATTTTATAAGCCTTTGTAATTAGCAAGGATAATTTCTATTTGCGATTAGAAAAAAACGAGTCTGTGACTCTACTTCCTGTTTGTGTTCTGTTGTTATAATATTGAGATTGTGCAGGGTTTTGAATGTTATCTGTAGAACAATGCCATAACAACTTTGCTCTGAAGATTTAATTTTTCAATAGACAAGAGTCCCCTATGACAAGGGATAATTCATTCAGAGAAGATCAGCTGAGGTGCAACTACCTTTCTGTCCCCTCAAGTTGTGACTTGGACACCAGTCTAAACAGAGAGTTTTGTAAACCTCTGTGCCATAGGCAGAGGCTTTTCTGTTCTGTCTAGAGGCTGAGGTCCCTCAGCCAGAGGCCTGCTGACAGGTCAAGTATGGTAGTATGAAAACATGCCCCTTTCCACATGCACACTTTTTGACATTCCTCCCATTAAGAGGCAGGGTCTACGTGCTCTCCCTCTTCATCTGAGTGGGGTTCTGACTGCTTTGACCAATGGAGGACATTGGAATGTTGTTAAGTAGCTTCTGAGAGTAGGTCAGAAAAGACCATGTAACTTGATGCTGCTGAAATGTTGGCTCTAAACTAGACCAGCCACCACTTAAGAAGTCCAACTATACCCTGAGGCCCAGATGCCAGAAAGACTACATATACACACTCAGGTTTACAGTTCAGTCCATCCTCACTAATGCACCTGACATGTGAATGATGCCATCTTAGGCCCTCCAGACCAGTCCATCCAACATATTGGACAACTCTGCTCTCAGGAAATGCCACAAGGAGCAAAAGATGTGCCCAAAGAATACTCCTCAAATTCCTCACCCACAAAATAGCAAAACAGTATGTCTGTTTTACACTGCAAACTTGTTCCATGGTTTGTTTTACATCAGTAGTACCCAGGACACACTTTGCTGTTATTTTTGTTTGTTTGTGTTTTTTTTGGCATGGTAACAAGGCTAGAATTAAGAATAATCAGTGCAAGTTACAAAGAGATGTGTATTAATTTAATATGCGAAAAGCTAATGTATTCTATAATGAAATGGGTTGCTACAAAAAATAAAGAGATTCTTGACACTGGAAACAGTTAACCAGAAGCCATGTGACTATATACTTGAAATGTTGTCCTAGAAATGAAAATATCAGATAAACAGAAAGTAAGAAAGACTTCCAGCTCTGAGAATAGCTGTATGCAAAGCAACATTAAATGCTAATATCTCATTTTACTTAATCTTCATTTATCAAAATGGCATAAATATATATTTATTTAATTTGGACCTGACAGTTCTGTAAATTGAGACACGCATTATCTCTATTTTTAATAGTTATAGCTAGCATATTTATTAAATAATTACTAAATATTGGGATTAAACAAAACATTTAAGATATGTAATGTAATTAAACCTCAGAATAACCCAATGGAATACATTCTATTGTGATTCCTATTTTATCCTGGACACAAGACACAGAGAGGGTAAGTAATTGACTAAGGACACACAGGATGAGAGGTGAAGACAATCAAGCCCAAACTGTTAGACTACAGAGCCTGAAATCTTAATCACTATTCTGAGGCATCTTAGGCTGGGTGCATAAGAACATATACCACATTTGCCATAATAATGGCTGACAGACTTGTCTTGTTTTCATTGAATCTTAGGGTTTTGTTTGGTTTTGTGTGGTGTGTGTGTGTGCATTTGTGCACACTTGTGTGTGTATGTGTATGTTGTTGAGTAGACAATGGAAATACAAATCTTTAATGAGAACTTGGATTAAAAACTTTTGAATTTTTCATACTCTTGGTTCTTGATGTTTAGAGTATGTATTTACTTAGCCAACCCTATTAACACAAACACCTTGAATTTTCTCAAAACCACATCACAGTATTGTGGAATTAGACAAGACGGAGAGGATTTGTCTCTTTTTCTCTCTGGCTTGTGCTCCCCTTTCTGTCTCTCTGCCCCCTTCCCTCTCTCCCTCCCTTTGTAATAAGCTAATGTTTTCCCAAGAGTGTGCTCCACACCAGGCACATTGCTGGGGTATTTAATTCTTTCAACCATCCCAGTGATATCATACACAATTTCTGGACAAGAAATTGAAGTTCAGAGAGCTTTTAATACCAGAGTTTTTAAGTGACAGCATCATAACTTGAACCCAAGTCTTTCTAGGGGAAAAGACCATGCTTATAACTACCCAATAGTGTTACTACTAAATGAACCCAATTACAATCAAATACCCTACCAATCTTTCTAGAAAGAATACACATTTTCTTCAACACCCCATTCCAAAGCAAACAAATCCTTACATTAATAAATCCCTTTTCTGTTTGGGTTAATAATCTCATATTTCAATATAAATATTTTTCTTTTCTCTGATTTAAGTGGAGACTTAGAACTGTTAACTGTTGTATTTATGAAATGATCTTCTACTCTTCACATTATTGACCAGCACTAATTTATTGTTTAATGTGGCACCATATTTTGGTTGAAGAAGCCCTCAGGTAAGGACTCAATGTAGTTCACAGTAATGCAGGCAGTCCTAGATTAAAATTCCATCTTCAAACTCTTCCAATTCTTTGTCCTTGTACAAGGCGTGTAAGCTCTTGGAAACCTCATTTCTCCTATCTACAAAATGGGGATATTACTGCCTGCTTCAGAGGATTGTGTGAGAATTAAATGAGTCAATGGGAGTGATTAACATGGTGTAATAATAACAACAACTACTAAGCTCTGTCCTTTATACATATACAATTCCCAAGAAAAACCTACAAAGTAAAAACCATTATAATCATTATTGCAGATTTGTAAAAGAGGAATGGAAGCACAAGGAGGCTAAGGAAGTTGCATAATGTTATCAAGCTAGTAAGTAGTAGAGCCAAGATCTCAATGCAGGCAATCTAGCTGCTCTTTAACAAAATGGTATGCATACAACTTAGTAGGTAGATCAAATGTGGTGGCTATTTTTAACCAATATTAATAGTAAGATTTAAGAATATGAATTCAAATGTAGTCTTTCTGTAATAAAATGGATAATTGATATTTCTTCATTATCTGTAAATATAGTATCCCTTGTCTATAAAATGAAAATCGAGCACTTATATCTAAGAAGAAAGTCTTAGATAATGAAAGTTCATAAGTGAAATACTGAAATATATTATGGCAAAGTATTGTCTAAACCAGTAAATTTATATTTGTTACTTTGTTTCAGTGAACAATTAAAAATAATATTGATGCCAATAAGAAAAACCAACATTTATTTATCACTTAGTACCTAAAACTTCTAAACACATCACATGGCCTATTTAATCCAAACAGCAAAACAATAAACTAGGTACAGTGTGGTAACATCATACATACTTTCAATATATTCAAAATCAAATACAATTACTCAGCAAATTAAAAAATTACAGTGAGAGAAAGAAGAAAACAACATAGACATAAAAATTATCTGCCCTCATTCCACTCAAAGAACGTGTGCCCCAAAAGGAACATAATTTGTCAGACTTAAATATATTTTTCCTTTTATTCATCTCATAACGCCTGACATGTTAAATTTTCTCTTCAAAAGTACATATTTTTCAGATAACATCATCTGTAAACATAAACCAATTTACTTATCCATGGTTCCAGTGAAGAAGTGGTGATACATTTCAATATAGAAAAATAATTGTTATGTTGGATTTACGAAAGAACAGTATGTCTATATAGAATAGACATTCAAGAAATTTCTAAGGATAAATCTAGTTGTATCTGATTTCTATCATTTGTATTTTAGAAACGAATCCCCTAGAAAGATGAAATTCTGCTCTATTATTTTACAAATGAGGACACTGAGACTTAAAGAGTTTGCATAGTCTTTTGGGTGGCAGAGATGGGATTTATTTAAATCTAGGCCTCCCTAATTATTCTGTGCTACCTCTCAAATAAAAATCTAACTGGTAAGGGAAACTTGATACTCTCTTTATGGAAAAAACATTCACTTAAGATAGGTAAGTCAAATCCCATTATAGAAAAAAAGTCGCTTCAATCCACTAACTCTACGTCTCAAAAAAGGCCAGCTTGTTTCAGCAATTTTTAGGGCACAGTACAACAAATATAATGTGATCAGCAGATAAAACACTAATTTTGCAATGGATATTTTTTCTTCTGATTATTTATGTATCTGATAAATTTCACTTTGATGTTATTTTTAAGAAAATGCTACACATTTTCACCATTTTATGTAATTAATTTCTATAGCAATTTCAAACTTTAGTTTTATACTGTTTTCAAAACTCATTAAAACTTTTTTTAAAATTTATATGCTTAAGATAACTACTGGTAGGATTTAAAAAAAAGTCAAATTATATTGACTAGTTCCTCAAGAATTTAATTCTTTATGGTACACTGAGCATTTACATTGATCCCACCCTTCTTTCCCCAAATCTCATGGACATGACAGAGAACAGGAACAAACCAGAGAAAATCATATGTGCGAGAATGGAATAAGGGCTATCAGAAGAAAGAAATTTTGACATATTTCTGGAAGATGGAAGCATAAAGCAGACTGGAAGAATCTCTAATCCACAAAACACAGCAGAAGCCTTCAACGGATATGTGGGC
This sequence comes from Nomascus leucogenys, assembly GCF_006542625.1. Lineage (NCBI taxonomy): Eukaryota > Metazoa > Chordata > Mammalia > Primates > Hylobatidae > Nomascus > Nomascus leucogenys. The sequence continues at coordinate 89,358,333 of NC_044395.1, read as the reverse complement.
TGCTCTTCCTGAGAGAACCATAAAAAGATTCCAAGCTTGGCAATGGCAGGTATGGGGACCAGCAATAGGAAATAACGTGAATATTAAGGTAACTAATTAAAAACTGAATATGAAATGACTACATAAGCTGCTTCCCCAACAACTCTCAAAGCAAACAAAATACAATGTGAAGGGTTTCTGGGATACATGATGGCCTCTAAGAGCAAATCTTACCTATGGATATAAATGACTGTTTCATATATTATCACAAAATGAAGCTTCTAATTTATACATTTGCCCAAGCACAAAACACACTTTCTTCCCTTTTACAGAGAAAGATGTTTTGAAGAAAGGGGTATATATACCAAAAGAGCAGGCTTATACAAGCCACCTATATTGATTAATTAGTCCTGCATTTATAAGTATAGAAAGAAAATCAAAGAGTACCAGACATCTGGGAAAACTAACTGCATGAAAAAAGGCTCAGGTGGACAACAACAAAAAACTAACCCAGGTGGAGGGAATGAAAGATCATTTAAAGGACAAAACAAAAGTAAAAACAAAATTATAGTGATTATTCTCAGAAAAGTACAAAAATACAGTATGATGAGGAATCAAGAAAAAGCTTTCTGGAAAAACAAAAAGAAGATTCATAAAGAAAGAAATCTTAGAAATTAAAACATATGACTGCTATTTCTTTTTCTAGCAACATGACAAACTAGATATCCTAAAATCCCTCAAATATCTAATAATGTAAAAAAGTTTAGCCGGGTTCAGTGGCTCACGCTTGTAATCCCAACACTTTAGGAGGCTGAGGCAGGCAGATCACCAGGTCAGGAGTTTGAGACAAGCCTGGCCAACATGACGAAACTTCATCTCTACTAAAAATACAAAAATTAGACAGGTGTGGTGGTAGGTGCCTGTAGTCCCAGCTACTGGGGAGGCTGAGGCAAGAGAATCACTTGAACCTGGGAGGTGGAGGTTGCAGTGAGCCGAGATCGTGCTACTGCACTCCTGTCTGGGCAATAAGAGTGAGACTCAATCTCAAACACACACACACAAAAGTTCACAACTTAAATTCTAACTTCAGCAGGTGGCTAAAATGCAGGGAATGTGGGAAGGACAGCAGGAGGTGAAATTGATGAGAGAGGTTGGAACAGATTTCGGAAGGCCATGGATAGAGTACTCTCCACAGAGGTTGTAAGGAAGGAGAGTGACAGGGTGTGTTTTTAAGGTAATGTCCTTGGGTGGCACAGTGTGAATTGGACTGGAAGGAGGGAGACTGATCAGGAGGTTTTCAGATATTCCAAACAAGGTATAGATACAAAGCTAGGGAACAAGGTAGTGTCAATGCGGATGAAGGAGGGTTTGGCAGGGATGAATAAGTAAAATATATTTTAAAGGCTCTAATGAGTGATTTGAAAGAAAAAAGGAGTAATAATCTGAAACCAAACAAACAAACAAGAGCTAGCATCCAGGGATTAAAGTCAGCAGTGAAGCTGTGATACACCCTGGGGGACACTCACAGAGACTATGTAATTGAAGCTTCATAACACCTTAACAGGTAGAGACCTGACTAGCATCCACTAGGAATTAACAATTATTAAGGAAGGTCTGCAACCTCTCAGAAGGAAAAAATTAGTGCAAAAGAAAAGAAATAAATAAAAAGATTATTCATCTTCTCTAAGGTTCTTGATCAAAAAAACCAAATTGTGGTTTTGAACTTGTGTCTACTAGTTGTGTCTACAAGTTGTGGTTCTTGAATTTGTATCTATTAACTAGTCTGCAATTGAATTTAGAGGCTAGCTTTACATTAGTTATGTGCTTTCCAAAACCAAAGACCTGGGTTTTTAATTTAATGTAGTACCTCAGATGCTAGACAGAAGCAAATAAACTGTCTATCCTGAAAGAATGCTTCTTATACCCAAACCTAAAGGACAAGAAGGCACAGAATCACAGTAAATATGACCTCAAAATAAATACACCCAAACATATATATACACACTAACAATTCACAAGGAAATAAGCTGCCATGAGAAGTTGCCAGAAGAAATATCAAGAGAATCAGAATGGAATATTAAATAAAATATAAAGAAAAAAGTATAAGAATAGAAATGATTGGAAAAGAAACATACAATTGAGAAGAATAAAAATGTGAAAAGTTGATGCTATAAAAAGACAAAAAATATACAAATCTTTGGCAAGTTTGTTCAAGAAAAAGAGGGAGAAGCAACATATAAGTAAAAATGGAAATAAATATTTTAAAAGGTTAAAAATATAAGAAGAATACCATTAAAAAGAGAACACTGCCAGCCTGAGTGGCTCACACCTGGAGTCCCAGCACTTTGGGAGACTGAGGTAGGAGGATTGCTTGAGCCCAGGAGTTTGAGACCAGCCTGGGGAGCAGAGCAAGACCTCATCTCTGCAAAATATAAAAAATAAAATAATTTGCCATGCATGGTGGCATGCACCCACTAAGGTGGGAAGATTGCTTGAGCCCAGGAGGTCCAGGCTGCAGGGAGCTATGATTGCCACACTGCACTGTAGATCCAGCAACAGAATGAGAAAAAAGAAAAGAGAGAGAGAGATAATATCATAAACAATCACATGTCAGCACATTTGAACATTTACATGAAATAGACAAATTTTTAGGAAAATATGATTTACAGAACTGACTCAAGAAGAAACAGAAAGTATGTAGTCCTGTAATTATTCATAAAATTTGACAGAGCAGGAGCACTGTCATCTTGGACAAACATCACCACTTTAAGTTCCAGCTCCCTTTCTAGCCTCATGCATTTCAAGGAAATCACTTCTCTTCTAACTACAAGCATCCAGAAAGGGCAGACAGTAAAACACGGATAAGACAACTGAAACACAGAGGGAGATGGGGGAAAAGTCTCTTGGGTAACCGCCAAACTTCATCCTCATACAATGGGCCCAAGTAAAACAGTCGGCCTTAATAAGGACATTCTTTTCCCTTCAGGTGCATTAAAATAGAAAAGTTAAAAGCAGACTTGGGGGTAGGCCTGCAGCTGAAAAAAAAAAAAAAAATCTATGGAAACAAACACAAAACTCTCCCTCCCAAATTAGCACACACACACAAAAAAAACAGAGGCAGCCCAAGCCTCTAATAAACTCTCCCACCCTAAATCCTTAAAAACTCTTAGTCTGTAAAAGAGTGGGCCTCTAACCTAACTCAGCCAGAAGCTCCCCTCATGTTTGTTTTCTCTAAAATAAACTGTCTTAACTGGCAAGCCACCTTTCATGTTTCTTTGCTTTCTTTAATTCTTACAAAATTGAAGCTATAGTTGAAAATACACACCAATATACACGTACACAGAATCTGAGATTTTTCACTAGAAACTGCCAGCAAACAATTACTACGTAATTCCAATCTTTTCCAAATTTTTCTATAACTCAGTGGGAAAAAAGGACACTCCCCAGTTTACCCTGTGAAGATGATCTATGTTTAATACAAACCAAAAAAGAGCTGTGTAAAAGGAAAAAAGGAAAGAAAATTATCGAGCAATCACTCTCATAAATGTAATTGTAAATAATGAATATTAGGAAGCAAAATTTAACAATATATATAAAGATGATATTTCAGGATCAATTGGAACTATCTCATTGGCTAGTATGCTTTCACCTTTCGAAAAAATCTATAATTTTACTCTAATTTATTAACTGATTAAGAAGAATAAAGGATAGTTTTCAAAAGAGATGACATGAGGCTTTAAATAAAATACTGCATGTATTATAATAAAAAGCTTTTAACAAACCAGTACTTAACCCACAGATCTATTGAAATAATTATAAGAATTAATATAGGTAAAAGCCTTATAACAGTGGTTAACACGAGCGGCCGGGCGCAGTGGCTCACGCTTGTAATCCCAGCACTTTGGGAGGCCAAGGCAGGTGGATCACGAGGTCAGGAGATCGAGACCACGGTGAAACACCGTCTCTACTAAAAATACAAAAAAAATTAGTTGGGCATGGTGGCGGGCGCCTGTAGTCCCAGCTACTCGGAGAGACTGAGGCAGGAGAATGGCGTGAACCCGGGAGGCGGAGCTTGCAGTGAGCCGAGATCGTGCCACTGCACTCCAGCCTGGGTGACAGAGCGAGGCTCCGTCTTAAAAAAAAAAAAAAAACAGTGGTTGACACGAAGTATACTTATAAGTAGGCACAACATTAAAGACCTGGTCAAGGGAGTACCTGAAGAATTCTAAAGCAAAATAATTCTGATTGCTTAAAAAACAAAATAAAACAAGAACAGAAAAAAAATTAGAAACTATTTAAAGATGCAGCTCAAAACAAAAAGGCCAAATTTCACTTCTTTCATTTAGCGTTGTACTATACAGGTATTAAATACCACTTTAAAAAAGCAAAAAAGTAAAGCTGAATATATTAAAAGTCCAAAAGAATCAGAGTGGCAGCTATTCACAGATTTCACGTACTTAGAAACTTCAAAATAATCCAGAATAATACGGGAATTTAGGAAAGTTTGTGGTCATAAGGTCATTTCCTCAAAGTCAATTATATTTCTATATTATAGCAAAATAATTAGAATATAATTTTATAAAATGCAAAAAATACATATGAATGAATATAACAAAACAATAAGAACATATTAATGAATCTAACAAATAGTATGCAAGATCTTTATGAAGAAAATTCTAAAACTTTAGAGCAATAACAATAAAGAATAACAGAATAAACAGACTAATTACTTCCTTAGTTGGGTTGACTAAATACAAGATATCAATTTTTCCTAAAATTATGTATAGATTAAATGGAGTTCCAATAAAAATTTTAATACATTTTTTCATGAACATTGAAAAGGTGACCAATTATTTTGTAGAAATACTGTCAAATTCAATAGTAATTGGCAAAATTTAAAAATTCTGACATCACAGGCAACAAAGTTATGAAACTATGGGAATGCTCACAAACTGTTGATAGAAATATAAATTGGTAAACCTAATTAGGTATTTTCTTGCAGTGTTGAATGTTTACATGTGTTATCACTCAGCCATTCTACTGTAAAGAGGCTTACACATAGAAAGAAATCTTGCACATGGAAATAGGTACAAAAAAATTCATAAAAGCATTATTCAACAAAAATAAAAATGAACACAAAGCCAAAACAAAAACGGCCCCAAAAAACAATAATTTAACACTCTTTGACAGAATAAACCAATTGTGGAAAAAACTCTCATTCATTGCTCCCTCTATATAGAATCTTTGCACAAAATCCAAGAAGAGTTTTCCCTCTGGGTGGAGGATTACAAAAGGTATCCCTCCTCTGGACTGATAGTTGGAGTTGGTAAGCAGTAGCTTGGACTTGATTTCAGTCTCTGCTTAAGCTGACACTCTCTGCCTAACAGTCTTATACATTCATATGATAGAATTCCCTGCACGAAGTGAAACAAACTATAGTCACATGTAGCAAAATGAACAGAACTTAAAAATATGGCCGTGCTCAGTGGCTCATGCCTGTAGTCCCAACACTTTGGGAGGCTGAAGTGGGCAGATCACCTGAGGTCAGGAGTTTGAGACCAGCCTGGCCAACAGGGTGAAACCTCATCTCTATTAAAAATATAAAAAACTTAGCTGGGCGTGGTGCTGGGCGCCTGTAATCCCAGCTACTTGGGAGGCTGAGGCAGGAGAATCATTTGAACCCAGGAGGCAGGGGCTGCAGTGAGCTGAGATTGTGTCATTGTACTCAAGCCTGGGAAACAAGAACAAAACACTGTCTTAAAAAAAAAAAAAAAAAAAAAAAAAACTGCCGGGCATGGTGGCTCACGCTTGTAATCCCAGCACTTTGGGAGGCTGAGGCGGGCAGATCATGAGGTCAGGAGATCGAGACCATGGTGAAACCCCGTCTCTACTAAAAATATAAAAAATTTAGCCGGGCGTGGTGGCGGGTGCCTGTAGTCCCAGCTACTCGGAGAGGCTGAGGCAGGAGAATGGCGAGAACCCGGGAGGCGGAGCTTGCAGTGAGCCGAGATTGTGCCACTGCACTCCAGCCTGGGTGACAGAGCGAGACTCCGTCTCAAAAAAAAAAAAAAAAAAACTATTAACTGAAAAAAGTGTACTGCAAAATGTTATGAATACATTATTTTTATAAAGTCTAAAATATATACAACCAAACATACTTGTTCAGCAATATGTAATTACTTAGTAAAACTACAAAAAAAGCAAGAGGTTTATTAAGAAGAAAGTTTATAATGGTCTCGACCTCTACAGGGATAATAGGTGTGTGCTGAGAACCAGAGTTAACTACTAGTATCAATAACATTTCACTTTATAAGTTGGGTCTTGGGTTATAGTTATTATGCTTCAAGCTTTGCCTCTATAACACATATAGTTTGAATATATCAAATATTCAATCAATTGCAAAAAAAATAGCTGTAAGAAGAAAAAAAATTAAAAATCTAGGAATACTCCCAATGACATAAAATATTAGAGAATTCTGAAGAGAGAATTAATGAAGAATTAACATCCATACTGGAGGCATTTCACAAAGACAGAAAAGAGAAAATCAAGAAGAGAAACTGATACAATAAAACTTCCTACTGAAATTTTCCACAGTTGAACAGCAACAACAACAAAAAAACACCTACAAATTCAAAGCATTAAAACATAGACTGGGCCAGGCATGGTAGCTCATGCCTATAATTCTAGCACTTTGGGAGGCCAAAGTGGGAGGATCACTGGAGGTCAAGAATTCAAGACCAACCTGGGCCATATAGTGAGACCTCCATCTCTACAAAAATAAAAATACAATAAAAATTACCCAGGTGTGGTGGCCCATGCCTTTAGTCCCAACTACTCTGGAGACTGAGGCAGGAAAATAGCTCGAGCCTAGGAGTTCATGGCTTCAGTAAGCTATGATTGCATCACTGCATTCCAGCCTGGGCAACAGAACAAGACTCTGTATTTAAAAGATAAAAAATAAAATAAAATAAACACATAGACTACCAAGAAAGGTAAAGTAAAACACTATAACCCATCATTTTAAAATTTAAGAATACAGTGAGAAAAAGAAAAAATACTAAGGATTTACGGCAGAAGGGAAAGGGGCAAGATAGATGAAGATGATAAGTAATAGAGTGAGCATCAGTTTCGTATTAAATTCTCATTACCCAAACTGAATTCAAAAGTGGAAATAAAGTTCAGAGAAAAAACATTTTTGATTTGAAAACACTTTGTCAGACTTTCAATCAAGTGGTGAGCAAAATAAAATTATTTACAATTTATTCTTATTTTTACCTGAAGATAAGTTTAAGCAAACTAAAATAAATGCTAATAAGGTAAATATTAATGAGCAAAAAGCAAAATTGAAAAGGAAGAACAGGTGCTACCTCAGGGTAGATAATTCTCCATCTATTATTATTTCATCTCTCACTCTCTTTTCACTAGGCAAGGTTCTTTGACTATCTGCTCTCATAGCATACTCTATTTTTCCTTTGTAGTAGTTATCATGAGTGCTGTTTTAGTAATTTTTGTCTCCTAGACTAGATATTAATCTTCATAAAGGAGGGACTGACTACACCTGTTATATTCACCATAGCAACTTTAAAGCATAGCTCAGAATTGAGCAGTAAACATTCAAAAATGCTTTTGAATAAATGAATGAATGCCTATAAACATGTTCACAAAAACTCATTTCAACCAAGCCTCATCTTCAAACTGCTGCTAATTTATGTTTCCCCCTCCACTGCCTATATTCCGGAAACCATTATAACCCAAGTATCTTTGGGTATGAGTGACACCACATGAACAGGTCTACTTCTTCCCTCCAATGCTAATCAGTTGTGAAATTCATTCTTTGGATATGCCCAGTTCCTCCAGGCCCAGTCTCAATTTAGTCAACTGTATCATCACCCATCCAAAATTTCAACTTCCTTACCTCTTGGCAACGAAGTCTCAGTCTTGCTCTCTCTCTCTGAACCTATTCTCTGAGCTAACCCATGACATTCCTTGCGTGTCCATGCAACCTGCCCTTCACCCACGTTTAACTTATACTGCAGCTAGTTTTACTATAGCTTCTGTGCACACTGATGGCATTCCACCTCCAGTGCCTGCCAAATCTTTCAGCTTTCTGCATCAGGGCTTTCTCTGAGCTATGGCTGCCGCTCAGTCCCCACCCTTAAGTATTTTAGAGTTAGCGACCCTGGGGAAACCTGGAACAACTGGCAGTGGTAGCCCTCCGCTGTCAGCCCTTTGTTGAGACCATTGTGAGGTGCTTACTATTTGCTTCCTCAGAGGGCTACCTGCAGCACAGGGACCCAAAGAGTCAGAGCCATAACCTTTATTGAATTCTCTTCTTTGCCTGTTGTGGTTGTCCATACCTTCTATCTGGCTTCCTAGGATCAGCTCCCAATAATCTACCTGTAACTCAAGTACTTATCTCAAGATTTGGTTCAGAGAAAACCAGAGATGAATTTCTAATGAACAAATTCTATGAACAAATTCTTATCAGTTTTGCAAGATTTGACCTTATGCTTCCTTTCTCTATGAAATTTTCTCACCTTGACTTTTTCACAATGTGTTTCTGGCCTGTTCCTACTTTCCCCATCCCTCCTTTGTTGACTTCTAGTTTTCCCTTTAAGCAGAGGAACTCTTACATCTGTTCTTAGGTATCCTCGATTCATGTTCCATGAACTCTTCCTGTGTAATATCCACTTTCATGGGGTTAACAGTTACTTATTCATATATCAATGGCTATGGAATCTACTTATACAGCTCTTGTCTCTCTAGAATTGTGAACACATATTTTCACTTGCCTGTTGTGTGTTCCCACTTAGATACCCCCAAAGACACCTCCTTTAAAAAATTAGGCTCTCACTCTGTCACAGCCTATAATGCAGTGGCATGATCATAGCTCACTGTAGCCTCCATCTCCTTAGGCTCAAGTGATCTTCTTACGTCAGCCTCATGAGGAGCTGGGACTACAGGCATGTGCCATCATACCTATAGCTAATTTTTTTGATCTTTAGTAGAGACAATGTCTTGCTAAGTTGCTGAGGCTCGTCTCGAATTCCTGAACTCAAGCAGTCCTTCCCCTCAGCCTCCCAAAGTGCTGGGATTACAAGCATGAGCCAAGGATACTTAATTCTCATTTACCTATAACTGTATTCATTATATTTCCTTACCTCAAATATGCACTTCTCTTTCTATATATGTTTTCTGACTTAATGTCCCCCATCATCCACATTCTTACCTATTCTTTCTATTCTTTTTTCTCATTTCCTATAGAAATCATCTCTATAAATTCTATGTGCTTTATATATATTAGATGTATATATACACACAGCATATATATTCCATTTACATGTGCATTATATATGCATATATGTCATATCTATATTCCACACATATATATGGAGTGTGTGTTTGTGTGTGTGTGTTATAACATTCTTTCTGTCCCTCTCCTGCCTAATGCCTTCATACTACTTCATCTGAACTACTATGAGAGCAAAACCCTAGTCACACTGTTTAATGCGTCCAGGATGCTTCTCTCAGAACTGATTTTCTAAAATCAAAATATAATAATGAAAAACTTCTGCTTAAAATTATTACATCATGTCTTAGCATTTTTTCATTTATTATACTAATTCTCTACCCAGGAATTAGGAATCTGGGGAAAATGGTGCAGGTAAGTAAAATCTTATGATTAGTATAAATGTGGCTGTTTGAGGAGGAACAGATAAAGTGTGATACCCGAATGATGACCCAAGAAACAAGCAAGTGCAGGCACCTAGGACTCAGGTGGAAAGAAGTTTTCTAAAGGCGAACGTTTATTGCTGAGTGAGCTATTTTTATCATAGCTGTCTCTAAGAGATGAGATTTGTAAAGATACCTAATAAATACTGCAGATTAAAAAATTAAATCATACCAATGGTTTTCACGTTCCTGGGTGAATAACCAAATGACATTTGCAATATACTCCTTAATATTATAGAATTTTTCAAGAGTGGATTATTCTACTATGTAAATATGTAGATGGTACTGTGTAAATGGTAAGCCAGTAAAGAATCAAGACTGACTTTTCTTGCTTCCTGTGTACTATAAACAGATTCGTTTGAAATACTTTCATTCCTTTTTGAATAAAAAGCTCATTTCTGATCACTGCCCAAGGAAGGTAGTTAAAACAGGCCATTGACAGAGTGATAATACTTATTTTCTCAACAATGATCTTTGGTAGGTGATAAAATGCTACTTCCCTTGTAAAGAGAAAGGGCAGCTGCCTACAAAATAACAGTGATCTTCTAAGGTGTGAGCAAAAGAAAATGTATTGTTCAATAAATCTATGAAGCAAGGAGTTATTTCAGGACTACTGCATGACGCCAAATGTGGTCTTTTGAAGGTCAGCAATTTCGTGATCTATGTTATTAGAAATTTCAAGGAGTACTGCAATATCATAATCTGAATTTTTTAATGTAAATTACTTGGTTGGTCTTTACAACCAAATTAAAAAATAGTTTAGGGCTATATCAATTGCTCCCCATATTTGAAATTTCCAGAATTGACTATAGGATACAAGTGAGAGAATCTAATGAGAATAGATAACAATATTTGCAAGACCTCCCACTGACTACAGGATAAAATTCAGATTTCTTATCATGACGAATATGTTCACAAACTGGCAGCTACCTACTTCTCCTAGCTCATCTCTACATTCTCAACATACCACCCAGCACCCTATAAACATGCATCCAATGTCTACAATACCTACAACATTATACTTCCATCCACTTGTTACTGTAGCAACGTCTAACTGTCATTCATTTTGTGAAAGTAAATTTCTATTCATTCTTCAAGGTGTGAGAAACATGTAACTTCTTTTGTGAACTCTTCACAGAGACTCTACAAGCAGTATACAACTTTGTATATGTCTACCTGTGATGTAGTCATTACCATACTATTTACATGTGATCAGCAACAGCACAATTGCACAAATGATTTTCAAGCTCTTTTCCTGCCCAAACCACCATTATCCTGACTACCCATTTGGGATTTCTTTCAGTGCTTTAAATGTACCTTGCTGATTCTCAATTCTCTCTTACCTTAAATGTTTACTCATTCCTGCAGGGCTCAGCTTAAAAGTCAACCTGGCAAGAAGTCTCCCTTTATCCGTAGACTAAGTGAGATTAATTTGCTCCCAAATTCCCAAAGGTTCTTTCAGTCTTTATTATAATGCTATTCATTTATAATTATAAATAAATAATAAATCTCTCCTTTTCCATTTATGTCCAAGTGATAGAAATATAATTAATTTCAACAGTAAGTAAGTACAAGTCCACTTTGTCTTAGAAGGTCATCATATTAGGATTCACTGGAGGGTAAAACAGGGCTAAGTACTAGGGACAAAAAAAAATATGCCTTAAATAGTATGGTTTTCCCTAAGTAGAAATAAATATAAAGTTGTATCCCATTGTATCAGGTTCATTTGAGAGCTATGAGAAATCTGATTATGATAAAACATGAATTAATGCTTGCTATATGCAAGATATCAGTTGCAAGTACTATAAAAACAGGTTTGTTTGTTGATTATAAAGAGAACATCTACATAGGGCCTTTTGTTTCTCTCAGCTGAAGTGGCCACCTGTGGCTCTCAAGCCTCTTGATCAGAGGTTTGTTTGAAGTAATGAATCAGATGTGCAGGGATCAATTTCCAGAACCAGATGAGGGGGAAGCAAACTAGTTAACACTATGTTGGTGTGAGCCTGCCAAGTGGCAGACAAGCAGCTGGCCATATACAACAAACAGAAAGACTGCAAAACTAGAAGGCAAAGAGTAACAGCTGATGCACATTTGCATTGATTGTTCCTTGGGCCCAGGCCCAAAAGCTAGTCCCCTGATAGAGAAGCTACCTTTGGACAGTAATCTTTGCTCCAGTAAAGTGATGGGAAACAAGAAGCTTTCTCTGCTGGGATGTCCATGGTGTTGCTTTGCTTCTTTGGTCCATCCCCCTAATCTGGCTTGTATTTTGGAGAACTGGCAGGAAAATAAGGGAATAGAGCTATTCAAAGATCCAGGAGTGCTGGTTAGAGTATAAGGAAATGTTATGATTAAGCTGTTGTGCAAGGATAGGGGCAAATGGTAATGAATCTTCAGGGAATCCTGAGGATGGAGACATTAGGCTCTTTAAAAGAGTGCTAAAGATTTGGCCTCAGACAATCTAGCAGGCTGTTATGACCCCATGCATACTTAAAAACTGCAGAGCGAGATGAGAAGAAAGAGAAAAAAGAATGGAGAAACATGAAGGGAAAGGGAGAATCAGAGACAGCCTAAAATAATGCATTTACTCAACAGATATTTTTGAAGATCCACTGTGTGTATACCCAGTATTTCCTTATATTAGGCACTGATGGTCAAAACCCAATTGAAATTCCCATATTCAAGGAAATCAATCTCTAGAAGGCAAAAACAAAACAAAACAAACAAACAAAAACAAGGTTAGAAAAATGATAACTACAATACAAAATTATACGGATCCAAAGTTATATGGGCCATGTATTGCATAAATAGCAAGAAACAGACCATTACAAGGGGTTCTATAACATGAAACAAGAAGTATAAAATTACCTGAAAATCTAAGTTACTCAAAAAAGGTGAAAAAAAATGAAATTTAATGACTTGTGGATGGTAGTTTGCAAGGTTCATGGTTTTCCAATAGGTATTATGGAAGGTTTTGTTTTGTTCCCATTCTGTGAAAATATGCAAACTTGGGCAATAGATCAAAGTCAGAATTTCTTCTACCTACACTTTATTTTTAAATATAGTGTATTTGATGCGTTTGCATCAAAATATCACTTAATTATCAGATTTTCTAATGGTGCGTTATTGTGGCATTCCCACTTATATTATGTCAGATAACATCAGTCACAAAGAAGAGCCCTTGATGATCCACTGTTATAAAGGCTGCACTTTGGGGAGGAAAGTAACTTTTGCTACTAGCACTAACCAGCTGGTAAATTATAAAGCAAGAAATGAGATATATTTCAGTATCTGTGACAGATATAACATCACATCTGAACCACAAGAAAAAGCCATTTAAGACTATTTAATAGTTCGAATGCCAATAATAATTTATCCCCTTGGGTGACAAAGAAGCGGTGAGAAAAGGGAAAAGAATAAGAGAAATAAGCCTCCAGTGGCTTATTCCACAAACTAACATGATAGATTTTTTTTTCTTCTGGCTCTGGTTTCTCAATAGCCATATTGTCATATGATCACTAAAATCAAAAGTATTTATTTTAGAAGGACGAGAAGCCTATGAAAGTTGATTTTTAAACTTATGTTTGAATTTTAGTCAATGTAATATTCACATTGTTGGATCCACTATGAAGTGAATCAGCAATACCTCCCTTTAAACAAGGGTCAGAACAGAGGTCCGCTCGAATGAGGAATTTTGTACAAAAAGAAAAATAGGAAGCTGGATAAGAATAAAATATTTTTAAGGTTTAAAATAGTGGTGCTAACTACCTGATAAAAGATGGAGAAAAAGGACACATGGGGAAAGAGGAATCCATGAAGAGAGAGATATATTGTATTTTCCAAAAAGTTTAATTGGTTAACTGGAGATGAGTTAAGAGTGCTTTGATGTCTTTCACAGGTTCTAAGTTATGGGCAATGGATAAAGAATCCTGCATTGTCCTAGGCACACTCTGTAGGGAAGATCTGGGAATCTGAAGTCAACTTTGCCAAAATCGGTAAGTGGATAAGGTAGAATATCATCAAGATCTTTCCCCAGGTGATCTGAGAGTTCTACAAGGGCTCCCACAGTTGGTTTGTTCCTTGAAACTTAAGGCTGTAACTCTGAAACACAATAGCATAGTGGCAAAGGACTCAGGGTCTGGACTCAGAAAAACCCAAGTCATAGGCTAAATCCTGGGCTCTATCATTTACTGGTTATGTAACTAAAAGAAAATTAGTCTATATCAGTTTCCTTGCATAAAAAGTGGTGATAATAACAGTTACTATTTCATAGAATGCAACACATGTAAATATGAGCTTTTATGTTCATTCTTATTAATGATAGAAATAATGATATCCAAGTCAATTGGACTTCAAGTCATGTTTTGCTGTGAGAAGTATGGCAGTAGCTTGCTACATTATATTGGATGTCATAACAGCATAAACTGGATAAGAGTTGCAACATATTAAATTGGTATACCATAGTACTTCCTTATCCATGGGAGATATGTTGCAAGAAGCCCAGTGGATGCCTGAATACCATGGATAGAATCAAGCCCTATATATACTGTTTTTTTATACATACATACTTCTGATAAAATTTAACTTACAAATTAGTCACATTACAAGATTAACAATAACTAATAATAAAACAGAACCATAACAATATTATATAAGAAAAGTTATAGGCGTGTGGTAATTCTGTCTCTCAAAATATCTTATTGTACTGTGCCCACCTATTTTAGGATTACCTTTCACTGTGAGTAACTGAAACCATGGGGGAAAAAATGATGCGGTTTAAGGAGGACAACTATAGCTACTTACCAGGGAACTTGACTTAGAAAATGAAACACAGTTATGTTTTAATCTCATGAAAGCATAATAATAACAGATGTTTCTGACCTTATAATTTTGTATTCGTTATTGTACTTCATCTGGAGAAATATTCTACAGATAAAGAAATTGGAGTTGAAAGGAGCAAGTTAATTATCCAGAACCACACAGCCAGGTTGCTGTGGAGGTGAAATTAAACCCAAGCCTTCTAAGTACATGTGTCATATCCCTTACTTGTAAATTCACTTAACAGCCATCATCATATCAGTTGACTATCGTTCTGTAACAAATCCTTTCAAAACTTTAGAGGCTTAAAATAACCAACTTTTTTGTTTTCAAGATTGTGGGTTGGATGGTATGTTTTTTAGGTCTAGGCAACTTTAACTGGGGCTCGATGTTTTAGGTTGGCCTCGCTCACATAATGAAAGTCTGGTTGGACTAGGAGGTCTCAGCTGAGATGGCTCACCTCTGCACCATCACTCAGCAGGCAAGCCTGTGCTTTTTCTCATATCAGTCTCAGGGAGTCACAGAGCAGTAAGTAAGCAAGCTACGGCACATGCTTGCAAGCCTTTGCTTGTGCCATATGTCTCACTGTTCCGTTGGCTAAAACAGGTCATACAGCCAAGTTCAGGGGCCCTGAATACAAGGAGGTATGAAAAAAATTAAAGGATTCATAGTAAACATGCCAACATTTTAATATCCCTTAGTTCTGAGTGGTAAGAGTCTAGGTAAATTTTTTAATTTTTTCTGTATCTTCCAAATTATCCAAAATGAACATTACTTTTGTAATATCAAAATAGAAATTTCTTAAATAATTTAGAAAATCGGGCCATTTTCTGGAGAACCACAAGTCCTGGTTGTAAGCTCATTTCTTTCTGAAATGGGAATTAAGACTTCTTTTCTCTAAACCACAATTATCTCTAAACAGATAATGTTACTGTTAGTGTTTCTCAGGGTTCTCTTTCGTCTTTCTCATCTTACTGCTCTGCTCACTCTTCCAGTATGATCTCATAAATTCCTGTTCCCTCAATTATAATTTACATGCTGATAACTCCCAAATCCATACACCCAGCAGAGTTCACACACAAGTGCCTCTGACCTGTTTCTCCAAATGCCTACTAGACATATCCACACGGATGGGCATCTGCCCACTCTTAAAAATGCAAATGTGATTGTTACCATGCTTGTTCCTGCTTAAAACCACTTACAGCGTCTCATCTTGCCCCCTTCTTCCATATATTTTTTTTCTGTCTCTCACTCTCAGTCATTCTGTTTTGCCTATAGGCAACTTTCTTGTAGTTTTTTGGAAGTTTTCTCCCCCTAGTTTTTTCAGAGCTGAAGCTGTCTCTTGCCACAAGCCTTCTTCATACATGCAGTTTTCTGGTGTTTGAAACCCCAGAAGTACCTTCCTGTATTTTAATATAAGCATTTTTATGATCTTGGCAAAAGCATCCACTTCAAACCAGTCCAATCGGTTAGGCTCCCAAGTTTTAGACCATTTATCTCAGGATGTTACTAGAAATAATCAGCTCCTTTTTATCCTCCATATGTCAGATTAAATGTCACTTCCTCCTAGAAGCATTCCCTCTGATCACCCAAACATGGGCTATATACCCTTAAGTGTTTTGAGAGTACCCCAAACTTCTTCTGCTACACAATTTATAAGACTATATTATAATTTTCAGTAAAATTTTGTGTGTTTTCTAATTAAACTATGATATTGGACCAAAGTTAAGGGCTATATTGGTCTGGTTTACCCTGGTATTATTTCCATTCCCTAGAAGAATGCCTGTGATATGAATACATATGATATATTCCGTAAGTTACTTTATTTGCTCAACTAAAATATACTCCTTAATACATATTTTAATGGAAAGAAACATTGGTGAGAAAATGACAATAAAAACATGTCATATAAATCTATTTATAATTTTATTTGAATAGTTCTAGGGGTATAAGTGGTTTTTGGTTACACAGATGAATTGTGTAGTAGTAAAGTCTGGGCTTTTAGTGTACTCATCACCTAAATAGTGTACATTGTTTCTAAGAGGTGATTTTTTTTTTATCTCTTATCCCCTCTCACTTTCCCACTTCTGAGTCTCCAAAGTTCATTATACCTAACTCTATGTTTTTGCCTATCTATAGGTTAACTCCCACTTACAAGTGAGAACATGAGGTATTTGGTTTTCCATTCCCAAGTTACTTCATTAGGATTATGGCACCCAGTTCCTTCCAAGTTGCTGCAAAAGACATTATTGCATTCTTTTTGGCAGCTGAATAGTATTGCATGGTATATACATATCACAATTTCTTTGCCCACTCTTAGGTTGATTCTATTCTGTGCAATTGTGTACTGTGCTGAAATAAAAATACATATGCAAGTGCCTTTTTAATATAATGACTTATTTTCCTCTAGGTAGATACCCAGTAGTGGGGTTGCTGGATTGAATAGACCTACTTTTAGTTCTTTGAAAAATCTCCATTCTGTTTTCCATAAAGGTTGTACTAATTTACATTCTCACCAGCAGTGTGTAAGCATTCCCTTTTCACCACATCTGTGCTAACATCTATTGATTTTGACTTTTTAATAATGGCCATTCTGGCAATGGTAAGGTCATTGTGCTTTTACTTTGAATTTTCCCAATGATTAGTGATGTTGAGAATTTTTTCATATTTGTTGGCCATTTGTATATCTTCTTTTGCTAAATGTCTGTTCATGCTGTGTGCCCACTTTTTAAATTAATTTTAATTTTTATGTTAATTTCTGGAGTACGCGTGCAGGATGTGTGGGTTTGGTACATAGGTAAATGTGTGCCATGATGGTTTGCTGCACCTGTCAACCCATCACCTAGGTAATTAAGCCCAGCATGCATTAGCTATTTTTCCTAATGCTCTTCCTCTCCCGACCTCATCCCTTGGCAGGCCCCAGGTGTGTTGTTCCTGTCCTCGTGTCCATGTGTTCTCATTGTTCAGCTCCTACTTATAAGTGAGAACATGTGGTGTTTGATTTTCTGTTCTTGCATTAGTTTGCTGAGGATAACGGCTTCCAGCTTCATCCATGTCCCTGCAAAGGAAACCCCATTAAAAAGTGGGCAAAGGACACGAATAAACACTGCCTACTTTTTCATGAGATTATTTTTTTTCTTGGTTATATTTTGAGTTCCTTTTAGATTCTGGATAATAGTCCTTTGTCAGATGCACAGTTGACAAATATTTTCTCCTATTCTGTAGGTTGTCTGCTTACTCCGTTATGTCTTTTGTTGTGCAGAAGCTTTTTACTTTAAAGTCCCATTTATTTAATTTTGTTTTTTCTTGTATTTGCTTTTGTGGTCTTAGTGATAAATTATTTGCCTAGACTAATGTCCAGAAGAGTTTTTCCTGGGTTTTGTTCTAGAATCTTTTCAGTTTCAGCTTGGAGATGTAAGACTCTAATCGATCTTGAATATTTTATATGGTGAGAGATGGGGACCAGTTCCATTTTTTCTGCATGTGGCTATCCAAATTTCCCAGCATCATTTATTGAATGTCCTTTCCCCAGTGTATCTTTTGTCTCCTTTGTTGAAGATCAGTTGGTTGCAAGTATTTGCTTTTATTTCTGGATTTTCTATTCTGTTCCATTAGTCCATGTGTCTATTTTAATACCAGTACCATGCTGTTTTCCTTACTATAGCCACATAGTACAATTTGAAGGTGGTTAATGTGATGCCTCCACGTTTGCTCTTTTTGCTTTGGACTGCTTTGGCTACTCAGGCTCTTCTTTGGTTCCATATGAATTTTAGGCTTTTTTCTCCTAATTCTGTGAAAAGTGACATGGGTATTTTGGTAGGAATTGAACTGAATCTGTAGATTACTTTGGGGAGTATGGTCATTTTCACAATATTGATTATTCCAATCCATGAGTAAGAGATGTTTTTCCACTCTGTGTCACCTAGATTTATTTCATCAATGTTTTATAGTTCTCCTCGTGGAGATCATTCACCTTGTTGGTTAAGTATGCTCCTAGGCATTTTTTGATAGCTACTGTAAAAGGGATTGAGTTCTTGATTTGATTCTCAGCTTGGTCATTGTTGGTGTATAGCAGTGCTTTTGATTTGCATATACTGATTTTGTAACCTGAGACTTTATTAACTTGTTAAATCTAGGAGTCATGGAGGAGTCTTTAGGGTTTTCTACATATAAGAGCATATCATCATCTAACAGAAATAGTTTGACTTCCTCTTTTCCAATTTGGATGATTTTTATTTTTCTCTTCCCTGATTGCTCTGGCTGGAATTTCCAGTACTATATTGAATAGAAATTGTGAAAGTGGGCATCCTTGTTTTGATCCAGTTCTTAATGGGAATGCTTTCAACTTATCCTCATTTAGTCTAATGTTGGCTGTGGGTTTGTCATATATTGCTTTTATTATTTTGAGGTACAGAACATGCCATATACATTTAAATGCTTCATATATTTTGGAAAATATTTGACTTATTCACCATATTGATGTGGGCTATTTCCAAGGTAGAATTTAACAAGTGATATTAGGAACACATGACCCAGTACACTCAGAGTTACAAAGCCTAAAAATAAAGCCTATATGAAGACACACAGGGAACTCACAGTATTGATTGTAGAACATATGATTTCCCAGAGAACTCCAAAAAACAAACACACTTGATTTCTTAAGCTTTTTGTTCTTCATGTTTTTAAAGTGGCAAACAAAATGAGTTTATTGGCATTTCCCTTATATTCATTCTTGTCAGACAGGAGTAGACCTTTTTCAGATAGCTTTATCCAATAGATAATTCCAAAATTAGTTTTAAAATTAAATTATATATGCATATACTTATGCTTATTAAATATATCTAATCATATGAAGAGTCATACCTTAACAATGAAAATACCTTAAAGCAACATAAATATGTATAAAAATACCAAGGAACCACAGCCTTATTAACACAGAGTTAATCTGAAACGGTTGTGAAGCATTTTAGATGCTTTAGCCTAAGAAAAATTTCAGTAGGTTACTGTTTCATAAGACAATAAAGAATTTTATGTTAGTAGTAGGATCATTTTTCCACGAAGGAATTAATATATTTAACTGTGAATTCTGTCCAAAAAACTTTGCCTCTGGTGAATATTTTCACCTAATTGTAGTTAAACCAATGGACTTTGGAGTAAGGATGAGTTTTGGAAGTTCTCTTCCAAGTGAGAGACTATCCAATCTCATTTTTTCTCTTTTGCATAATAAAGACAATTATGTCTGTTTTATAAGGATATAGTGATATTCATTCCTTCACTCAACTAATATCCATTGAGTGTGCATTATATAATAGGCAGCATCTAGTAACAAACAAGATACACACAGGCTACTTCTACACTAAGCTTACCATTGAATAAAGCAGGTTTTATTAAAGTGTGTGATGAAGCACTTAGCACAGCATTTTACACATAATAATCAATAAATGTCAATTATTATTGGTATTATTACTTCTTAAAGAAGTAATAGAGCATGCCATCCTAAAACAAAAGAAAAAGGGGGGTGGATGGTATGAATTTACCTATATTCATATGTATACATACACATACATTCATATACACAAATATATGTGTATAGATATACCAAGATTTCCAAATACACAAACATTTCAATGATTCTGCAATCTCCACTACAATTCTCTATTTTAAAAGTATAAAATTCAATTTAGCTTCTCTAAATATAGAGGTTTGGGATTCAAACTAATTTAATAAAGATTTTAAATGAAGTTGGAATGTCAGTGACTCATAGGTCGGAAGTGGATGGCAGGTGACAGAGGGGAAGGCCTCAGTGGGAAAAGAGACTTTCAGTACCAGTTACCCATTCAGAATGCCACAAGATATTATTTATTCCATTATTTTAACCTACTGCTGATGCATAAGTCACATTTTTCCACACTTATATACATGAAAGTAGTTATGTTTAAAGAATACCTGGAAAAAAAAAAAAAACTTGCCGAGCACTCCAAAACCAAAAAAAAAGTTAATTTTTTTAAAAACTGTCTTATTCTGAGTCTTACCCTCTCTAATCTCCACTCCCCACCCTCATAAGCCAGTTATAGAAGAAACAACAACCTCTTGTTTCATCAAGAACTGTATAATGTTTACAATTTATAATTTAACCTAAAATGCTGTTATAAAAACAGTCATTTTGTCTCAATTTTAAGGTGCTGGTTGGTTGTCCTTAGTAATTTGAACAACACAGAGTAAACAAGAAATATGTTTAAACCTATATTCTATTAATCAAAGATTTGTATAGTTTTGTCTATCTTTATCAGAGTTATATTCATTCACATATTGATGTGTAATGTGTAATAAGCAAGAATTCACTGGGCTATGATTTCAATACTTTAACTGTTGTAATTGAATAAAATATATTTTAAGGCTACAAACTATTTATTGCAATAATATATCTAAACCAAATAACCTACTTAAAAGTCTTCAGAGCCTGAATATTTAATAATAATAATAGTAATACAATAATCTCCTTGTGTAACCTGAATATATTGAACAAAAGCCTCACTGGAATTGAAGTATAAGATCAGAAATTATTAGCATAAATAGGAAATAGTATATTAAGCCAACTAACATGAAACTATATCAAATGTAGTCAGAGATGATTATGAAATAATTTTGCCAGTCCTCTCATAAGAACAGCGACGCAGAATTAAGTGAGTGGTTAATATAAGGTAAACTCTTAAGCTAGACATTGCTAAATTTATTTAGGCAATTTGGTTGCCAAACAAGGCAAGACGTTATAAATACTTTTAAAAGAAATAAAAAGCAACTATAAATGTGGGTATTTACAGTATAAGTCTACCCTATGAAAAGATGTCTATGAAAAGATAGCATTCACTATAATCAAGAAGGAAAAAATATATACATATAGAAATTAAACAGCCAGAAAGAATGGAGGGCATAGTACGTGGCACACATTTGACTAGATTCTGTAGGTGAATCAGAGCTAAGATATTTATTTTTCAATATATTCTGAGCTCTTGCTAAGTGGCAGACATAGTGCTAAGCACTGAGTATATGGCAGGAAGCATAATAAAAGTCCTCTACCACTGTGAGTCTGGTAAGACTGGTGAGTAAACAGGAAATCGAAATTTAATGAAATATATTCTGTAGTACCAGCAATTTAGTATATGGGAAAAGAGAAGTTTGCAAAATCTAGAAATCAGGAAAAGAGTTTCATGTACAGTTGAAAAAGTTCAGATAGAAGATAGGAGAACACAAATGTATCTGGGGCAAAGGTTAGAAGCTAATATTTAAGGAGAAAAGACTAGCTAGGTAAAGTGTGGTAAGCTTATCAGAATATTATCCTTGACCAGAAAGTAGGAACTTTATGTTGCAGGCAAGTCAATCATGAGAGTGGCAGGTAGAAAACTTCATTTACTATTACAATATAGTGATTATCCAATGACAGAAAAACAGTGGAAAGGAAAGGAAAACTAGTGTGAAAGTATGTAGGTTAGGGTGTTGGAAGCCTGGGCTCTTCACTTTAGTGAATGATGAAAAGGGGAAAAAATAGAATCCCAGAGATTTTTCAAAAGAAGAATCAAAAGACATAGTGACATATTGGATGCTGTAAGATGCCCGAGAGAAGAGTGAAAGGCAATTCTATAATTTGAGTTCAGGTCTCTAGAAGTATGAGAGTGATACTGCCCATGGTTTTATCTGGAAAGAAAAGGTAGTTTGGGGAGCAAAATTCTGAATTCACTTGGAATGCACTGAATTTAAAATGATATCCACAATTCAATCCAAGCTATACTACTGCGAGTTGAGAATAAACACAGGAAGAAGGCATGCAGGAAACCAGGGCTGAAGATGTCATTTGGGAATTATCTGCATAGACATCAGAAATGAAACCATGAGTATATTCTAAGAACAGGAAAGGTTTGAGGTAGAAGCTTGAGTGCCCTCCCCTAAAGACTGAGAGAAGAAAAGGAAGTCATTAAAAACATAGAGAAAGAATGCGTAGCGGAATGGGAGTATCAATGCAACTTACCAACCAAGCAGAAGAAAGATTCAAAAAGAAGGTGTTTTCAAATATTAAATACTTAAGTGCATCCAAAAAACCAAAACATCTAAAAAAAATAACAGCTAAGGTACAGTTCCTGGCTGTAGGGGCAAAGAGGTCACTGGTAATCTTTTGATAGTATTTTCAGAAGTTCATGAATTTGGAAGATAAATCTTATTTCACATAGTTAAAATGGAGCAAGTGGGTAAG
Organism: Nomascus leucogenys; assembly: GCF_006542625.1. Taxonomy (NCBI): domain Eukaryota; kingdom Metazoa; phylum Chordata; class Mammalia; order Primates; family Hylobatidae; genus Nomascus; species Nomascus leucogenys. The sequence continues at coordinate 89,335,562 of NC_044395.1, read as the reverse complement.
AACTAGAAGCAATGGAGGAGTCTCTTTCTTCAATATTTTGATGTAAATGGAAAGACTAAAAAGTAGCTAGAAAAGTAGCAGGGTCAAGGAAGGTGGGTTCATTTTATGTTTTAATGATGCATATAGTTGAGCAAGTGTGGAAGCAACCTTTACGTTAAAGACAATCAGTTGGGCATCAAAGAAAAAAAATCGTGACTAAATTATTATTTCTACCTTCAAGGAGCTTACAGCTCCATGGACTTTTTTCCAAGTGCCTGAATCGAAACATGAGAGGATGAAGGTAAGGTAATGTGAGAGTGTTTTCAGTAAAATTCAGCTTTCAGCATAAGTAAGAAGCAATATTTCCACTAAGAACAAGGGAAAGAAAAATGGAGGATGGTTAAATGTTTTAGGTAGAAAATAATAACCAGGATAATAGCTTGGTGACATTTGAGAGGTGAATAAAAGGGTTGATGTGATGACAGGCATAATCATGATGAAACTCCAAAGAATGAATCTGCAATTTTCAAACTCTTGTGCATTTTCTTTCATCAGCAATCTCTGGCCTGACAGCAAAAGCAGAGTGAGTAGGCGGTAGGGATAATAGATATTTGAGGAATGATGTTTAGGGAATAAGCAGCATCTTTGAAGATTAAAAAGAGCATGTAGTGATCTAAAGTTAGATTACATACATAAATTAAACAAAGTACAGCAATTCTAGTCCTATAAATGAAGTACCTTAAAGACTAATGATATAATAGAGTTAATATCATCAATACTAATTGACATCAATAACAAAAATGGAAGATACAACATGGTAGAAATATCAATTGTTTATTTCTGGTATGAATCTGGTCTGCTATTTAATAGAGAACTTGGGAAGAAACAAAAATAGCTTTCAGTTCCGCTTAAGAGGTGATACGTATTCTCATTAAAATGTTTCTTAGTTCTCACAGGGCAACTAATTCCATGGCTAAAAACAAACAGAAGTTAACTGTCTGTCAAAAGCTTAAAATGGGCCTTGATAATGCATCTTGACTTTCGCCTATGGTCCTCCTGGAGAAAGGCCACAGCCAGAATCCTCGATGCCAAGAAAAGTTATAGAAAGAATTCTCTTACTAACAGGGTCTTCCGGTACTGAAGTGCAGAATGACTCTATCACCCTTGTTCATTCACTTTGGTTCCAACAAAAAATATACACAAAGCTCTACTCTGTGAAAAGAAAAAAAACGAAGAATTTGGAGGGTAGAAAATATATCTCTCTTAGTTAGACATGTTTGATGGCAAAGAACAAAAGCACGCAAAAATAAGTTAAAATTCAAAATAGATGTTTTTGTAGGTGTGCAATAGTTGATCACACATTCATTTTTGGCCAAGAAATGAAAGGAGCTTGACACCACAGGGACTGAGCCAGGGAAATGGAAATTCACTGGTGGAAATTTCTTTCCTTCTCTCTCAGAATTATTTTCTATTTCTGCTTCCTGCTGCATATCTTCTCCAAACTTCTCTTTCTCTCTGATAGCCAGTTTTCCTGCTATCCTTGAAAATGGTCTATCATGAATAGAGGTCCAGCTCCCTAGTTAACTAATTTACATTATCTCTGTATAAATTCTCCATAGCTAGAAGAGATAATTTAAATGGCTTCCAGAGTTCTGGATGAACAGTTTCTTCAAGAAGGGATTTGGGTAAGGAAAATATTTAGCATTTCCAGTAGCATGGTCTAGAACTTTGATTTGCAATCCAGACCATGTCTAAATTACAGCAATTAACTCTAAAGTTGTATACAAAAACATTCTTGGATATCCCACACAACATCAACTAAAAGGTTTTCATGTATAAATTATGTTTAGCTGAGAATATGGGAGTACGTTATTCTGTGTTTCTCTGAGTTGTCATGTAGAAATCTTGAGAATTAACTAGGAATTAATAAGCTTACAAATTGAGTGCACATCCTTTGAGATAGCTAACAATCTACTTTTTTTGAGGATTTGAATTATGCCTTCCAATCAAGTATTATCACTATATATTTTAGGAAAACCAAAATCAAGTCCTCAAGTGTGGCAAGCTAATATAATGAAAAATACTGGTTACCCATCAGTAGAAGAAACCAACAGAACATAGCAACATAAAAGTACTAGAGGCTTTTTCCAGCAGAGGGACTTGATTACCTTATGAACTAACAATCTGTCTCTACACTTCTAAGTTCCTAAGTCAGACAAATTTAGCTCTCTTCAAGAAGGTATGACTTATTCCAAAAAACTAATTTGTATGTAAGAAAAAGTTCTGCTACTACCATTGCCCCTTCTCAATTCTGATCCAAGCCAGGATGTTGTTTTAAATTGGATCCTCACACTTGAGTCAGATCTTTATAGGAACACAGCAAGACAGGAGACTTGTCCTGTGTGAATCATATCTTCGGCAACTGTGTTAACCTGTAAAGATGGCGAAAAATGATTGAGCATGTTATACTGAAACTACAGGTCAAATCCCTTAAAAAACTGATTTCAGCTAAAGATTTTTTTATCTTTAAAATGTCCTTTCTTTGTATAGAATATTGTTCCAAGCAACTTCCATTAGCTATGACAGGAAATATTTGTATCACAGAAACATTTGGAATGTAACAGCTGATTACAAACTTACAAGCATATGCTGTGGACCGAATTGTATATCCCCAAAATTCACGTGTTGAAGTCCTAGTTCTTGATTTGAAGACAGGGCTTTTAGGAGGAAAGTAAGGTTAAATGAGATCAATCATAAGGGTAGGTTCTTAATCCCATAATATCAATGGCCTCAGAAAAGGAGGAAGAGAGAGAACCCTCTCTCCAAATGCACATACTGAAGAAAGACCATGTGAATATACAACAAGAAGGGGATTGTCTGCAAGCCAGGAAGAAAGCACTCACCAAAACCTGACCTTGCTGGCACCCTGATTCCAGATTTCCAGACTTTGGAACTATGAGAAAATAAATTTGTTGTTTTAACCATGTAGTCTATGGTATTTTGTGATGGCAGCCCAAGCTAACTAATACATAACTCAGTTGCTCCAAAATCACAAAATTTGATGCTAATTACCAAAGAAGAGATCTTTAAGCATAAGGGAAATTATGAACTTTCAACTTCTATGATAGCTTTTAATTAATTAACCAATTCATAAATTATTATAATCGTGCTACATTTGGCTACTTCGGATATATTACTTTCTTGTAGATGCAGAATAAATGCTAAAATATAGCTACAAAGATAATTACATTTTGAACTGACAGTTTATGAAAGTTATTTTGATTTATGAGAAACCCAATAGCTCTTAACTTGAGATAACTGAATTAATCATAAATTGATTTTATTATGGAATGATTAAGCTTGAGGATGAAGTCATCATTGCATTATTAATTTATATACTATGAAGACGCAATTTATGTTTGTGATTTTTTAATTTACAAGTCCCAAATACCAATAAAGCCTGCTGCTAATTTGGGTCTTTGGTTTAGCACTTCAGTTGCCTCATTTTACGTAATGCCACCTAACTTTATTCAGAGGAGAATTTCTAAATATAAATAGAGAAGGTAATTTTAGAAATTTAATTAGTGATCCCTCCCACACCACTGATTAAGTTTGACTTCAGATCACTGATTTTCAAAAAATATTATCTAAAAATTCCATGAGCTAAAATGATTATTTATTTAATACCAAATCCCTGTATGCTATATACTCTTTAAAAAAGTACAATCTCTGCTAGTTGTTTACAAGAATGGAGTAATGAAAATGGATGTATCGCAGCTATATGGGTTGCTTTGAAATGGAGGATTTCTTTCCAAGAGGGTATGATATTTCGCTGAGCACCTATGATGTTACATGCAAAAGAAATAGGTAAAAAACACTTTTTAATTATATTATTTGAGAGGAATTATATTATTTCTGAGGAAATATAAGTATTTTCCTGAGCTAGAAGCCATTTACATAGAAGGCAACTCTATTTTTAGTTCTCTTTATTAAAAAGAAATGTAGTAGGCATAGAATGTTTAAAAACAATTATTACCCAAGGGCATGTTAAGATATTATAGATCATAGGGTTTAACCCATATTATCTTTCAAAAGATAAAAAGAATATATTCCATTCCTCCTTTCATACATTCAACAAAATATTTATTGTGTACCTACCAATTGTTAGGTTACATGCTAGGAATTGTAGAATGTATGATGATTAAAAATAGACTTGGTTTCTATGTTATTGCGCTTGAGTTCTAGTGGAGGAGCATGTCACTAATAAAGTAATCACATTAGTCAATGTAAAATTACAGATGTGGCACATGCTGTGAAAAAAAAAGTATATGTTGTTATAAGAGTGCTCTGGGCTAAAATAAAAGCACTGAATTATCCTGAAACAGAAAAGACCTTGAAGAGGTAACTGTCCAGAGCTAGAGAAACGAGAGAGCCTGGTGAAAGATGGCATTTAGTGTTTTACTTTATCCCAAAAGTAATAAAAACTCTTTGACGCTTTTAAGTAAGTGGGGTAGATGATTGGAATAATTACATTTGCATTTTAAAATATGTGCAGTCTAGTGGAAGAAAGATTGGATGCAGGCAGACCAGTTAGAAAATTATTTTGGAAGTCCAAAGGTGAGCTCTTGTTGCACAGACTGGAGTAGGAGTATTGCTACGAAAGTAGGAAGAAGTAGAGGGAAAATCAACAGAAGTTGATCAAAGGATTGAATATGTTCAAATCATTAAAACATATTTTGCTCCCATTAGATTACAATATCAGTGTTAAAATAGATTAAGAAAAAAATTCTACTCAGGTTATGATATAAAAACTTCTCCAGCTTTTTGTGCCAATGAAGTGAGCATTCTGCGATGTGGATTAAAAAAATCTTCAATATTGGTATTTCCAGACTTATAAGAATCCCAAATATAAATAGCCTATTCCTGGTTAATCATGATGCTGCTTTGTTCCAGAAGTCCTAGTATACAATATTCAAATGTCATTTTTGTCTCTGAATTCTCATTTAAATCTACTTCTGTAGAAGTAATCTCACATCCTGTGTAAAAATTATCACTAATTTGGCAGGTACTGCTTAGAGCTTATCATTTATAAGGGGACTGACATTTCGTCAGGGGAAGACTACCCTTAGATAGTCAGGATTTCATGTTGCTAGGCAACTCAGCAAAGTAGCCCAGAAACATTTAAAAAAAAACAGATTGTGTGTGCTAACCTCTACAAATGAGAACATATCCAAATATGAATTGAAATTCCCATATATTTTTAAGGAAACTCTCTTAACTTATTCTATAATCCTTCTTGGTCTGCAGTGAGGATTGCTAATGTGAGATTAGAATCTACTCACAAACATTAAGAAGGTAACATGATGAGTGAAGTAAAGGTAAGTAATTTTCTCAATATATGACTCAATTTAAGCTTATAATTGAGATGATCTTTTTAAAATAATAATTGTTACATAAATAATTTAAGACATATCAATTATTCACACCACCTGACTGATCTATTTTCCTAAAAATCAAAATTAAGCCCTCAATAATTTTTGTATGAGCGGTCTGACTACCAAAGGATTCTCCATGAATTCACAAAGATGAATTCTTCCATTCATTACGAAGTTGTTTAGCTTGACTTTTCCTCTGAAGGTAAAGCCTCCTAGAAAATCAGGGGAAATAATAAAACTGTCAGATGTCAAATTGGCTTTTCTGTCAACCCATTCCCCAGTGTCATTTTTCTTGGATTTTGATTTCATCTAAAGAATAAAATTTGAAATTTGAATTTAAAACAGCAACACTAAATTCTTATTGCAAGGTCTTCAGGTATCAGTATATAGATATATATCTATAAATGCACAGATTATGTACCTGATATACAAATATTTTCCATTTATTCCTTTAAAAAGAATAAAGTGTAGGCAATTCCATTTATCCAAGTTTTCTTATATTTGTTTCTTCTTCTGTGAACACCCACTTTCTGACAATGCTGTTGACAATGTCACCCCCAATATGACAGTTTTATTATTTTATTCAATCTGTGGGCTAGACAAATTCAGCATACTCTGAATTTAAACCAACTTCAGCTTAGAAATCTTAAGAGAAAATGCCATTTTTTAGCAAAAAACCATTCAAATAAAAGATCTTAGACAAAATATAAAATCAGAAGAGAGGCCAAGAATATTGACATTAAAAGCCTAATACACTCTCTACTTTTATATCAACTTTATTCCTTTTTTTTGAACTGTACATGCACTTATATTTGCTTCTCCTTTCCTTTTGCGGATTTTTCCTTTAGTTTTTATAGTAACACTTGACTTACTGCATTTTGTGTCTTGATATTTAATCTTTGCTTGTTAAACAAAAGTAGAATATGCATGAATATCCCTTCATTATAAAAGCAATATTTGTTCACTATATAAATGTGAAATACAGGGACAGGTAGTAGGAGGAAGTTATCTATTGTTCCAATACTTACAGATAACCAACCATGGGCCTTTCTTATAATGTTAGAATGATGAGACTGAGAATTATTTCAAATACATGATCTCTTCTATAAAGACCAAAGAAATTCTACAATGCCCAAGCATTTTTAGAGGTAATGACTTTAAACAGGAAAATTAGAATTCTAGAACTGATTACCACTCATTTTTACCAATGAAGAAACAAGTTCAGAATAATTAAATGACTTGCTAAGGTGAAACAGCTTTCACTGTCATGAGAAATGGATGATTATTCCCTATATGGTTCCACTGTCATCTGTCATTTTCAGCATCAAATGTTTTCTTTTTTTTTTTTTTTTTTAGATGGAGTCTCACTCTGTCACCAGGCTGGAGTGCAGTGGTGCAATCTCAGCTCACTGCAACCTCCGCCTCCTGGGTTCAAGCAATTCTCCTGCCTCAGCCTCCCCAACCAGCTGGGACTACAGGCGCATGCCACTACACCTGGCTAATTTTGTATTTTTAGTAGAGACAGGTTTCGCCATGTTGACCAGATCTCAAACTCCTGACCTCAGGTGATCTGCCTGCCTTGGCCTCCCAGGGTGCTGGAATTACAGGGGTGACCCACTGCTCCCGGCCTGTTTTCTATTCTTAACCAAATAATAGAACCATCTAAACAAGTTGTCTATAATAGAGATTTCTGGATTGCACAATTATTCAATGAATTAGTTTCTCAGGGAGAAACTCACATTTTCCCAAAAGTTACCAAGCAGCTCCATGACCAGCAAGCTTTGCAAATCTGTTACAGACCAACTCTTTCTTCTTTCATAATTTTCACATTATATGTTGTCTCCCTTCTTTATATTCTCCATTCCATTTATATTCATTTAAGGAATATGTTCAGGCAGTGTGCTAGCTATAAAGGCAGACATATAGAAAATAAAGAAATATACCCTGACCTTGAGGGTTGAGCAGTAGGGCATGGTGAGAAAATGAAAGAGAGGTAGACACCACTTAAACTAGTAATTACAGGTTAAGTTCTATACTACAGTTATGAAGTGCTTTGTGAGTGTTGCTGGTTGAATTGTGTCTTCCCCCAGCAAAATATACTCAAGGCCTAAACCCCAGTACCTGTAAATGTGACTTTATTTGGAGACTGGGTGTTTGCAGATGTAATCAAGGTAAAATGAGATCATGCTGGATTATGGTGGACCCCAAATCTGATGACTGGTGTCCTTTCAAGGAAACAGAGCTTCAGAAATACAGACAGCCACAGAAAGAAGGCCGTGTACAGACAGAGGCAGAAATTTGAGTGATTTGGCTACAAGCCAAGGAACTGCAAGGATTGCCGACAACACTAAAAGCTAGGAAAAGGCGAGGAGGCATTCTTGCCTAGAGCCTTCAGAAGGAGAATGGCCCTGTGATATTTTGATTTCAGATGTTTAATCTCCAGAACTGGAAAGAATATATTTCTGTTGTTCTAAACCACCCAGTTTGTGATAACTTGTTAAGGCAGGAAACTACTACAGTGAGTATCCCTTAAATGGCTTCATTTTGCAGGAAAACAAGAGATTGGAATGGTCAGTGAAATATATAAAAACCGTATAAATTAAACTGTCTTATATTTTGTAACGGCTAGAGCCAAGTCCTCTGGGAAAAATAAATCATATTAAATCTGTGTTTATCTTTGCCTATTTTTCACCAACATGAAACAAAGCACAGAGGCATAAATATTTGCAATAAAGTATATTTTAAAATTCAGTAAATACATACAAAATTCTTGAAAGATATACATTTTTTACTATATACAATAAAAGGCCCAAATAGTTTCAATTCTTAATGATACAGAAGACTATACTCAATTATGTTACAGAAATTTATCTCTCGCATATATAGATTATATTTTCTTTGGGGAATTTTCAGAGATATTTTAGGAACCCCTAACAGTGAATAACAACAACAGACTGTGTGCCCTGCAGCATCCTGGCCTAAATCACACAGCTACTCATGTCAAGATCTCTCAAAAAGAGAGACAATTCTAGCATAGGGAAAATGAAAGAAGAATGATACCAAATACAAAAAAAGAACTAAGAAATGAACATGTAAGGAAAAGATAAACCCAACTTTAGGAATGAAACCTTTGGACCAAGATAAGAAAATACAGGCTAATGTTGGATTCCTACTTATTGTCTAAATTAAATAAAATATGGGGCTCTTAGCCATAAACTCTCATCTTAGGAGATAAAAGTAGAGAAAGTGGAAAGGAAGACCTATTAAAAAGATACCAGCAAAAACTAGAAGGAAACTGAATTCAGATGCAGTTGCCCGAGTTTGTAACAAGCAGCCTAACCCTTTATATAGAAACCTGTGTTGGGTGTCTTTCTTATTTTATTTTGTTTTGTTTCACCCTTGAACTAGAAACTGAACTTATAAATGTAGTATAACCAGATTTATAAACTGTAGATGGTAAATATTACACATGGAAATATGAAACAGCTACTATAATTACACAAATATATGAATAACAGTAGTAGCTGCTGTTGCATTTTCTAACCCAACTTCTCTGCCTTCCCTCTTGCCTCAGAGGGACTCCATCTGATAATCATAATGAAATAAACATACATGATCATTGCCATCATAAGCTAGCACATGTGCTCTTGCTATATATCAAATTTTACTCTAATTTATTTATATATACCATCGATTTTATCTTCATATTAATAATAGAATAGATATACCAATATTACACATGGAAAACTGAGGTTCAGGGAGCTTAAGTGAGTTGCCTCAGCATCCCTCACTGGTAAATGAAAGAGTTAGAATTCAAACTGAGGTAAGTCTAACACAACAGCTCATGTTACTAACCACTGACTTACACAGTTTCCCTTTGCCTTCATTTTCTGTATCCTCATTTTAAATTGGCACAAAAGTAAAGCCTGTGATATTCTGTACACTGGACGGCTATAACGTCCAAAATGGGAGAAAAATCCCCTTACAATGCTTTGCCCAATCACTTGCGAGATTCTCTCAAATACTTTGTGGGTGGAGCCATCAGAACCTTGGGCCTGGTCAGTCTCTTCTAACATTACCCAAAAGGGTGAGAAAGTGGGAAGAAGCAGAAGTTTCTCACGACATCCTAAACCTACAGGTGAAGAATCTGGCTGGCTAACGCCCCAGGTTCAAACCTGAAATGCCTATACTTTGAATGGATAAAGATGTATCAAAGTGAAAGAACAGCTTTCAAAGCCAGAAGGAGAGACAACTCAACCAGTTGATGAAGGAGGAAAATCCGAGAGAAATTAGGGAGCTGCTAATAAGAGGTCCAATTGTCTTCCTACTCCCCTTAGTCAAAAATTGATTTTATGCATGTATGAATGGGGAGGAACAGATAGATAGAAATCTTCATAGGCCTGATGGTGCCTTATGCTTGGTAGAAAAGGGCAGGTGGGATCTGGGCAGCCTGCTGCTTAGATTGTTCTTTCTGCCCTCACCATCTATCAAGAAGACAGAGCCATCCCAGAGGGAGAGTAGAGAAAGAAATCAATGACTAGCCAATATTTTATTAATTTTAATTCTCACTATACAAACAAGCATTTGAATTTATTTTAGAAAAAAGATAAATACAGAGAACAGCAAAAGGAAGATAATTTTTTAAATAACTCCTTATAAGAGGGATGACTATTTTATCATAATAGTTTTTTCTTTTCTATTCATTTGCCTCTAATATATCTAATGAAATTATAACTGGCTAATTTCTCTATGACTGTATATTTACATATCATATATGTCTAACTATAAATAAATATACTTATTTTTACAAAAGTAGAGTTATAAATACCACATAGTTTTATGTAACCTCATTTTCCCTCTTAGCAGAATATGAATATTTTGCATATCAACAACATAAATTTGTGAAACTTAAATCATGAAAAGTTGTGGTACAGGTTAGTATTAACATATTTAAAATCATCTTGTAAGAAATTTTAATTATTTTATTTATTCTATTAAAAATAATATTGCAATGAATATGCTTATTTGTCTGATTAATTCCTTGGGTAAGATTTCTAGAATTAGATTTTGGTTCAAAGAGTATGTCTTCTTTTGATATGTGTTTCTTTCTGGGAATGTTGTACTGGTTTACTCCCACAAGCAATATATGAAGATGCCCATTTTCCAACACCCTCGCCCACACTAGGCCTGGTTAATGGCATATTTTAAAACTATTTTATGGTATGATACTTATGTGTAGGATGGAAACTCTAGTATTAAGTGTCAATGTTGAGATTATTCCCTTATTGAGTGAAACAATGAAACCAATTATTTACTGCTTGATAAAGAATCGATTTTCTGAAGAATATTAGCAATTAATGGTAGATTATATTAAGGACATGAATATTAATAATTACGGTAGATTACCATAAATGTTTGTACTTTCAAAATATTCTTGGATTACAATTTTCAACAGCATCAGAAATTTTAGTTTTAATGACTTGAATGACATTTATTAACTTTCCCCTTATTAGCGTAAAATAAACCAGTATCATTTTATAGCCAAAAAAAATAATTAATCTGCACCACAGTTCCTCTTTTGTGAGTCATCAAATACCACCTACCTGTGACAAGTTTCATGAGCCATTAGAAGGGATTTTCCATTCTCTGCAATGGATCACTGACACACAGTAAAATGTGTACAAATTAGTTTTACTTTTCCAGACAAATAATTATATTTATTTTTAAGGTAGGTTACAGTTGAAAGAGCCAAGGAAACTCTGTCTTTGCTTCCCTTTCACGTGTATGCACTTGTATTCTATGATTGAAAGGTAAGCCATATATTTTTTTCTCTAACTTTAAAAGATAAGAAAAAGCTCACCCCATTTTAATATGCTAAGTGTAGTCACTAAGTGTTTCTCAGTTGCTCAAAATCAGTAAAAGAATAAACATATTCTATACATTACATAGGCAAAACTACAACTCAGTCTCAATGTTCCCCATGTTCATGGGTGATACATATGCTGCCTCAGGTTCATCCAAGCAAAGAGACCCACTAATGAGCTCTTCGCCTAATTTTGCTTTGAGTCACTGCCATACAATTACTAACATTTTAGAACAAAATAATTCTATTTTAAGTATATTCTGAATAGTACTTGATTTTGTTTAAGGTTATGTTTTAGTGGCAGTTGAAACAGTTTTGCCTTAACTGTGAATTTAGGAAAAGTTAAAAAGTCCCAAACAAGTCCTCAAAAAAGTCCCCAAAACAAGAATGCCAAGAAAAGTAATTCAATATATGAAGCTAAATGGAAGTTCTACCTCCCTGAACAACATCATTTCTTACGTGTTGCTCATACCAATCCTGATTAAGAAACAGTTTAGGACTAGTTAAGCCTGGAAAAGTAAGTGATGTGTGTATGGCATTTCTGGAAACATTCTTCTTTCCTTTTGTTACTTTTTTTTACCGTAAGAATGTAATGTTTAAAGGTTTTCTTAATTTTTTCTAAAATGATGTTTCAAAATAGCAGATTGCACCAGTTATATACAGGCCCCCACGCCTCTGTTGGTAGAACTTTGAGCTAGAAATTACACCTAAATTCTTTAACCCAGTGAGCTCCCAACCCCAGGGAAAAATCAGAAAATTGTCTGCATGAGAATTTTTTCCTTTTACAATTAGTTAATAGTTAATATCTTAGAATCTACTGACAATGAATGAGGCTGATATAAAATAATGTGAAATTATATCAAATATATCATTTTTGTGCATTGTTAGTATTAACTGGCCACTTAGTTGGACAGTTGGGCAGATGGGTAGATGCATCAACTATTAGGATCATTATAGCAATCAGGATCATTCCAAACAACTCACAGAATAGAAAGACCATTGGATCTACAGTCAAAAAAAGGCTCGATTTAAATTTAAGAATTTACTAAATGTGCAACTTGGCTAATTCCGGAATCATCATAACGGGTGCACGATTATTTGGTGCATAAATGATTGACCAATTCCCACTAATTCAAGAATTGACAGATTCTTCATTCTGTTGTACTGAATGTGAATGGACCAAAAGATAATTTTCTTTTTTCTAAAGTTACTGACATATTTTTCTTCTTTTCTTGTTTTCTTTTTTTATTTTTTTTTAATTTTTAATTTTTTTTTTTTTTTTTGAGACAGAGTCTAGCTCTGTCACCCAGGCTGAAGTGCAGTGGCACGATCTTGGCTCAATGCAAGCTCCGCCTCCCAGGTTCACACGATTCTCCAGCCTCAGCCTCCCGAGTAGCTGGGACTACAGGTGCCCGCCACCACACCTGGCTAATTTTTTATATTTTTAGTAGAGACGGGGTTTTACCGTGTTAGCCAGGATGATCTCGATCTCCTGACCTCATGATCCGCCTGCCTCGGCCTCCCAAAGTGCTGGGATTACAGGCGTGAGCTACCGCTCCTGGCCTTTTCTTGCTTTCTTAAGGAAATTTTAAGTTTCTATGCCTATCTACTGAATGTTTTGGAAAATTGATGCCTGAAATTAAATATTTTTCCCATCATCTCACCTATGCCAAAGAACAACAACCAAGAGGAAAATACTTGGACCTCATTGTTATTATACAAGCCCAGATACTCTGCTTTCTGCTTCCTAATTAAATACCTAAGCAGTGAAAGTCTTCATGGTCCTTCATTCCTTGAGAACCGCCATAACATGAAGTATAGTCAGTGTTCCTTAAATCCTCCTACATAAGAAGAGAAAGGGAAAGTTTCTGGAAACGTGACCTTATTTAGGCTAGAGAAAGCATATGGTGGCAAAAACCTACATTTAGATATACTTTTTTCATTTTCATTTTTGTACCCTCCCAAAGCATACTTGGCAGATAAACCTTTCAAGTCTATGGCAAGTCACACAGGTTGGCTCACTCAACACCCATTTCAAACCACTTTTCCTTGCCTCCCTCTATTTTGTCATCCCAGGTTTCCCTAAACCTAGGGGTGACACAGCCATAGTCAATAAAGCATAGGACAAGATTGCTGGGCAACTCTTTCCTCTTTGCTTCTCTATTCCTGTAACTTTAGCTAAATCCTCACAGAAGCAACAGCCATCTTTCAGCCAGAAGGACAAAAACCACACCTTAAGGACAGCAAGAGCTGAGTTAGCCAGAATCCTTGATGATGTTGTTGTGATACGTACATTTCTGAGTTGTTTTTGTTATGACAAACATAAAGCACTTACTTCTTTAACCCACTAAAGAAGGATTTCTTCACTTGCCTTTGAATGTATCAATGCTATGGTCTGACTTCTAGTCTTCTCTCTGAGATGCTTTCTGTGACGTGGCAAGTCAGATACAGCCATTTTTATCCTATGCTGTTCCCATATAACTTTTTGTATATAGTTTTTCAATAAAAAAAGTTTTCATTGAAGTATAAACCAAAGGTACATAAAATAAAGGATACAGCTTGATGAGCTATTACAAATAGTGAACACAGACTTGCAACCAAGTCAAGAAATAGAATATTTGCAGAAACCCAGAGTGCCGCCTCGTGCCCCCTCATAGTCACTACCCTTTTCCTTCCCTAAAAGTAATTTAACTTTCACCACCAGATTCGGTTTTTCTGTTTCCTTAAATTTATATAAATAATGTCACGCAGTATATATTCTTTTGTATCTGGAGTCTTTAGGAAAAAATACATTTATTAAATTCATCTGGGTTTCTTTACGTAGCAGTAATTCATTAATTTTTCCTGTTGTTTGATATTTCATAGTATAAATATATCACAATTTATTTACTCAATTTACTTTTAGTTGATACTGGACTCTTTCCAGACCTTAGAAATAAAGAATAATACTTATATAAACATTCTCATTATGGCTTTTGGTGCACATATGCACAAGTTTCTGTTGGGCTTATACATAGGAGTAGAATTACTGGGTCATAGGCTGTGCATCTGTTTAACAGTATTACCAAACACTTTTACAAAGTGCTGAACAAATCAGGCACCCATGAAAATTCCAGCAGCTCTACACATACAACAATATTGGCTATTTCAGCAAATTTTATTTTAGCCATTCTTATTGGTATGAAGTACATTTTCACTATGGCTTATTGTTGCATTTCCCTGATTATGAATGAGTCAAACTATTTTATATGTATATTGGTGGCAATTCAGATATCCTCTTTGATGAAGTGATTGTTGAAGCCTTTGGCCCATTTATCAATTTTAAAATTGAACTGTGTCTTTTTCCTTGTTGATTTGGAGAAGTCATTGCACATTCTGGATATAAATGCTTTTCAGTAATATGTAATATAGATAATTTCTCCTACTCTGTGGACCATCTTTTCACTTTCTTAACGGTGATCCTATTTTTAAGGTAGTCTAGTTTATTAATGTTCTTTTATGGTTAAAGCTTTTATGTTCTGCCTAATAAATATTTTTTCTGCTTTAAGATATGAAGATTATCTTCTGGAAGCCTATTGTTTTACCTTTCATAATTTGGTCTACAATACACCTAAACTGATGTTTGTGTATGCTATGAGGTAAAAATCACTATTCAGTTTTTGAATATGGATATGAGAAAAGCATTGTTTTTTTCTTAATGATGCAATATGTAGCATCTTAGATTGAATGAAAAATAGTGATCTAAATTAGCAATATTATTTGCAATAATACAATAAAGCATAGCATACAAAATTGATTAAATGTGAAAGAGATGGTAGATTATATTTAAAAAGCAAAAATCATCACATTTTTAAAATAGAAAAAATGACTTTAATTTATTACATTACTTTAACTTTAGATATATTAATAGGAATTCATGAGTTTTAATAAATGTTCCCAGCTCTATTCGCTAATCTAATATATAGTCCTAGAATATAAAATATATATTTCTAACACTATTATTCACTAACAGCGAATAATGTGAATAGTTAGGGTCCATGTTTTGGACACGGGAAATCAAGTTGTCCTGGAATAACGTGATGCTAGACTGCAAGACTGCTTTCAAAGATAGCTGAAATCATGCTAAAGAGGACTATGGTCCTAACTAAAACAATAAAAAACAAGAATAATTGTTAGAGTTCATTGGGCAGAGTTAAACCTTTGAAGTGCTATGAGTCCATAATATTACTCGAAGGGCAAAAAATATAAATTATAATAATGTCAAGTCACAAGAGTTATAAATATTTTAATGTTCTCAATAATCCAAGTTATTTGAATGCAATCTTTATGGTTTTTGTTTGGTTGTTGCTGTTTTTTGAGACAGAGTCTCACTGTGTTCCCCAGGCTGGAGTTCAATGGTATAATCTCAGCTCACTGCAACCTCAACCTCCCGGGTTCAAGCAATTCTTGTGCCTCAGCCTCCCAAGTAGCTGGGACTACAGGCATGCACCATCACACTTGTCTAATTTTTGCATTTTTTATAGAGACTGCATTTCACCATGTTGGCCAGGCTGGTCTAGAACTCCTGGCCTCAAGTGATCCATCCACCTCAGCCTCCCAAAGTGCTGGAATTACAGGTGTGAGCCACTGCGCTCAGCCCATCTTTACGTTTTTATCAAAGCCTATCTTAACTATGTTGACATACGTGATACCTATAGTAACAAGTAAATGTTAACACACATATTCAGAATTATCCAAATATGCTTATATTCTTGTCAATGGTAGATAAAAAAAATTTTATTAAAATAAATTGAGTGTCCAGAGAGTTGAAAGGTAAGAGGAAGTAAAAGACAAAGAGAAATTTTTGTTGTAGACTGAGCATCACCTAAAACAGAAGTTTTCAAAATGTGGTATCCCAACCAGCATCATCAGCATCACCTGATGAATTTGTTTAAAATGCAACTTCTCAGTCCCTAGACCTACTGAAGCAGAACCTACGGAGGTGGCATTCAGCAATCTGTATTTTTAAAACACTCCCAGTGATTCTAAAGTGCATTACAGTTTGAGAACCACTGATCTAATGACACCATTTAAATTATTGCACCTGCCTGAGCTTTATAGCTAAATTGTGTTGGATATATAACACTGACTCCCTTATCAGAGGAATTTGACTGATTATAGACCAAATTTTAAAAATCTACATTTTTCTCTGTACTACTAAGTTAGCACTAGGTATTTTGACACTCCACTGGACTCCAAAGTGCTAGAATGTGAATTGAAATCCAGATACTTCTTAATACAAGACTGCACTTCTTACTATGTCATTCTCTTTTTTTTCCTGAAATTTATTCTAGCTCTTTCCACAAAGAAAAAGAAGAAAGTAATTTCCTAAGACGAGCATCTCCCATATCTTAGGATCTATCTATATTATATTTCTAATCTTCATAATCACATATATAAAGATGAGACACAAAGAAGCTGAAATGCAGTTATGTTAAATATATCACCCAAAGCCACACTGCAGGCAAGGGCAGAAGTGGGATTCCACGCCAAGTTTTCCTGGACCCATAGACTATTCACTTCCCACTCACATGCTCGTTTCTCAATATCATACGCTTCTAATATGTACACCACAAGTGTTCAATAAAAGTTTATTGGGTGAATGGTAAGTCAATGAATGACCTGAATTTCCCTGTTACTGCATTTTCAGGGGCTGCTACTAAGAACAAGCATGCTCTTAGATAACAGTTTTCAGAAAACTTCCAGAAAGTCAGAGTATACACAGACTAACATGACGGTCCACTTAACGGGGGAAGAGAGTAAAATGTTGGTGTCACTGACAAGGATGGCAACATTTAAATGTTCAGATCCTTACAGGAGAAGCATTGCAGTCACTTGAGAATCTCAAGCTATGTGTTTCTTCAGTGCTTCTTGAAAACATTTATAATACAGAAGATGGTTTTAAAAAGTGTATAACTTTTTCAATGAAAATGTGAATTTCAACACCTTAAAAAGCATATTATACTACTGTGAAGTGTTCATAGTCCATTTGATTTAACTCACCTTCTAGGTAACTTCTTAGAAAAACAAGACTCAATTTAATTTTAAAATCATTTTAAAATTACATGAAATGACATAAGGAGATGAATACAATAGTTGCTAATGTTTCTTGGAGGAGTCATGGGGCAAGGAAGAGAAAGAAACAGATTAAAACATTTCAGACATTTGTTATTTGAATAGCAGCAGGAATGGAAAACACATAGGGGTAACATTTTAAAGCTGTGTGTGGGAGGCACTTGCACAAAATATTTTGTCAACAGGATTTCTGCGTACACCTCTCACACACTGCTTAGGAAATTTACCCCAGAATAGAGATTCTCGACTTTTTTTTCCCTTGCAAGCTGTCTAGCCTATGTAATTAAAGTCCGCCAGCAAAACAGTATTCAGGTGCTGACAAAATTGATAGGTCATGAGCCTTTGCCATAGAGGAACAAAGCTAGGCATTTTCATTTCAGTCAACTGTAGTTGTGACAAACCATCTCTCTCATCTGCCTCCTAGAGCAGTCTCCACTGCTTTTTGTAATAATAAGTTTTATTATAAATAATTAAGTTTTCTTAGTAGAAAACTTAGTTTTCTACTAAGTTCCTCTGCTAGCTCTAAATGACATTTTCCCTCTATTTTGCTGATAGACATTCACTCTCTTCAAGCACATTTATTAATATTTGATCAGATGCATGATAACATCTTGAACTTTTATTCATGGTAATAATTAAAAATCATGTTAAAGTTCTCTAAAAGAGCACATTGTGAGGCAGAATCTGTTGTGAGATGCTAAGAATCACTGATTTTATTTTTAAGGATGTCACTTGCATGTCTCATGACATTACCATGTGTGTAATTATCAGGTCATGTTAACATTCAGACCCAAATTTGCCGATCAATTAACTCAAATATTATTATGTAAGATTCACTGGGCCACATTCCCAAACCCTCTCTGCAAAGTCAGTCTCAGTTATTTCACGGAATATGCAGTGACTGTCTTACTTTTCCTCCAGAAAAATTGCAGCCATGACACCAGACCACTGGAGACGACCTCTGTACTCAAGGCAGTAGGGGCACTTGACACTTTGACTACTGGTGGTGCTCTCCATAAAATTTCAAATTGCTGCCTATGATGTCTGTTCTCAACAAAGGCAAATGTGCAAAAACCCTTGTTCAGTAGTTCTATTTCCTCAATCTTTACCAAAAACTGAGTTACCTAACTCTTCACTAAAATAGGGATAACATTACTTCCCAATGACTATGTCAGAGACTGTTTGAGACTCTAGATCAGCACTGCTTACCCCAAATCTCACAATGTCCCTTTGCACACACAGCTCCTTTGACTTCTACATGCAACTCATGTTTCTCTGGTCTTTCAAATTTATAATTTTTAGTCAATATGGGAAGAAAATATCTTCCATTGGCCCAGACCATGATTAACAAACTATTTTCTTCAAAAGTCATTCCTATCACACACAAAAATTAACTTGAGATATGGATAATCAAGTGATTTAATATCCAAACTAAGGCATTTTTTTTTGGTAACGAGGATAATAGTTTTATTAGGACCATTGGTATAAACCAGAATTGACCCAGGTATACTAGAATGGATGGTCACTTTACCTCTAGGCTGCTAACTTTGTTTCCAATTTCATCTTACCCTTCAGAAAGTTCACATCCTGCTATTAATACATTTATTTTTTAGGGCAATAGCATTTGTGGACTACATACAATATCAGAACTCTAGGTTAGAAGATAAAAACGTGAGCAGGATGTGGTTCCTATTTTGATAGACCAAACACAGAATCTAGTGGAGAATTACAGAATATTTTTAAATCAATAAAAACAATGACAATAAATAGCTAATTATGATAATAAATTAAAAAGATAATCATTAATTCAGGTACAAGGGGAACTTAACTTACTGGCCTGTTTGTGTGTGTGTGTGTGTGTGTGTGTGCGTGTGTGTACAGACAGGGAAGGTGCAGTGATGTGCAAGTTTTTAGGGTGAGGGGCTGGTGCTTGGCTGATCATTGAAAAGTAATGAAAGACAAAGGCAAATAAAGACATAGTAAGTAGGCAGAAAGATAAGGATCTGAAGAAAGAGGCTTTGCGAAAAAATTAGGAATTTATAAAGTTTGAACATGGTTGGAGGAAAGAGTAAATATGAAGAGTAGCAAATGACAAATGACAACAGGAGCCTCTAATGAAATTTCTTGTAAGCTATGTTAAGTGTCCTGAGGACAATGGTGAACCATTACAAAGCTTTTGTATGGATGGTTATGGCAAAACACAGTAGTGAGAAATTGAGTGATGAGACTCAAACTAAGGTTCTAACACTCAAAATCCTGCACACACACACATGCACATATACACAAAGAACACACACACACACATAAATATGGTTGGTTTGTCTTAGAGCAGGAATGGGCAAAGTTTTTCTTTGAAGGACCAGATAGTTATTTAAAAAAAAAAAAAAACAAAAACAAACAAACAAACAAAAAACCTAGTTATTCTGAGCTACATGGTCTCTATTGCAACTTAATTTTCTGTTGTAGCATACATAAACAAATAGATATACCTATTTTTCCAATAAAACTTTACAAAAATAGGCTGAGTGATAGAGTTGGTCTGCAAGTTGTAATTTACCAACCTCTGTCTTAGACTATGCCTAATCGAGTTAGCCTCACTTTCTACCCTAGATGTAACCAAGTGAGAAAAATATTTGTTACTATTCACAACATGCATTCAGAAATGCACTGTTTTTATAGACAGTCATCTTTCTTTTGATCCTAGAAACTGTGGCTCCCATTTCTGAAGAATATCTGTAGATCCTCCATAGGAAAATGAGTCCACAGTAAACATCTGATAAGATCCTACAATCTTAAGTGCCTCCTGAGCTGTTGGAACTGAAACAAATACTCCACAGTCCATTGACCATAAACAGGTATGAAAGTTTGTTTAAATTCTAAACCATAGTCATTATTATTTGGCCATCTTTGGAAATGTTACAATTCATATACTTTTAAATTTTTTACCTGTATGAACACAAAGGCAATTGACAGAAATATAGTATTCTTCCTTATAGAATGTTTTTATTAGGAACTATTCAATAAATATATCTGAGTAATATTATCAAAGTGACACATTACATTCTCAAGTTTATCATCATTCTTCATCCATTTAATAAAAAACTATTCATATCAGATATTGGATTAGACACTGGGATGCATTTATGAATAAAACATAGTCTGAGTTCTGAAGGTAACCACAGTCCAGGGTGGTTGTTGGATTCTTTGTGTAAATCCTTTGTTGAATGCCAGCATGCTTTGTACCTCACTAGTTTGAGTACACAAACAAATTTTACGACCAATCAAAATGACTCTGGGACCAGCCATTTTACTAGTTTTAGCATTTTCCAGGGATCTCCCTAGCCCAAATACTCAGCGATGCTCAAATATGTCCATGAATTAGTTAATAGTACTGTTTGTCTTCAATCGCTTGATGGAAGAACAGATTCTGAAGCCTTCTTCTGAAGGCCAGAATCTATAAATGCAGATGTTTTAATAATTGTGTGTCTTCTTTGGATGTCACCAGTGCTGCTGACAGAAGTGCTTAGTGTCCACAAGCACTTGATTGATAATGATTGTTAAAATTCCTAAGTAGTTGTACAGTGAAGTCACTGTGGCTGAACTTATTGTCCTTATTATAGCTGGAGCCTTGTTTGTGGCCCCCATATTTTTCCTGGTTCTTCCTAGACTTCTACTAATTAATACAAATAAGGTCTTTATCATATACTTTCCCCTCCTCAACTGAAACTTAAGGACGCCCTACAGGAAAGCTGCTTGGATCTTTAGGACAAGGTTTCTCCAGGCACACCCAGGATGCCAAGATGATGGTAGCTTTTACAGATTCCCAAATTATCCACACTGCATATCCAACAATCCTCCCACAACTACCTTCGTCCCTTACTTAAATAACTGAGGTCTTTTTAATAAATGCAGGTACTGGTCCAGAAACAGCCCTCTCTTAAGGAGCCTCTCCATGAGCCCTTAAGAAAGGGCTGTTTCTGGACTATTAATATTTTCCAATTCCAATTTAGGAACATCCTACACCTATGGACATTACATATTTTCTTCCCAATCTTAAAAACCCAACAAAACTATTTTAGGGACAACTGAGTCTTAATATTTCTTATGAACAGTTTAATAATCAGCACTTACTAATTACAGTCAGAATTACTATAGTATATGCTTCCACTTAAAATATAAAAAGCTCCAAAAACAACAGTCACGCCCTAACAATGAGAAGAACTTGAAAAGCCTACAAAGTCACAACTTTTCTTGAGTCCATCAGAGAGCTGAGGTTTCAAAGCAACCAAATAACTTGAATTCCAAAGAGAAAAAGAATGAGCCCTTCCAAGGACAGACAAAATACAAGAAGCATTTCACCTTTGGCAGAACTTGGAGAAAGAGGTGAAAAACATTTTTTTTTTCTTATTATACAGTCAGGTAAGAAAAACATCAGTCTACAATGTAATATATTATAAAAGGCCAAAGGTGGGCTAACATGTTACTTTAGAATAAACAGAGACAGGAAACGTAAGAGAAGTCTATATTCACTTGCAAGATGTTTTCCATGGACCTCCATGGGTTCTTAGAAGAAACGTTGAGAACGGGGCAAAAGACTGGAAAGAGTCTCCACCTCACCATTGCAGGCATGTGGGAGTTCACTGGCAGCCATTAGCAGGCAATTATGAACCTCTGCACATGCTGCAGACCCTTCTCTTCTACAAAGCAAAAGTTTAAAACTATTTGGGAAAGGGCAGTAAAACTGTCATTCCCAGGACACAGAGATCCACTATGACTAGAGGAACAATAGCAGAAAAATAATTCTCCACCCCTGGGGAAGGAGGAGTAAATTATCTGGCGCCCAGAATCCTGCACTGATACCAAGCAGAAGACTGAAGCTACTTCAGGAAAAACAGGAAACTCCTGCCCAAGACTAAGTGATGATGCACAGGAGAGTTTGGTTGTTAAAGTGAAGAGGAACAGCTAAGTTGAGAAAGACTCACCCCTGAGACTCACATATATGGAGCCTGCTCAGAATGAGAATGGCCCAGAATGACAGAATATAGTCCAGCTTCTGCAACAAGTCCAACACTAAGTAATCCAGAAGCAGCAGTCTCTCACTCAGCAGGAGCAAGAGTGTATGGACAGATTCCCTCTATGGCTCAAAGTATACAGAAAGCTGAGGGTTAGGAATATTTATAAGCACCCTCTAGCACTGCAGCCCACACTATAAGAACAAGGCAAAAGCAACCTACCAGTAGAGAATTTGGAACTTGTAAAGCATTGAAGGTAATAATAAAAACCCACCATTCAAAACTAGCTAGTAGCTCAGTTGCTGACTAGGTAGACTCAACTTCCACACTCAGAGTTGGGTAGAAATATTTGCTAAGATAGACCATATTCTGGGCCTTAACACAAGCATCAACAGAGGTAAAAAATTCAAAATGCCCAAAATGGAATTAAACTAGAAATCAAAATGACAAGTTAAATCCAAAATTAAAAAATTACCACAGGTTATAGAGGAACTCACAAGAAAAATTAGAAAATATTGTCCAGAAATCATAACATGTCAAACATTGTGGAATTCACGTAAAAAAAGGCTTAGAGGGAAGCATACAGCATTACATGCTTATATTAGAAAATAAGAAAGGCAATATCAATAATATCAATAATACAATTGTTCATCTTAAGAAACTAGAACAAGAAGACAAACTCAAAGCAAGCAAAAAGAAGGAAATGCTACAGATGAGAGAAAAGCCCAATGACACTGGTAACAGAAAGTCATAAAAATTAAATAAAATAAGAAGTTTTTTTCTATGAAAAGAGCAATAAAATGATTAAATCTGTATACTAGAAAAAAAAAGAAGACATAAATTGCCAGTATCAGGTGTGACAAAGCGGACCTTACTACAGATCCTAGAAATAGTAACAGAACTTCAAGGAAGATCATGAACAACTTCACATACATAAATTTTACAACTTGGATGAAATTACAAATATCTTGAAAGACACAAACTGCCAATCTTACTCAGGTAGAAATATATAAGCTTGAGAGTTTTACATTTATTGAATAATGCATAACTAAAAACCCTCCCAACATTGAAAACTCCAAGCCCACATGGCTTCATTGGCGAAGACTATACCAAACATTTAGGAAAAAAAAATCAATTCTATGCAAACTCTTCCAGAATATAGAAGAGGAGGTGACAGTTTCCAACTTTTTATGAAGCCAGCATACCCTGCTAGCAGACAAATGTAACCAAAAATAAACCACAGACCAACATGCTCATGAACATGAACGCAAAAAATTTTCAAACTGTAGTAAATCGAATGCACCAATAATTAAAAAATAATATATCATGACCAAGTGAGGTTTATTCCAGGAATGAAAAATAAGTTTAACATTTGAAAATCAGAAAACATAATTCGCCATCATCAACAGCTAAAGAAGAAAATCATATAATTATCTCAGCAGATATTTTACAAAAGCTTTTGATAAAATTAAGCATCCATCAATTATAAAAATCCTTAGCATACTAGGAATATAGTATCCTCAACCTGATAACGTGAATATATATCTATAGCTAATATCATTTATAATGGTAAGCCTTTAATACTCTTGCTAAAATCAAGAATGAGGCAAAAATGTTTAGTCTCATTATTTCTATTCAGCATTATAGTGAAAGCCCTAGTCAATAAAATAAGGCAAGAAAAATAAACACCAAAGAAAAAAAAAAAGGTACAGACTGGATAAGAAATGAATGTATTTGCAAAAGACCTGATTGTTGAGTAGAAAATCCAAAACAATCTACAAAAAGCTATTAGAACTAATAAGTGATTTTTAGCAAGTTCTCAGGAAACAAAGATCAGTTGTATTTCCATGCCGGCAATGAAGAATTTCAAATTAAAATTAAAAATAAAATTACCACATAACAGCCTCAGAAAAATCTTTTAGAAGAAAATCTAATAAAACATGTAAAACTTGCATACTAAAAATGACAAAACATTGCTAAGAGAAATCAAAGATCTAAAAACATAGAAAGATACACTGTGTTCATGGATTTAAATATTTAATGTTAAGAAACTAATTCTCCAAAAATAAATCTATATATTCAACTATAATCCCAATAAATAAATTCCAGAAGGGTTTTGTGTTAATTTAAAATATACTTATAAAATTTATTATTTTTCTCTTTTTTTATTATTATACTTTAAGTTCTAGGGTACATGTGCACAATGTGCAGGTTTGTTACATAGGTATACACATGCCATGTTGGTTTGCTGCACCAATCAACTCATCATTTACATTAGGTATTTCTCCTAACACTATCCGTCCCCCAGCCTCCCACCCTGCATATCACCCAGTGGGTGATGTTCCCCTCCCTGTGTCCATGTGTTCTCATTGTTCAATTCCCACTTATCAGTGAGAAAATGCAATGTTTGGTTGTCTGTCCTAGTGATATTTTGCTGAAAAGGATGGTTTCCAACTTCATGTCCCTGCAAAGGATATGAACTCATCCTTTTTTATGGCTGCATAGTATTCCATGGTGTAAATGTGACACATTTTCTTTATCCAGTTTATTATTGATGGAAATTTGGGTTGGTTCCAAGTCTTTGCTATTGTGAATAGTGCCACAATAAACATACATGTGCATGTGTCTTTATAGTAGCATGATTTATAATCCTTTGGGTGCATATCCAGTAATGAGATTGATGGGTCAAATGGTATTTCTAGTTCCAGATTCTTGAGGAATTGCCACACTGTCTTCCACAATGGTTGAACAAATTTACACTCCTACAAACAGTGTAAAAGCAATCCTATTTCTCCAGCATCTGTTATTGCCTAAGTTTTTAATGATCGCCATTCTAACTGGTGTGAGATGGTATCTCATTGTGGTTTTGATTTGCATTTCTCTGATGACCAGTGATGATGAGAATTTTTTCATATGTCTGTTGGCTGCATAAACATCTTCTTTTGATAAGTGTCTGTTCATATGCTTTGTCCACTTTTTGATGGGGTTGTTTTTTCTCTTGTAAATTTGGTTAAGTTCTTTGTAGATTCTTGATATTAGCCCTTTGTCAGATGGACAGATCGCAAAAATTTTCTCCCAATCTGTAGGCTGCTTATTCACTCTGATGACAGTTTCTTTTGCTGTGCAGAAGCTCTTTAGTTTAATTAGATCCCATTTGTCTATTTTGGCTTTTGTTGCCATTGCTTTTGGTGTTTTAGACATGAAGTCTTTGCCCATGCCTATGTCCTGAATGGTATTGCCTAGGTTTTCTTCTAGGGTTTTAGGTTTTACATTTAAGTCTTTAATCCACCTTGAGTTAATTTTTGTATAAGGTGTAAGGAAGGGATCCAGTTTCAGCCTTCTACATATGCCTAGCCAGTTTTCCCAGCACCATTTATTAAACAGGGAATCCTTTCCTCATTGCTTGTTTTTGTCAGGTTTGTCAAAGATCAGATGATTGTAGATGTGTGGTGTTATTTCTGAGGTCTCTGTTCTGTTCCATTGTTCTATATATCTGTTTTGGCACCAGTACCATGCTGTTTTGGTTACTGTAGCCTTGTAGCATAGTATGAAGTCAGGTAGTGTGGTGTCTCCAGCTTTGTTCTTTTTGCTTTGGATTATCTTGGCTATGTGGGCTCTTTTTTGGTTCCTTTTGAAATTTAAAGTAGTTTTCTTCTAATTCTGTGAAGAAAATCAGTGGTAGCTTGATGGGGATAGCATTGAATCTATAAATTACCTTGGGCAGTATGGCCATTTTCACAACATTGATTCTTCCCATCCATGGGCATGGAATGTTCTTCCATTTGTTTGTGTCCTCTTTTATTTCATTGAGGAGTGGGAGATCCTTCACATCCCTTATAAGTTGGATTCCTAGGTATTTTATTCTCTTTGTAGTATTTGTGAATGGGAGTTCACTCATGATTTGGCTCTGTTTGTCTGTTATTGGTGTATAGGAATGCTTGTGATTTTTGCACATTGATATTGTATCCTGAGACTTTGCTGAATTTACTTATCAGTTTAAGGAAATTTGGGGCTGAATGATGGAGTTTTCTAAATATAGAATCATGTCATCTGCAAACAGAGACAATTTGACTTCCTCTTGAATACCCCTTATTTCTTTTTCTTGCCTGATTTCCCTGGCCAGAACTTCCAATACTGTGTTGAATAGGAGTGGTGAGAGAGGACATCCTTGTTTTGTGCCAGTTTTCAAAGGGAATGCTTCCAGTTTTTGCCCATTCAGTATGATATTGGCTGTGGGTTTGTCATAAATCGCTCTTATTATTTTGAGATACGTTCCATCAATACCTAGTTTATTGGGAGTTTTTAGTGTGAATGTCTGTTGAATTTTGTCAAAGGCCTTTTCTACATCTATTGAGATAATCATGTGGTTTTTGTCTTTGGTTCTGTTTATGTGACGGGTTATGTTTAGTGTGTATGTTGAACCAGCCTTGCATCCCAGGGATGAAGCCCACTTGATAGTGATGGATAAGATTTTTGATGTACTGCTGGATTTGGTTTGCCAGTATTTTATTATTTTCGCACTGATGTTCATCAGGGATATTGGCCTGAAGTTTTTGTGTTTTGTTGTGTCTCTCCCTGGTTTTGGTATCAGAATGATCCTGGTCTCTGATAAAA
Organism: Nomascus leucogenys; assembly: GCF_006542625.1. Taxonomy (NCBI): domain Eukaryota; kingdom Metazoa; phylum Chordata; class Mammalia; order Primates; family Hylobatidae; genus Nomascus; species Nomascus leucogenys. The sequence goes on along the minus strand of NC_044395.1, from coordinate 89,308,545 downwards.
TAGACTTTAAACCAACAAAGATAAAAAGAGACAAAAAAGGGTATTACATAATGGTAAAGGCATCAATTCAACAAGAAGAGCTAACTATCCTAAATATGTATTTACCCAATACAGGAACACCCAGTTTCATAAAGCAAGTTCTTAGAGACCTACAAAGAGACTTAGACTCCCATACAATAATAATGGGAGACTTTAATGCCCCACTGTCAATATTAGACAGATCCACGAGACAGAAAATTAACAAGAATATCTAGGACTTGAATTCAGCTCTGGACCAAGTGGGCCTAATAGACATCTACAGAACTCTCCACCCCAAATCAACAGAATATACATTCTTCTTAGCACCACACTGCACTTACATCAAAAATTGACCACATAATTGGAAGTAAAACACTCCTCAGCAAATATAAAAGAACAGAAATCACAACAAACTGTCTCTCAGACCACAGTACAATCAAATTAGAACTCAGGATTAAGAAACTCACTCAGAACCGCACAACTACATGGAAACTGAACAATCTGCTCCTGAATCACTACTGGGTACATAACGAAATGAAGGCAGAAACAAAGATGTTCTTTGAAACCAATGAGAACAAAGACATGATGTACCAGAACTTCTGGGATGCATTTAAAGCAGTGTGTAGAGGGAAATTTATACCACTAAATGCCCACAAGAGAAAGCAGGAATGATCTAAAATCGACACCCTAACATCACAATTAAAAGAACTAGAGAATCAAGATCAAACACATTCAAAAGCTAGCAGAAGGCAAGAAATAACTAAGATCAGAGCAGAACTGAAACAGAGACACAAAAATCTCTAGACACACAGAGATTTCAAAAAATCAATGAATCCAGGAGCTGGTTTTTGAAAAAGATCAACAAAATAGATCGCTAGCAAGACTAATAAAGAAGAAAAGAGAGAAGAATCAAATAGATGCAATAAAAAATTATAAAGGGGATATCACCACTGATCCCACAGAAATACAAACTACCATCAGAGAACACTATAAACACCTCTATGCAAATAAACTAGAAAATCTAGAAGAAATGGATAAATTCCTGGACACACACACCTTCCCAAAACTAAACCAGGAAGAAATTGAATCTCTGAATAGACCAATAACAGGTTCTGAAATTGAGGCAATAATTAATAGCTTACCAATCAAAAAAAGTCCAGGACCAGACGGATTCACAGCCGAATTCTACCAGAGGTACAAATAGGAGCTAGTACCATTCCTTCTGAAACTATTCCAATCAATAGAAAAAGAGGGAATCCTCCCTAACTCATTTTATGAGGCCAGCATCATCCTGATACCAAAGCCTGGCAGAGACACAACAACAAAAAAGAATTTTAGGCCAATTTCTCTGATGAACATCGATGTTAAAATCCTCAATATAGTTATAAAATTTATATGGAAAAGCAAAACACAAAATAACTGGAAATTTTTTTAGAAAAGGAACCAAAGTTGTTATACATACAAAAGCCTGATTTAAAGATTATCTACAAAGCTACAATAGTCATGAGAGCATAGTACAGGCAAAAAGAGAAACACATAGATAAATGAAAAAGAAAAGCCAGACATGGATAAACATATTGATGTCAATTAAATTTTGAGAAAGATGCTAAAATAATTAAGTGGAGTAAGAATTGCCTTTTCAGTATAAAAGTGCCCCTAAACTCATTGAGTTTGTCTTAAACTAAATCATAGTTCTAAATGGAAAATCTAACTCCATAAATGTTTTAGAAAAATGTAAAAAATCTTTTGACATTGTCTAAAGCAAATACTCTTACATATAATAGGAAAAATCATAGTCTCTAAAAAGTGTTAATGGTACTTCAAAATTTAAAATTTGTGTTCTTTGAAAGGCATTGTGAAAATGAAAAGAAAAGCCACAGATTATAAGAAAATATTTGCGAAATCTACATTTGATAAAAGACTGGTATCAAGTATTATGTAAAGAATTCCTACAACTCAATTATGAGGAAATCAGTGAACTAAGAAATGGGTAAACAATTTGAACAGACATATCACAAAAGAAGATATACAAATAGCAAATAAGCACAAGAAAATAAGTTAAACATCATTAGTCATTAAAGAAATGAAAATTAAATCCACAATGTGATACCACTATCTATCTAATGGAATGATTATAGTGTTTTTTTTTTTAATCTGAAGATACCAGGTACTGGAGTGGATATGGAGAAACCCGAACTCTGAATTATTACTGGTGGGAATGCAAAATGATACAGGTACTTTGGGGCACAGTTTGGCAGTTTTTATTAAGTTAAACCTATAACTTCCATACAAGTCAGCAATCTTGCCCCTGGTATTTATGCAAGATAAATGAAAATATGTCTACCTATCCATACATTAATATTTATAGCAGATTTATAATTACCCACATCTAGGAACAGCCAAATATCCATTAACTGCTGAAAGGATTATCAAAGTGTGGTACACCCTTATAAAGGAATACTATCTACCAATGACAAGGAATGAACTACAGATGCATGCAAGATACATGGTTGAATCTTAAATACGTTACACTATTTGAAAGGAGACAGAGACAAAGGCTACATATCCATGACATTCTTAAACAGCCAAAACTGTAGGTATAGAAATCAAATTACGGGTTGACAGTGGATAGGATTGGAGAAAGGGACTGATTCTAATAAACCATGAGAGAAATTTTCATGACAATAGGTATATTCTATATCTTTGTTGGAGTGGTGGATACACAGCAATATATATTTTTCAGACTCATAAACAATGCATATTTAATGAATATGTATCCATTTATGTAGATTATACTTCAATAAACCTGATCTGTTTCAAAATATTTTTTTTGAAAAATCTCTATAATAGGTCTTAACTCACCTTATCTTTGATGATTGTAAGACAAGAGGATAATAGGAGCTTCACCTCTCAATCATCATGAACTCTATAGAAAATTTAATGCTGAACACATGGAAAATATTGTCTAGCTCTCCCTATTTGCTTCTAAGGACTTTCTAAATGAACATACTAAGACAAAGCTTACTTTATTGGAAATATAAAATGACAAAGTAAAACATAAAGGCTCCCTCAAGAAACTCTTAGGAGAATGACTCAAACTTTAGTGTTTAGTCAACATGGGAGAGTCTAGGGTTAAGACACAGGTGAAGATAAATATAAGTCATACGGCATTTTTATCCATATAAAGAAAGGTGACTGACAAAGTGTCTACTATGGGTCTTAGCCTAAGATCAGGGTTATACTGATAATAAGATAAAAAACAACATTTCTAAGAAAAATTGTTAATTGAAATTAAATCTTCCTATCTTCCAGGTCCAGAACTGATTTCTGTCTCCCCAAAATCTGAATGTCTAATGAGTATGACACATATATCATTGATATTATTTTTCTCTAATTTCATAATATTTAAAAATATTCAATATTCCATGCTTGCTTTAATTTAACAAATTTGATGAGTATATTCTAGGTAGAGCTGTCCGGATTATCAATGCAGCTGTTCTGGAATATGATGTTAGAGCTAATTTTCAAGAGACTTTCCTTTGTGACATTATATAAAAATTTTCTTTTTATTTTATCTATAAAAGTTATTGACTGGTATTTCCTAGGCTTTCTTCAAGGGTTTTTATGGTTTTAGGTCTAACATTTAAGTCTTTAATCCATCTTGAATTAATTGTTGTATAAGGTGTAAGGAAGGGATCCAGTTTCAGCTTTCTACATATGTCTAGCCAGTTTTCCCAGCACCATTTATTAAATAGGGAATCCTTTCCCTATTTCTTGTTTTTATCGGATTTGTTAGAATGGCAATCATTGAAAAGTCAGGAAACAACAGGTGCTGGAGAGGATGTGGAGAAATAGGAACACTTTTACACTGCTGGTGGGACTGTAAACTAGTTCAACCATTGTGGAACTCAGTGTGGTGATTCCTCAGGGATCTAGAACTAGAAATACCATTTGAGCCAGCCATCCCATTACTGAGTATATACCCAAAGGATTATAAATCATGCTGCTATAAAGATACATACACATGTATGTTAATTGTGGCACTATTCACAATAGCAAAGACTTGGAACCAACCCAAATGTCCACAAATAGACTGGATTAAGAAAATGTGTCACATATACACCATGGAATACTATGCAGCCATAAGAAAGGTAGAGTTCATGTCCTTTGTAGGGATATGGATGAAGCTGGAAACCATCATTCTGAGTAAACTATCGCAAGGACAGAAAACCAAACACTGCATGTTCTCACTCATAGGTGGGAATTGAACAATGAAAACACTTGGACACAGGGTGGGGAACATCACACACCAGGGCCTGTCATGGGGTGGGGAGAAGGGGGAGCAACAGCATTAGGAGATACACCTAATGTAAATGATGAGTTATTTGTATGTTAAGAGTTATATGTATACATGGAATATGTATACATATGTAACAAACCTGCACGTTGTGCACATGTACCCTAGAACTTAAAGTATAATAAAAAAGAAAAAATAAATAAAATAAAATGTATTCAAAAAATTCAGGCAGGAGAAGGAAATAAAGGGTATTCAATTAGGAAAAGAGGAAGTCAAATTGTCCCTGTTTGCAGATGATATGATTGTATATCTAGAAAACCCCACTGTCTCAGCCCAAAATCTCCTTAAGCTGATAAGCAATTTCAGCAAAGTCTCAGGATACAAAATCAATGTACAAAAATCACAAGCACTCTTGTACACCAATCACAGAGAAACAGAGAGCCAAATCATGAGTGAACTCCCATTCACAATTGCTTCAAAGAGAATAAAATACCTAGGAATCCAACTTACAAGGGATGTGAAGGACCTCTTCAAGGAGAACTACAAACCACTGCTCAATGAAATAAAAGAGGATACAAACAAATGGAAGAACATTCCATGCTCATGGGTTGGAAGAATCAATATCGTGAAAATGGCCATACTGCCCTAGGTAATTTATAGATTCAATGCCATCCCCATCAAGCTACCAATGACTTTCTTCACAGAATTGGATAAAACTACTTTAAAGTTCATGTGGGACCAAAAAAGACCCCACATTGCCAAGTCAATCCTAAGCCAAAAGAACAAAGCTGGAGGCATCAGGCTACCTGACTTCAAACTATACTACAAGGCTACAATAACCAAAACAGCATGGTACTGGTACCACAACAGAGACATAGATCAATGGAACAGAACATAGCCCTCAGAAATAATGCCACATATCTACAACTATCTGATCTTTGACAAACCTGACAAAAACAAGAATTGGGAAAAGGATTCCCTATTTAATAAATGGTGCTGGGAAAACTGGCTAGCCATATGTAGAAAGCTGAAACTGGATCCCTTCCTTACACCTTATACAAAAATTAATTCAAGATGGATTAAAGACTTACATGTTAGACCTAAAACCATAAAAACCCTAGAAGAAAACCTAGGCAATACCACTCAGGACATAGGCATGGGCAAGGACTTCATGTCTAAAACATCAAAAGCAATGGCAACAAAAGCCAAAATTGACAAATGGGATCTAATTAAACCAAAGAGCTTCTGCACAGCAAAAGAAACTGCCATCAGAGTGAACAGGCAACCTACAGAATGGGAGAAAATTTTTGCAACCTACTCATCTGACAAAGGGCCATTATCTAGAATCTACAATGAACTCAAACAAATTTACAAGAAAAAAACAAACATCCCCATCAAAAAGTGGGCCAAGGACATGAACAGACACTTCTCAAAAGAAGACATTTATGCAGCCAAAAAACACATGAAAAAATGCTCATCATCACTGGCCATCAGAGAAATGCAAATCAAAACCACCATGAGATACCATCTCACACCAGTTAGAATGGCAATCATTAAAAAGTCAGGAAACAACAGGTGCTGGAGAGGATGTGGAGAAATAGGAACACTTTTACACTGTTGGTGGGACTGTAAACTAGTTCAACCATTGTGGAAGTCAGTGTGGCGATTCCTCAGGTATCTAGAACTAGAAATACCATTTGACCCAGCCATCCCATTACTGGATATATACCCAAAGGACTATAAATCATGCTTATAAAAAAATATGTTTATTGCGGCACTATTCACAATAGCAAAGACTTGGAACCAACCCAAATGTCCAACAACGATAGGCTGGATTAAGAAAATGTGGTACATATACACCATGGAATACTATGCAGCCATAAAAAATGATGAGTTCATGTCCTTTGTAGGGACATGGATGAAACTGGAAACCATCATTCTCAGTAAACTATCTCAAGGACAAAAAACCAAACACAGCATGTTCTCACTCATAGGTGGGAATTGAACAATGAGAACACATGGACAGAGGAAGGGGAACATCACACTCTGGGGACTGTTGTGGGGTGGGGGGAGGGGGGAGGGACAGCATTAAGAGATATACCTAATGCTAAATGACGAGTTAATGGGTGCAGCACACCAACATGGCACATGGATATGTATGTAACAAACCTGCACATTGTGCACATGTACCCTAAAACTTAAAGTATAATAAAAAGAAAAAAATTTTTTCAAAGAGTTATTGACACCAGTATCTCACTGAAGAAAGTAGTGTGCTATAACATTAGGATTCTTTTTCTTTCTTTTTTTTTTCTTTTTGAAAGAGGTGAAACTTCCGATAGAGTCAACCACTGAATAGGCAGCATCCACAGAGATACCAACTTGGTTACTCCAACATTCAATTTTTATTTCAAGATATGAAGACAAAATATTAAATTTAACCTGGCACTTTCCTGTTGTGGGAAACTTTTTGCAGCAGAAAAAGCTTTTTCTTAAATTTCACCATTATTTACAAATCTTGCAATGCAACATTATGACATTTCTCACTGAAATCCGTTGACTCATCAATCTGGAGAGAAACTATTGTTTTTCATGTATTACACAAAACCTCTTAAGCATGATGTGACATGTCATCAATATATCAACTTACTCTGTTTGAGAGCAGAGCCTTCAATTTCTCATACTGCATCCTGTCCAAACGTTTTACGCAGTATAATTTACATGCTGACATCATTAGTTTCTCACCAGCTGTGTGACTTTTCCTTTTCTGGGTAATAAATTTAATTACTAAATAACTTGATTCCTGAGTCTTTTGACTAAGCATGACTTTCAAAAATAAAACTTTGCTCTAGTTTGAGAATATGATAACCATTTAATCACTAGCTTTACCTGTCAAATGTTTGTGACTTGTGTATTAGTGACTTTTTAAAGTTTTTTTGGGGGTCTTTATTTCATTTGTAAGTTGTGATTCTTTATAATCCACTCTTTAGAAACTGACATCAGCCAAAAATCCTCTTCTTCCATGTCTTAAATTATTTTCAAATAATCACTGTTAAGATGGCCAGACATGTTTTTAATATACGAAGGCCAATACAACATAAAATAGGAGGGCATAATAAATAACTAAATGATAACTTTTTAAAATACCACAAAATTTCACAATAAAATTAAATCTAATTCACAAAATTTTTATTTTGCCAAGCACACAACAGCAAAATGCAAAGGAGTAACTAAGTCACACTGCATAAAAATTCCTTTTTTGTTACACAGCCAGAGCATGTTCAGTCCTATGAACTAGTTAGCAGCACATAAGGGAAGGTGACAGGAAGTAAGTTAGAGGGAGAAGCTGATGTCATCAACACACTTTCCTACCCTCTCTCCAAAAGAGACATCAATAGTCAATGGCCTCCCATATCTCATGACAGAAGCTGATAGTGAATTCAACCAAATGAAATGGACTTTCCTTCTGTGTACTGTCATAAAAGGCTGAAAGACCTATAATAAAAATTCTAACGGTGATGAGCCGTCAATATTCACTATTGGCAGTGTTAGCTTGGAAAAGCACTCAAAATCTAAATAACAATTATTTTTCTCATCACCATGTTTCATGGAATCTGTAACAACATTTGCGGAACCCCAGTTGAGACACTGTTATAAAAACAATTTAAATAAAGTCAATAGAATATTGCTTTAGTCAAACACAGAAATTTTGGAATTTTAGAACTCAGAATTAGATTTCTATACTGATGAGATATTATTATATGATAAACATGAAGTTTAATTCAGTGAGTAAAATATAGATTATCTAATGAAAGGTGCTGACAAAACTTGGTAATTTGAAAGAAAATAATAACTCCTAATATCTGAAATATCCTAAATAAGATTCTGAAATAAATGTCAGGTAGATAAAATGGTTAACAATAACCATGTAAACCAAAAGACTTGCAAGAAACTCTAAAAACTATACTATCTAGGAATCAGGGAGACTTTCCTCATTCAAAGCTAGATGATGTAAAAGAAAAAAAACAGATTAAGGTTTTGTATAGAAAAAGATAGCATTAAAAGAAAGCAAAAAGAAAAGAAATTTTTCTAAAAAATGTAAATAAACAGATAAATAATGGATTAATTTATAGAACACACAATATCTATTACAAGATAAATACGGTCCTCTCTCAGTTTCCATAAGGGATTGGTTCCAGGACTCCCTTGGATACCAAAATCCAGGGATGCTCTAGTTCCTTGTATCAAATGGTGAAGCATTTTCATATTCCCTACACATAACTTCCCATATACTGTAAATCACCTGTAGATTACTTATAACTAATACAATGTAAATACTACATAGTTACTATACTATATTGTTTTGATTTGTATTATTTTTATTGTTTTGTTGTTATTTTTATTGTTTTCTTCTTAACATTTTTAAACCACGGTTGTTTGAAACTGCAGATGCAGAACCTGCCCATATAGAGGGCTAACCTCACTGCTGAACAAAATAATACGAAAATGTACAAATAAAAGAATACATAATTCAAAGGAGAGCAAATCCAAATAAACAGCAAATATGTAGAAATGTTTTCAATACCATTAACTGTCAGTAAAATGTGGATTTAAGTGACATTTATATAGTATCTAAATTCAAGTGTCTAGAGCTCTTTCTGATGGGAATTTTTTTTTTTTTTTTTTTTTTTTTTTTGCGGGTTTGAGCAATTCTCCTGCCTCAGCCTCCTGAGTAGCTGGGATTACAGGTGAGCGCCACCATGCCCGGATAATTTCTGTATGTTTAGTAGACATGGGGTTTCACCATGTTAGTCAGGCTGGTCTCAAACTCCTGACCTCGTGATCCATCCACCTCAGTTTCCCAAAGTGCTGGGATTACAGGCGTGACCACTGCACCCGGCCTAATTTCATATATTCTAATTGTACTGTGAAGTGCTATGGCCCTTTTGGAAGGCAATTTAGTAATATTTACTCTAAAATAACTCTCATAATATTCTACCCCATGGAAGGAAAAGTATCAACTCCTAGATAATAAGGGCATATGGATAAGGATGTTTATTTAGCCTTGTTGACAGTGGCCAAGAACTGAAACAGAGACTGCCCATCAAAAGAGGAATCACTAGCTTGATTTTTGTGATGCACACCATGCGATATTACACAGCCATTGAAAAGAATGAATTTAAACTATAGCAGATGATAGTGAGAGATTCACCAAAATATTTTAAAGGCTGATAAAGGAAATATACAGAAAAGTAACTAATAACATGCTTTTTAAAAATAAATCTAATATCATCCTTTAATAGAAATGAAAAAGAAAAAATATGTGGGTATTACATATGTGTATATGTATAATAATAGAAAAAATAAAGACATGCATACACTATATTATCAAAATTATTTATCTTAAGGAGTGAGATTAAATGGGCTGATATTGTGGTCATAAAGAAGAATAGGAAATGTGTCAAAGATAAAAAATAGATAAATAATTAAATATTATAATAGTAAATAATATAAAAGAAATGTTATTAGGAACAGAAATAAAGAATAAATGCATGAAAAAAAGACATGATAAATTAATGATAAAAATGTTAACTCTACTTAAAATAATTTGCAAATTGTGTGTAATTCTAATAAAATTAATAATAGAGTTAACACTGGAAATAGACAATATTATTTTAAAGTTCATATACATAAAAAGGAAACTTGCCATAAAGAGCCAGAAAATTCTGAAAAGAAGACTCAGAGAGTAATTGCTTCATCAAAAATTAAAATATGGCAGAAGATCCCATCATAAAAATGTTAGAAACTAGCATATAAACAAAGGTAGATACGTGGAACAAGTGAAAGTCCAGAAATAAACCCCAGTACATACGGGAATGTAGTATATATGGTAAATGTAACATTTCAAATCAATGAGTCAAACATTTAAAAAAAATGTTGAAACAATTGTGCAGCCATCTGGAAAATATAAACTTGGGTTATAAAGTCATCTCTGCTTCCCAAATACTGTCCAGATGTCTAAAACATTTAAATATATAAAATGAAATCATAAAGGATAACAAAAATATATGGAAGTATTTAAATTATAATATAGTAGAAAATTTTTATTTAAAACATAACACAAAGAAAATCCTAGAATGATTGATGAATTTGACTTATAAAAATTAAAATTTTCTACAAAGCGAAGAACACCATAGACTAAGTCAAAACAAATTACAAAATGGGACACAGTATTTGCCACACCAGAAAAAAGATCAAATATTTATAATACATAAAGAGCATTTGCAAATCAATTAAAAGGGGTTAAAGGATATGAACATGAAACTCATAGAAAAAAATAGAATAGAAATTTAAGCCTGTAAACACAATACCATTCAGGACACAGGCATGGGCAAGGACTTCATGTCTAAAACACCAAAAGCAATAGCAACAAAAGCCAAAATTGACAAATGGGATCTAATTAAACTAAAGAGCTTCTGCACAGCAAAAGAAACTACCATCAGAGTGAACAGGCAACCTACAGAATGGGAGAAAATTTTTGCAATCTACTCATCTGACAAAGGGCTAATATCCAGAATCTACAAAGAACTCAGACAAATTTACAAGAAAAAACAAACAACCCCATCAAAAAGTGGGCAAAGGATATGAACAGACACTTCTCAAAAGAAGACATTTATGCAGCCAAAAGACACATGAAAAAATGCTCATCATCACTGGCCATCAGAGAAATGCAAATCAAAACCACAATGAGATATAATCTCACACCAGTTAGAATGGCCATCATAAAAAGTCAGGCAACAACAGGTGTTGGAGAGGATGTGGAGAAATAGGAACACTTTTACACTGTTGGTGGGACTGTAAACTAGTTCAACCATTGTGGAAGTCAGTGTGGCGATCCCTCAGGGATCTAGAACTAGAAATACCATTTGACCCAGCCATCCCATTACTGGGTATACACCCAAAGGATTATAAATCATGCTGCTATAAAGACACATGCACACATATGTTTATTGCAGCACTATTCACAATAGCAAAGACTTGGAACCAACCCAAATGTCCAACAATGATAGACTGGATTAAGAAAATGTGGCACATATATACTATGGAATACTATGCAGCCATAAAAAAATGATGAGTTCATGTCCTTTGTAGGGACATGGATGAAGCTGGAAACCATCATTCTCAGCAAACTATTGCAAGGACAAAAAACCAAACACTGCATGTTCTCACTCACAGGTGGGAGTTGAACAGTGAGAACACTTGGACACAGGAAGAGGAAGGAACATCACACACCGGGGCCTGTTGTGGGGTGGGGGGAGGGGGGAGGGACAGCATTAGGAGATATACCTAATGTCAATGACGAGTTAATGGGTGCAGCAAACCAACATGGCACATGTATATGTAACAAACCTGCACATTGTGCACATGTACCCTAGAACTTAAAGTATAATAAAATATATATAAATAAATTTAAAAAAAGAAATTTAAGCCTATAAACAAACCCTCAGACTCACTCATTTACATAATGCAATTACAAAAGGTTTCGGTAAAATTTTTCACCTATTCAAAGTTTTGGTTAGAGGTATCAATGTTAAATTTATTGACGTAAACTCTATATTTATTTAAAAGAATATCCATATTCTTAAGAAACAAACACTGAAGTATTTGAAGTAAAATGCCATGATTTATGTAACTTACATTTAAAATTGTATACATATATTTTATATGTGTGTATACGTATTTATACACACACAGAGAAAGAATGATCAAGCAAATAAAATAAGCAAATGAGGTAAATTGTGAACAGTAGATGAATCTGGGAAAAGAGTTTATGGATGTTTTCATATTACTTTTACATGTGCAACTTATCTGTAATTTTTAAATTATTTTTGAACAAAATAATAAAATTTTGGTTAATGAGGAGAAAGCATTCGAAAATCATTTATTAGAGTGTAAAATTTGGCAATAACTAACTTATGTCAAAATTCACATTTTTTATCCAATGATTTTTTGGAATTTTTCCTATGAATGTGCAAAAGGAAGTATGTACAAAAATGTTTGTTTTGTTTTTTTTTGTTTTTTTGAGATGGAGTCTTGCTCTGTCGCCCAGGCTGGAGAGCAGTGGCGCCATCTCAGCTCACTGCAAGCTCTGCCTCCCGGGTTCACACCATTCTCCTGCCTCAGCCTCCCAAGTAGCTGGGACTACAGGCACCCGCCATGGCGCCTGCCACCACGCCCGGCTAATTTTTTGTATTTTTCGTAGAGACGGAGTTTCACCATGTTAGCCAGGATGGTCTCGATCTCCTGACTCGTGATCCACCTGCCTTGGCCTCCCAAAGTGCTGGGATTACAGGTGTGAGCCACCGCGCCAGGCCATAAAAATGTTTATCCCAGCATTGCGAAAGGTACAAAAAGACTGAAAATAATACCTATCAACGGAAGATGGGTTAAGTTAAATACAGCACACACATACAAAGGTATACAGTGAAGATATTAAAGTATCAGTTAAATGAAGACATATATACACATAAACATGGACTAATATCCATCATATGTCATTGATGAAAAAATAAACTTCCACATACCTATACAGACTCGCTTATTCAATGAATATCTTTAAATGAATACATACAGCCTCGAAAATCTGTTTTGCCCTTAGGAAAGGAAACTGGATAAATAACTAAACATATAAAGAGACTTGCTTTCCATAATACAAAATCTGGTCATTTAAAAAAATATACATATATACATACACACACACACACACACATGTATATAATTTTATAACAAACTTAATAAAAATTAAAAATAGAATAACAGTTTAAAATATCACTTTGATACTAATTTATTTAAAGACACTACAGGTAATATGTTTTGAAAAACATAAAGGTGATGTTCATTTTTTATAAAACATTGCTTTTTAAGAAATCAAATTTGTAAAATCAGGTATCTTGCCACCAACAGTATATGTTTAAAAACTGAGTAGAAGGATGTCCATGGCTTGGGCAAATTTTTCTTTCTCTCTCGTAAAAGGCAGCAAAACACATGCAGCAGTGGCAGGGTTGCTGGTGCTCCCCTTTCGGATGCCCTGAGTGAGACAGGCTAAGCCATGATGCAGCATCAGAATCCTCTTCAATGCCTCTACCTGTTATAGTTGCATGCTTCATACCATTAGGATGGAATTCAAAATTTGACAGACTTCTGTTTGCATCTAGCTGTACAATTTATAAGCTGCATAATATTGAGTAAACTACAAAATCTTCCTCTCTTGCTTCTTGTGGAGATTAAAAAACACACTGAAACATATTTAAAGTAGCATCTGGCATATATATAAGTAGCGTCTGGCATAAGATAATATGTATGCAATTAGTAATACATATTATCTTTGTCATTATTGATATCTGCTATTGTCACTGTTATTGACTGATGGATTCTGGTCTAAAACCCAGCATCTCGTGAAAATTTCTAATGTTAACTACATTTTATAGCAGTCTTAATGAGGTGGTATGTGAGGGCACTAGTTCATAAGAATGTAATGTCCTGCTCAGAAGTACTAACAGGAGTTGAGTGAAAAGAAACTGCAAACTACTTGGGGAACAGGAAAGAATTCAATGGATAACAATTCATAGGGTACTTTCCCTGTTTTTGTGTTATTTTTAGTTGAAGTTGAAAACTCAATTGCTAGCACTTTTGTGAGCGCCTTCAGGTTTGGGAGAAGTGCTTAACAATATTCTGTATAATGTAATGTATAATTCTACAATGTTAATGGCCAAATTAACCTATCAAGAAAAATCACCATTTTGGCCAAATATCTGTTTGTTTATCTTAATCACTTAAAAGACTTACCACCACGCTTTGAAGGCATTCGATAGTAAATCCTTTAAGGTGAGTACAATGTGTCACTCTACAATGTTAGATCTCTTGGCATTTAGCAAAACCAGGCATTTAATAAGTATTGGCGAAATAAATGAATGAGTCAGGTAGCCATGCCAGAGGAGACTTCCCTTGTTTGAATGATGGAATACAGATCAGTAAGTCTGAAGTGGACTACATATGGGATTCAGCCCTGCTGTGGAACAGACTCATTGTGCTACACATGTTCCTCTTTAAATTATGGTCATATTAAAAACTATACACTAGATAGTGAAATAAAACATATGCTGGTCTCAGAATTAATATTGCAGATCTCATCATTTTGTATTCCTTTGGCTTGCAGGGAATCCCAAAGAATAAAGTGTTAGATTAAATCATACAAATAGTATCAGTGGATTATATATGCCTGTGCATGCTTAATCCTACAAAAATAGTATCTGAGGTGTGAATGAAAGAAAAGGGCAGAAACTCACAAAACACTGGAAGCAAGCCAGATCTCTGGGGACGTTTCTCTAGTTTGCTTCAGGTGAAGAACTGAAGGCTTCTCTCATTTTCTCAGTTTTCACAATAACATATTATTTGAAACATTTTTCACACTTGTGATTTAGCATTCATTTGTTTAAATAATTGACTATTTGCTTTCCTCACTGGAGTCTGAAATCTATGAAGGCAAGAACTCCTCAGACAAAATAAATATGATTTCATTAGAACATCCAGTCTCCAGCAGAATGTTTGGCAAAGACTGGATATCAACAGATATTTCAGTGCATAAATGAATGAAAATGTGTATTTTTCCTGTTGAATTTGTGGATGTTACTAACAGCTGGGGTGAATATATATATATACATATATATATATATATATATATATATATATATTCAGTTAGTAATACATATTTCTCTCTCTCTCTCTCTCTCTCTCTCTCTCTCTCTCTCTCTCTCTATATATATATATATATTCACAATACTCTGAACAAGGTTAAAGATACAAAGTAGGTAGTGCTCTCTGAGAAGCTATGAAGTACTTGCTAAGAAATGGATATAATGTGGCCTCAATAGCTTCTGCTACATCATTCTTTTTACTGATCCAGTTGAAAATGTAGCCCATGTGAGAAGCAGCTTTTGAGATTTCAAACAATCAAGTTTCTCCAATTGCCTAGTAGATATTCTTTATAGTCTTTTTATTTAGTAACTTTTGCATTTGGTGTCTCGGTCTCCAAGTAGACCACCATTACTCTCCAGTCTTTTCTTTCAGTCTCACAGATTGAAATCCTTTGACTCACTCAAATTTTATTTTAAAAGCTGAGCAATCTTTACTAGGGGCATTCTCTGATCTCTTGTCTGACAGATTCAATATTCTGCATACTAATAACCCATTTCTATCAATATATATACAAGGAATTGAATATACTATTAAACTAAAATCAAAATTAGAAAGTGATAGGAGGACTTAAAAGTGATCTAACTCCAGTTTCAGCTCTCTACACATGGCTAGCCAGTTTTCCCAGCACCATTTATTAAATAGGGAATCCTTTCCCCATTTCTTATTTTTGTCAGATTTGTCAAAGATCAGATGGTTGTAGATATGCGGCATTATTTCTGAGGGCTCTGTTCTGTTCCATTGGTCTATATCTGTGTTTTGGTACCAGTACCATGCTGTTTTGGTTACTGTAGCCTTGTAGTATAGTTTGAAGTCAGGTAGCGTGATGCCTCCAAATTTGTTCTTTTGGCTTAGGATTGACTTGGCGATGCGGGATCTTTTTTGGTTCCATATGAACTTTAAAGTAGTTTTATCCAATTCTGTGAAGAAAGTCATTGGTAGCTTGATGGGGATGGCATTGAATCTATAAATTACCTTGGACAGTATGGCCATTTTCACGATATTGATTCTTCCTACCCATGAGCATGGATGGTTCTTCCATTTGTTTGTATCCTCTTTTATTTCATTCAGGAGTGGTTTGTAGTTCTCCTTGAAGAGGTCCTTCACATCCCTTGTAAGTTGGATTCCTAGGTATTTTATTCTCTTTGAAGCAATTGTGAATGGGAGTTCACTCATGATTTGGCTCTCTGTCTGTTATTGGTGTATAAGAACGCTTGTGATTTTTGCACATTGATTTTGTATCCTGAGACTTTGCTGAAGTTGCCTATCAGCTTAAGGTGATTTTGGGCTGAGACGATGGGGTTTTCTAGATATACAATCGTGTCATCTGCAAACAGGGACAATTTGACTTCCTCTTTTCCTAATTGAATACCCTTTATTTCCTTCTCCTGCCTGATTGTGCTGGCCAGAACTTCCAACACTATGTTGAATCGGAGTAGTGAGAGAGGGCATCCCTGTCTTGTGCCAGTTTTTGCCCATTCAGTATGATATTGGCTGTGGGTTTGTCATAGATAGCTCTTATTATTTTGAGATATGTCCCATCAATATCTAATCTATTGAGAGTTTTAGCATGAAGGTTGTTGAATTTTGTCAAAGGCCTTTTCTGCATCTATTGAGATAATCATATGGTTTTTGTCGTTGGTTCTGTTTCTATGCTGGATTACATTTATTGATGTGCATATGTTGAACCAGCCTTGCATCCCATGGATGAAGCACACTTGATCATGGTGGATAAGCTTTTTGATGTGCTGCTGGATTCAGTTTGCCAGTATTTTATTGAGGATTTTTGCATCGATGCTCATAAAGGATATTGGTCTAAAATTCTCTTTTTTTGTTGTGCCTCTGCCAGGCTTTGGTATCAGGATGATGCTGGCCTCATAAAATGAGTTAGGGAGGATTCCCTCTTTTTCTATTGATTGGAATAGTTTCAGAAGGAATGGTACCAGCTCCTCCTCGTACCGCTGGGAAAACTGGCTAGCCATATGTGGAAAGCTGAAACTGGATCCCTTCCTTACACTTTATACAAAAATTAATTCAAGATGGATTAAAGACTTACATGTTAGACCTAAAACCATAAAAACCCTCGAAGAAAACCTATGCAGTACCATTCAGGACATAGGCATGGGCAAGGACTTCATGTCTAAAACACCAAAAGCAATGGCAACAAAAGCCAAAATTGACAAATGGGATCTAATTAAACTAAAGAGCTTCTGCACAGCAAAAGAAACTACCATCAGAGTGAACAGGCAATCTACAGAATGGGAGAAAATTTTTGCAATCTACTCATCTGAAAAAGGGCTAATATCCAGAATCTACAATGAACTCAAATAAGTTTACAAGAAAAAAACAAACAACCCCATCAAAAAGTGGGCAAAGGATATGAACAGATACTTCTCAAAAGAAGACATTTATGCAGCCAAAAGACACATGAAAAAATGCTTATCATCACTGGCCATCAGAGAAATGCAAATCAAAACCACAATGAGATATCATCTCACACCAGTGAGAATGGCCAGCATTAAAAAGTCAGGAAACAACAGGTGCTGGAGCAGATATGGAGACATAGGAACACTTTTACACTGTTGGTGGGACTGTAAACTAGTTCAACCATTGTGGAAGTCAGTGTGGCGATTCCTCAGGGATCTAGAACTAGAAATACCATTTGACCCAGCCATCCCATTACTGGGTATATACCCAAAGGATTATAAATCATGCTGCTACAGACACATGCACACATATGTTTATTGTGGCACTATTCACAATAGCAAAGACTTGGATCCAAGCCAAATGTCCAACAATAATAGACTGGATTAAGAAAATGTGGCACATATACACCATGGAATACTATGCAGCCATAAAAAAGGATGAGTTTATGTCCTTTGTAGGGACATGGATGAAGCTGGAAACCATCGTTCTCAGCAAACTATCACAAGGACAAAAAACCAACCACCACATGTTCTCACTCACAGGTGGGAATTGAACAATGAGAACACATGGACACAGGAAGGGGAACATCACACTCCAGGGCCTGTTGTGGAGTGGGGGTAGTGGGGAGGGACAGCATTAGGAGATATACCTAATGCTAAATAACAAGTTAATGGGTGCAGCACACCAACATGGCACATGTATACATATGTAACTAACCTGAATGTTGTGCACGTGTACCCTAAAACTTAAAGTATAATAAAAAAAAAAGAAAAATTAAAAAAAGTGATCTAATTCCACTCTCATCATTCAAGAGGATGAAACAGAAGTCAAGACAGTGACTTGGCTGATGATCCAGGGTAAGTTTGCTCTAGAGTGTCAAAAACCCAAATTTTCTGATTTGGACAGAAACCCAGGACAGAACCACTCCACCGCAATGAGCAGGTTCATACTCTCTTGATTTCTAATTCTAAACCATCTTAAAGATCATTTTACGGCAAAGATTTGCCATTAACTTAGGTAAATAGCCACCTCTCTAGAACTATGGCCCTTAGTGAGCAAAACCTAGTAAGGTCTGAACTAAGAAACTGCTGGTTTGGGGAAACTATTTCACATCTCACTTGCTGAATGTCCAAGGTGTTGACTGAATTCTAAAGTGAATAACCTCCTGGAGCTATTTGTATTTTCCACATTGGTTAAG
Organism: Nomascus leucogenys; assembly: GCF_006542625.1. Lineage (NCBI taxonomy): Eukaryota > Metazoa > Chordata > Mammalia > Primates > Hylobatidae > Nomascus > Nomascus leucogenys. Next base: position 89,289,856 of record NC_044395.1, on the reverse strand, counting down.
ATTTATTTGGTAACAGCCATTGTATTTGTCTCTTTATGATTGCTAGAGTTGAACAAAAAAATATTTATAAAATGTCCAAATACTTTATAGTTAATCTGATCATTCTAAAAGGAAGAATTGAATGCACAACACATCTCAATGCTCACTTTTGCCCTAAAGTCGCATTGGGAGAACAGTGGACAGATGGTAATGCAAGAATATATTGTTTCAATGATTAATTGCCTGACCTTGAAAAATTTCTCTCCCCTTTTTGTGTGGGAGTATCTATAAAGCAGTCATTGCTTTATAAACTTTATTCAATAGTACATTTGGAGTTTTAAAATATTTATTAATTTTTTAAATAACCTAAATGCCACAAAATAAGAAGAAAGTTAAATTATTATACATTCATATGACGCAAACTTTTCATAAAATGCTGAATTACAAATATAATAATAACAAGTAAAATAGCAACCACAAAAAAAGTTTACAGTATATGCCAGGCAATATGGTAAACACTACATGAAAATTATAATAGCCCTATGAGAAAAAGCCTTTGATTATCACGCTATACACACTTAAGTATATATATATATATATATATACACACATATATATATACGTATATATACATATATACGTATATATATACTTAAAAATAAATATGTCAAAATGTGAACAATAATTATTTGGGGGAAAGATGATTATTTTTACTGTGTGATATCCTTTTCCAAATATCTGTATTTAAATTACTCACTTTTAAAGTTAGCTAAAAGAGTTTTTTTGAAATCGAATTAGTTAAATGAGATATATCAAATTCTATAAAATTTTGGGTGGGTAGAAAAAGTCTATAACAACAAAGGCCATAATAGTTGGACAACCATTGTTTAGTTTCTCATTTCTTTTGCATTATAATAATACTTGCATCAACAACTGCCTGTGACAGCTCAGAAAAATCACAATCTCAAGAGCATCAAGAGCTTCATGTATCTGCCCAACAGCTAAAATTAGCTTCCATTTTGTCTGTAATGACATCTAAAATTTTACAATAATATGAAATCAATTATTTTGTAATCTCCCTGGGAAAAATAACTCATATTTCTTAGAAGCTAACAATTTCCAAGAAGTTAGTTCAGTGATTCTTGACCAGGATGATTTCACCCCCTGAGGGGATATTTGGCAATGTCTGGAGATAGTTAATGCTATGATTGGAGAGGGATACTTCTGGCATCTACTGAGAAGAAGACAGGGATGCTTCTAATCATCATACAACACATAGGACATATTCCCCAAACCCAGCATAGTATTATGTACCCCAAAATGTCAAAAGTGCAGAGATTAAATAACCCTGAGTTAGCTTAATTTCTTGCTATAAGAAACAGTCTTTCCTGGGCCAAGGACGAGGGTTCTAGATTGAGGTTGGTGAAAAATACTAATATGCAAAGTGGAAAGAGAAAACAAGATTAAGAAAAGTCAACCTTAGTAAAAACCCAGCTCTTCTCTTCCTCAAACTGAAAATGTAACTTTGCGTGAGTTACCACAGCCTCATTTCCATACCTGTAAAGTAGGAATCATAATTACAATTTTTGGTAATAAGGCTATGACAAACAAGCATCTATAAAATTTCTGGCATGATTGCAACTTAAGCTGGTGAGCCAGCAATGAACAGTGATGATGATGATGATGATGATGATGATGATGTTGATGACAACAATGATTATAATGATTGTAGTAATAGTGATTGCTATGAGTTGAATGTTTGTCCTTCAACACATGCCTGAAATTCATGTGTGGAAGCCCTGACCCCCATGTGATGATATTATAAGGCTGACTTTGGGAGGCAATGGCTTTTCTTTGAGATGGAGTCTCGCTCTGTCACCCAGGCTGGAGGGCAGTGGCGTGATCTCAGCTCACTGCAAGCTCAGGAGAATGGTTCACGCCATTCTCCTGCCTCAGCCTCCCGAGTAGCCTGGACTACAGCAAGCTGCCACCATGCCCGGCTAACTTTTTGTATTTTTAGTAGAGATGGGGTTTCACCACGTTAGCAAGGATGGTCTCAATCTCCTGACCTCGTCATCTACCCACCTCGGCCTCCCAAAGTGCTGGGATTACAGGCGTGAGCCACCGTGCCCGGCCAGTAATGGCTTTTAAATGAGGTCATGAGGGAGGAGCTTATGATTGGATTAGAGTTCTTGTAAGAAAAGAAAGAGACACCACAGTCCTTTCTCTTTTCACCATGTGAAGACACAGCAAGAAGGAAGTCATCTGCATGTCAGGAAGAGAGCCTTCCCCAGACACCAAATCTGCCAGCACATTCATCCTGTACTTCCCAGCCTCCAGAACTGTGAGGAATAAATGTCGCTTATTTAAGCCATCCTGTCTAGAGTATTTTGTTATGGCAACCTGAGCTGACTTAGACAGTGATAGTGATGACAATGGCATTCATGGTGTCATGATGATAACCGTGATGGTGGTGCTGTTCATTATTTTACTATGCCTTAAAATCCTATAATCTTTCAGCCTGAAGACCATTAGAAATAGAGATGACAAGCCTGCTTAGTTTTTAATTTCTCAAAAATTGGATTTATTCTATTTGTTAACATTTTGGCTACAGGAATATAACTCATTACTCAAGAGAATGATCCCCAGGGACCAAGCAGAAGAATTCTGTGGACAGAGACAAGAAGAGCAGAGATACATTAAAAAGGAGGTGCAACCTGAGCCTAACACTAAGCATCTGATACTTCCACAGAGAAACCATTCTCCCAGAGAACACTGCTGAGGTAACTACAGCTGTGGTGAATGTCCTTCTAAAACAGGAGTAAGTGGAGACAGAAAACAGAACTTCAGTGGAGTCTTGAAGACAAACAAAATTAAAACTAAAAATGAAAGTCAACTATTCACTCAACTGCTCAGGACATGAGATTGTCACTGAACCAAAAACAGGCTTCACGACTTTACACAATCATTTCAAAATGTTAAGTATGATAAAAAGCACTGCCATTTTCATTACTGGATGCCTTTGGCATCTTCCAATTACTTTTCGATATGAGTTTACTTTTTTATCCCATGGATTCTCAGGTGAAGTTCAATGAGCTTGTCACTTAATGATGACCCTTGAAAGGATTTCAAGAAAAGTAATAGATTCGAGCTAACTCTACCTGTCAATCATTTATGATTTTTTTCAATATCGACCCACTCAATTCCATTCCAACTTGAAGGCTCTTGGGATGGTTTGCTCAATAGTTCTGTTTGTCCAAGGTCTTGTTGCAGTGTCTGGACACTTTCATCAACAAATGGCACAGTTCTGTTTAGTGTAATAGAATGAAAGCGTTTATATTGCAAACCATATTGCATGATCATGCCACTCTACCTTCCTGAACTGTTCATCTTGGCCTTTTCTGTTTGTCTACTTTTAATCCAGTTTTCAAGGTCTAGCAAAAGTTCCACCTCTATTTCTTACTTAAATTATTGTAACATATACAGACTGCTCCATTCTTTTGATTTTCCACACTTATACTTTCTTTGCTTTGGTTTCTTTATCTGTAAATAGGGATAGTGGTAGAATTTATCTTACAATATATAAAGCATTTTTCCATTGCCTGTCACATACAAAGAACTCAATTGTTGAGTATGATGCCACTGAGTTTATTATCCCACTGGATATTTGTTTGCTTGTTTCTCTCTCCCATTGGGTTGTAAGCCGTTTGGGTAAAAAGACAGCAGCAGTGGCAATATGACAGACCTAGATTCTAAATTTAACATTTAGTAGACCCTCAATTTCCTCTATTCTTGTTTCCTTAAGAATATTGTTTCCTTAAGAATATTGAGAGGACAAAGAGACTTAATAATTAACTAGATGGTATTTAGCATATTATCTGGGTCACAATAGGAGCTCAATATATTTATTTATTAAAAGCTCATTAAGCTCTCATTTATTGAGTGGGGCTTGATGTGAAATGTGTGTTTGCATGCATTATATCATTAAATCACATCATATCATGACATAATGCATGTGAACACACATTTCACATCAAGCCCCACTCAATAGTGAGTGAAAGAGAATGGTACTGTGGAACAGGTACCATTTTGACCCCCGTTTTACAGAGAAGGGAACCGAGGTTCAGGGATGCTTAGGGTTTAAGATCACAAAGCTCAAATGGCAAAGCCAAGAGTTAAATACAGCGCTGTCAAACTTCAAAGACTTCCTCTCTTAACTCCTCTGTAATTTTCCCCTTTTCTTCCCTTTACATCAATACATTAAGTATATCAGGTATAGAATAAGCGCTTAGTGGTAATTACTATGCAAACTGTGTTTATTATAATGTTAAGCAATCAAGAGAAAATAAGTACTATTTTGGCATTTTTTAATATCTGAAAATTTATTGGAAACAATTTCTATTCAAAGGTTTAATATAAGTTTCCTCAAATAGGGAATGTTTTCCCACATAAATGTTCCTAGACAGTATTTATGAACCAAAACCATTTGTTTAAAATGAACATTGAACAAACTTCAATTTTACTGGAATGAACCTTTGGAAAAACAAAATGTATCAAGAACCATAAAGAAAGTGCTAAAAGCAATGGTTGCTTTGCTTAATGGAGCAAGTGGAAAGTCTTTGATGCTGCTCTTAATAGTAGTCAGTAAAACAGTTTCCAGTAAAACTTAAGTGAGGAAATTAATCCCATAATAACAGCATGCATGCAGGTTCAGCTCAAATAATAGTGTGATCACATGGAGGAAAGAGGCTTTAATTTGTGTTTTAAAATGTATTTAGTGGGTGAATTGCACACTCAAGTAGAGAGTTATTTCATAAAATTTTTATTATTCAGCAAGAATTCTGAAAATACAATATTAGGTAAGTCTTACATAATCTAAAAATATCAAATAATAGTTTTGCAATTTAAATGCTACTATAATCAATCATTCAATAAATATTTATTAGGAATCCACTACTTTGTACCAGGTACTTTGCTGCTAGGCTCTGAAGCTATCAAATTATAAATGGAAGTGATCTTCATCCTCAAAGAGCTCACAAAGCAGTGGGAGAGATCAGCAGATAAATAAGATTTTTAACAACAGTATAATGTAAAAAGTTCTATGTGATATAGACTGCTGTGTGTGCACAAACACCCATTTCAGTTTTCCTTCTGGGAAACTAGAATACATTTCCCAATCTCCTTTGCATTTAATTGTGGTAATGTGACTGAGTTCTTGCCAATGAATATGGAAAGAAATGATGGCCTATATAAACCACCCACAGGAGATACTTTCTCTCATTTCCTCAACTGCTAGATAAATGGAACAGACTCCGAAACCTTAAACATGGCAGAGCCACAATGCAGAAGGAGTTTGCATCCTAGAAACTCGGCTCACTCGGTTTTCTGTTGAATACCCCCACTGAATGCTTACCTGAGTAAAAAATAAAGATCAATTATCTAAAGCCATTGATATTTGGGAATCATTCATTATACCAGTAAGCCAACTCTGAATAATACATACTTTATTTATTTGTTTTTGTTTTTTGTTTGTTGGTTGGTTGTTTTTTTTGAGACAGAGTCTTGCTCTGTCACCCAGGCTGGAGTTGCAGTGGTGTGATCTCAACTCACTACAACCTCCGTCTCTTGGGTTCAAGCGATTCTCCTCCGTCAGCCTCCTGAGTAGTTGGGATTACAGGTGTGTGCCACCACACACCTAATACACACTTTCTACAAAGAGGATGAGCAGGTGAGCCAAAGGCGCACAGAAGCAGGGGAGAAGTACTTCTGCCTAGGTCACACTCTAAAGGTGGTAAAATTTAGACTGGATCTTTAGGGACACTTTCCCTTTACAGTTTTCATGTTAAAAGTGCTGAGATAGCCTACTCCATTCTTGCAAACCTTTATCTCAAATGAGACATGGTTCTATTTTGATATTTCTGGATTTGAACACTCTAGAACCAAGGATTTATGCCTAAAAATTGGCCAATCGGAGACGTGATCTAGTGAGCTACCAATATTAACATGGAGTTGAAATCATGCTTTCAGGATGGCAGGCCTCTTCTAGCAACTACTTGTGTGAGATGGTTAGAGTAGGTCACTGACAATATGTTGTGCTTTCTGGTACCTAAAAAAAGAGACCCTCTGTATTCACACAGATTACTATGTATATGTCCACATTAACATGATTCTATAAATGATATGGTTTGGCTGTGTCTTCACTCAAATCTCATCTTGAATTGTAGCTCCCATAATCCCCATGTGTCATGGGAGGAACCCAGTGAGAGGTAATTGAATCATGGGGGCATTTTTTCCCGTGCTGTTCTGAGGATAGTGAATAAAATCTGATGGATTTATGAAGGGCAGTTTCCCTGCACACGCTCTCTTGCCTGCCACCATGTAAGGTGTGCCTTTGTTCCTTCTTCACCTTCCACCATGATTATGAGGCCTCCCTACCCATGTGAAACTGCGCATCCATTAAACCTCTTTTTCTTTATAAATTACCCAGTCTTGGGTTTTTCTTCATAGCAGTATGAAAATAGACTAGTAGAATAATTTTCTGGTCTTTGTCACTATAATTTACTATTCCAGGAAACTCTTGTCAAGGAAGGTGATAATTTTAAATAACTTTATTGTTCATTCTGTGATATTTCCTGAATGACCTATTAACTGTTCTTAGAAAGCTCAAATGACAGTTTATACTCTAAGATTTTTGATCCATCACGTCAACTGTCTCATTTTGCTGTCCATCTGTCCTAATGGTCTTTACCCAGTGCTCAACCCATTTAAAAGTTCACCTTCAAAATCTCAACAAATATTCTGATGACATCCCTACCCTCTCTAAGAAGATACTAAAGCTCTGTCAAGATAGGAGTTAGTGTTTGTCCTATTGCAGTAAGCAATAAACTGAACTTTAGCTTATTAACAGGTTGTTTGGATAATTGATTAATTTTCTAAGGCTGATGTAACAAATTACCACCAACTGTATGGCTTAAAAGAACAGAAATTACCACAAACTGTGTGTCTTAAAAGAACAATTCTGGAGGCTAGAAGTATAAAATCTGGGTGTTGGAAAGGCTGTGCTATCTCTGAAGAGCCCAGAATATCCTTCTTTGCCTTTTCCTAGCTGGTTATTTCCTGGTTATTGACAGCAGTCCTTGGCATTCCATGGCTTGTAGTGGGAACTCCAAACTCTGCCTCTGTCTTAACGTGAAATCTTCCTTCTGTGTCTGTCTGTGCCCAAGTGTCTTCTTTTTCTAACAACACCATCTTGGATTAGGGCCCATCCTAATCCAGTATGACCTCATTTTAACTTGATTACATCTACAAAGACCCTACTTCCAAATGACACTAAATTCACAGGTTCCAGCGGACATGGATTTGGTGGGGACACTATTTAACCCAGTACAGATAATATTTTGGAGCACAAGAATTTGAATTCCCTCTATTCTACATTAGAGAAACTAAAGCATATTTTACTGTGACAGAACTTCTTGTTTTTAAATTAAACTTAAAATTCAGAAACAACTGGAGAGAAATACTGGTACTTAAATTTGCATTAAGCTATAAATGACTGGTATTAGAGTCTTTCCAGAAGGCAGGTTTTGCAAAGGAGATGTAGAGAGAAAAAAGGAATAGTGGGTTTAAAGGAATTCTGGGACTATTACATGCCCTCTGCTCCCACCCACCCCACCCCCCGCCACACACACACACACACACACACACAATGCCCCATAAATTTGGGCAAAAATACTAATATTAATTCTAAGAAAAAGTTCTATGCTTTTTGGCCTATTTTAATGACTAAATTCCTCTTAAATGATTAGCCATTTGGGATCAGGGCAATTTGTCCTTAGAAAATCCAGCCTTTACATGTAAATATTTTGGAAAGAGGTGACACCTTAAGATATTATACGTTAACATTTTAGTGGAATTCTTTAACAGATAACCAGTTATCTATCAGAACTGCAAAATAAAAAGTCAGAAGAGGGCTAACAATACAGCAACCCCTAGCTTCTTAGCTAGGAAGATACTGGGGGAGAAAGACTTGGCAACACCACATTTACAGGTAGTTATTCTTTAGAGTTACAGCACCATAAAGCTAATAAATAATTTATCAACACTTTTTGTCTAACCAACTGTAGGAATGATATTTAACATTGACTAGTGTTATCTTTACTTATTATAAATATTTCTGTTTTTCCAGAACTTTACCATGAGCAGAGTTGCCTACTAAACTTCTGATAACTGTTTATGCTTCAGGTGCCTAATAAATTCACCTGTGAAGTCAGCAAAACCCAATCTTATTGAACCTAGAAGCCCTGTCAATTAATTCTGCAAATCGAGGGAATGGAACCCTTACCAGCTCCTTGATAAACACATTGACTCATTCCCCAACACAAAATTTCTGCTTAAATATTTTAGGTGAAATTTGCTAATGACTAATATAAGCTTTATAACAATTAATTTCTAGTTTATCTGAAACCTGCCACTGTCCTCTTTTAAAATCTAAAACATGTTAATTTCTCCAAGATTTTAAAAAGTCTGCTATTTTCTAAAAGTTATGAAAGTTTTGTGCATTTTTCTGAAAGGACATATGCAGACTTTTATATACTTTAAATATACTTTAAATTATATACTTTATATACTTTAAATATAATTGTCTTTGCATTACGTATTTTATATATCTGGTCTTATATTTGAAATTATTTTACATGACTAAAAAAGAAATTACACCTATTGTGGGTTTCAAGTGTCTGTTATATTTATTTCGCCATCTGCCAATTAAAAAGAAATGCTCTTTTGTGTAGAATTTTCTAAAATAGTGAACACATTCATATTTTCATTGATATAATTTATACAATCAATGTGTATGAATATACATAATTTATAATGCCAAAAAGATAAAAATTATCCATTTCAACTAACCAATTCATAAACATATGAGTTCCACAAGCAGATCACCTGAGTACCAATCTCAAACTAGCTGTGTTACTTTGGGTAAGGTACTTAACTTCTCTGTGCCTCAGATTAATGAGGTTTTACTGAATCAGTCTGTGCAAACTGCTACAAGCAGTGACTGGATACAATAAGTGCTCACTAAATGGTATCATTAACATTATTATTCTCTGAGGAACCAAAAAAAAAAAAATCCCCAAAGTGGTCCTGCCTTCAAGGTGTTTGAAGCCTGGTGGTGAAAGGCAGTACAAAAGGTAACTAATCAGGCAGGGCACCATGGCTCATGCCTGTAATCCCAGCACTTTGGGAAGTGGAGGTGGGCATATCACTAGCGGCCAGGAGTTTGAGACTAGTCTGGCCAACACGGTGAAACCCTGTCTGTATTATTTCGTTGTCACACTGCTCTAAAGAACTACCTGAGATTGTGTAATTTATAAAGAAAAGAAGTTTAATTGACTCACAGTTCCACATAGCTGCGGAGATCTCAGGAAACTTGCAATCATGGCCAAAAGTAAAGGGGAAGCAAGGCACATATTCCCGTGGTGGAGCAGGAAAGAGAATGCGGGGAACTGCCACACACTTTTAAACCATCAGCTCTCATGAGAACTCAATCACTATCACAAGAACAGTAGGGGTGAGACCACCCCCGCAATCCAATCACCTCCCCCCAGGTCCCTACCCCAACATGTGGGGATTACAATTTGACATGAGATTTGGGTGGAGACACAGAGGCAAACCATATCACTGTCTCTACTAAAAATACAAAAATTAGCCTGGCATGGTGGCACATGCCTGTAATCTCAGCTACTCGGGAGGCTAAGGCATGCGAATCACTTGAACATTGGAGGCAGAGGCTGCAGCAAGCCAAGATTGTGCCACGGTACTCCAGCCTGGGCGCCAGAAGGTAACCAATCAGTAATACAAGGTCTGTTGAGCTACTAGTCAAAGGAGGCTAGAAGACTGAAGTAATTAAGGCTTCACTGTGAACTTCTGACTGGAAGTAGATCCTGAAAGATGAGTAGGTATAGCTAAGGATTTAGGAGAATGGCAAGGAGTCAGGGCCGGGGTGTATCCTGAAGGACAGCATGGAGGTAACAATGGACTCTGCATTCATCAGATAGGGAGACATGCTTTTATGGGACAGATACTTACTATAAAACAGAATCAAGGATGAAAGTAGATGTAGCCTATTACAGGAGGCCCATGGAAACCAAGCTAAGGTGTTTTGTTCTTGAAGATCATGTTCATGAAAGAGACAAGCAACAATATTAGGTTTGAAAGAAAGTCAAGACTGCTATTTGATAGCAAATTCCTATGTGAAATACTAATGTCATTAAATTATAATTTTATCCAAAATAATTTTTCAGAGATGGATTCAGCCACAATACTAAAATTTTATATTAATAACATATAAAGCTTTTGTCATTCATTCATTCTTCTGTTGTTTCATTTGATTTAAATGCATCAATGCTCTAGAATAAGTACCATAGGTAACGGTATATTATCTATACTAAAGATTATAAAACAATGAGTAAAACTGGGCTGTGTCCTCAAGTATCCCAAAGTCCAATGAGAGTAATTAAACTGGCCTTAATTATTATTCAATATAGAGAATGAGCAGTGCCATACAAGACACATTGATAAAATACAATAGGAGTTCAGAAGTGGGAGAGGACACATCTGCCTGTGAAGATCAGGAAAGACGATGAGTTATACTTAGACTTAGCTTTGAGAGATATTTGAAAATAGCAGCTGAGGTATTCCAGGGTGAGAGACCATGAATGGACATAGGAAACTGCTGCCCAACAGTTCAGCAAATCTTTTTAGAACACATAAGGGAATGCAACACTTCCCTTAGCAAGTTAAATATGTATATGAAAAAAGGGAATCTATGACCAAGTAAGTTCAGAAAAACAAAATGGATCCAATTTCATTATTAAAAGACTTCTTAAATATTTTAATATACTAATTTGCATAATAAATCTTAACCCATTAATAAACTAATTTTACTATGGAATCCACCTCCTCAGCACATTTAAAAGGATTAATATTCAATGAAAATACATTGTAACGTGCTTGGTTAGAGCATACAGCAGAGAATGCTTAGAGGGATCTGATGACAGAGAACTTAGCCAAGCTAATGAATTCTGGCCTTTATTCGGCAGATTTCAGAAAATCAAATCAGCAAGGGAAGCCAATGTTTGCCTCTGTAAATAGATTCATTATAGAGTGTATTCGAAACATAGCATTGGTCAATTGGGAGTCATTCTTATTCTAAAGCTTACTAGCCAGAGGAAAATTGAAAGGAATTTGCCAATATGTCCATTGTAATATTCAAATGATCGTGAGCCAACATTTTAAATGTGGGTGGGATAACAGCATGTTTAAGAGGGTATAAACAGGAGGATAAGCCTGGAGACCTTACTGAACAGAATGTTTTTATGCCTCTATGTCCCCAGCTATTTTATTTCTACATTTATGTCACGTTGACCTAACAAATAAATATGATAATATAGTGAATAGGAAAGAATTTTCAGTTCTGTAGCTAAAATATGCTCTATAGAAATCCAGCTTATTGGTGCATATCCGTGTTTATTATTATTTTCCTACTTAATCACTGAGTTGTCTAGGAAAGCAGAAAAAAATGGATTTTGGTCTTTGATGTTCCTACCAAGCTACAAGGAATTATCAAGCCTGAAAGCCAAAGCCAGTCATATCAGGCTTTAAGAATGCTTTAAGAAAAGGGACCAAATATTTGCAAAGACGCTTGAGCTCCTTAAAACAAAGATGCAACATGCTTAGCTCACATTTCAAAAAATTTAGAAAATTAAATTGATTTAAAGAGGAATTTTCTCCCCAGGAGAATCTATTTACGCAGCATCTACTTTCATTGCTCTTACACTCCATGAGTCATCAGGAAGTAACACAAAGTCACACAAGAACACAGAGTCCTCCTGGGATTTTGAAACAAATGGATTTGAAACTGCACAGTTGATCCTACCCAGAGGATGATATATACAAGAATTCAGCATAAGAAGAGTTTGATCAGTGCAATTAAATGTAAGCATTGCACCTGTGGAATCTGGAACACCATGTAGCACTGTGATTTATGAGGCCAGAGTGGGTGGATTTCATTAATTCATAGCCTTACTATCTTGCATCTTTGCCATGTGGTAAATGTTACTACCATTTTAATGATACTTGAAAATTATCAACAAATGAAATAAGCATATTTTTCAACTTCCTATAAATTTATTGAGTGCCTGCTGAGTGTCAACTACTGTGAAAGCAACTGGGAATACAAAGGTGAATGAGAATCAGTCTGGGTTCTTTAAAAGACAACTAAAAGTCAGTGTGGTAAGTAGTAAGTTATGAGCAAGCACAAGGGCCTGTATGGGCATGTGGGAAATAGACTGTACCTTCAGTGTTGGGAAGAGATGAAATAATTCTAAGCAAGTTATGGAGGACTGGACAGATTTGGCTAGGCATAGCTGGGAGCAGACCTGGGAGGTAGAAAGAGCCAAGGTTCTTGACCCAGATAAGGGTAGGACTGATTTTAATTTTGATAATATAGTATTCTGTAAGGCCAAGGACTTATGTAAAGCTTATGCAGAGCTCAGAAAAAGTTTTGCCGGTCATATTAGAAAATATGGAATCTATCCTGAGAAACATGAAAGATACTAAACTGTTTTTAAGCAATGTAAATAAAATATATATGGAGATAATAATCATTTATCTGTTTGGGCCCAACTGGCATCCATTTCTCCTTTCTACCTGCACTCCCTTTTCTTCTTGGGAATACCTTCTTACCTCATCGCAATCTTAGTGAGATTATAATTCCAGCGCTTCTGTCTTCAAAAATTGAAAGAGTCTTTGGGGGCTCCAATAACCACATCCTTTTAGTATTTTATGGATATCACTCTAAATAAAATAAACACCTAAGATCAGCCAATCAAAGGGAGGAAAACACTTTTTCACTTTTTTTTTTTTTTCCATTTCCAGCACATAGCCAAATTTATTGAGAAACTCCTACTGGGTTTCTTTAGAATTCCCTTCTATCTTTAAACTTCCATGCATCTTTCCAATTCCTTTTACTGTATCACTTTTTGCTTTAGGTAACCAGAGATGGTTACTCTTGCTTGCAACTGAGAAACTCTAATTAACGTAAGCAATTAGCTTGATCTCTGTCGGAAGAATGACTTGAAGAAATACAAAAGTGAAGGCATAAAACCAGTTAAAAGCAAGCTGTAGGAATCTAGTACAAGAGATAATAGGGTGCTAAAATAATGTAGAGGGTAGAGGGCTTGAATGAAGTGAATGCAAATAAAATATATTAAGGAGTAATATTGACAGGACTTTGTAATTAATTAAAGGTGAAAAGTGAGGGAGAAAGAAGACTCATTTCACCCAGGTTCCTGGCCTGAGCAACTAGATATGTGATATTGCCATCCACTGAGACAGGAAACACAAAAACTGGTACACAGTTAAGGACGAAGATGAGGAGTTTGTGTTTAGACATATCCAGTGAGGCATGCATGTTTAAATAGCCCATCAATTATTAACTATTCTAGAGCACAGGGAGACCTTAGTAAGACATAGAAATATGGGCATTATACAATGTTAAGAAAGAATTAAAGTAAATAAAACAGATGCATCATAAACCTAGTGCCTAAAGTGAAGAGAACACAGTTAAGGATGAACAGAATCTGGATTTAAGGAAAAAGCAAAGAAAGAAAATCCACAAAGGAAAGCTGAGAAAAAAAACAACCATAAAGATAGGCAGGTAGAAAAAAAAAGTTGGTAACGGAAATCAAGTAACAGGAGGAGCAATTGGTCAAGAGAGATTTAGATTTATTGACTTTAATAAACGAGATTATTAGTGACTCCATCAGATAGCTCTCCATACACAAATGCAATATGACAAACAACCCTCAAAATCAACTGTTTAAAACAATAATCCTCCCCAGAATTACATTCCACTATGCTTCTTGTACAGCCTGCAGAACTGTGAGCCAATTAAATTTCTTTTATTATAAATTATCCAGTCTCAGGTATTTCTTTATAACAGGGCAAGAGCAGCATAATACAGAAAATTGGGCCAGATACAGTGGCTCATGCCTGTAATTTCAGCACTTTTGGAAGCCAAGGAAGGTAGATTGCTTGAGCTCAGGAGTTTGAGATCAGCCTGGGAAACATGGCAAAACCCCATTTCAAAAAAAAAAGACAAAAATTAACAGAATGTAGTAGTGTGTGCCTGTAATCCCAACTACTCAGGAGGCTGAGGTGGGAGGATCACTGGAGCCTGGGAGGTCCAGGCTACAGTGAGCCATGATTGAGCCACTACACTTCAGCCTGAGTGACAGAGCAAGACCCTGTCGCAAACCAAAAAAAAGAAAGAAAAGAAAAATGGTACCAAGGAGTAGGGAGTGGGGCTTTGCTATGAAGATAGTTGACGATGTTGAGGTGACTTTGGAACTGGGTAACAGGCAGAGGTTGGAAGAGTTTGGAGGACTCAGAAGAAGACAGGAAGATGAGGGAAAGTTTGGAACTTCTTGGAGAATGGTTAAATGGTTGTATCCAAAATGCTGATAGTGATATGGACAACGAAGCCCAGACTGTCAAAGTCTCAGATTGAAATGAGGAACTCAATAGGAACTGGAGCAAAGGTCACGTGTATTATGTCTTAGCAAAGAGCTTGGCTGCATTCTGTTTATGCCCTAAGGATCTGTGGAATTTTGAACTTGAGAGTGATGATTTAGGGTATTTGGTGGAAGAAATTTCTAAACAGCAAAGTTTTCAAGAAGTGGTCTGGCTGCTTCTAACAACTTGCTCAGATGTGAGAGTAAAGAATGACTTGAAGTTGGAAGCTATATTTAGAAGGAAAGCAGAGTATAAAACTTTGGAAAATTTACAGCCTAGCCATGTGGCAGAGAAAGAAAAAGCTTTTTCAGGAAAGAAATTCAAGCAGGCTGTGGAGCAACAACTTGCTAAAGATATTAGTACAACTAAAGGGGAGCCAAGTACTAATATCCAGGACAATGGGTAAAAGGCCTTGAAGCCATTTCAGAGACCTCTGAGGCAGCCCCTCCCATCTTAGGCCCAAAGGTGAAAGAGAAGAATGGTTTCATGGTCAGGCCCAGGGCCCTGCCGCCTTGCACATAATGCTCCCCACATTCCAGCCACTCCAGCTCCAGCCTTGGCTCAAAGGGGCCCAAGTACAGTGCAGGCTGCCACTCCAGAGGGAGCAAGCTACTGTAAGCCTTCTTGGCTTCCACGTGGTGTTGAGCCTGCAGGAGTGAGCCTGCAGAGTGAATGAGGCTTAGCAACCTCAACCTAGATTTCAGAGGATGTATGAAAAAGCCTGGGTGCCCAGCTGAAAGCCTGCTGCAGGGGTGGAGCCCCATAGAGAACCTCTACTAGAGAAGTTCCAAGGGGAAATGTGGGGTTGGAGCACCCACGCAGAGTTCCCAATGGGTCATTGCCTAGTGGAGCTGTGAGAAGGGGACTACCATTCTCCAGACCCCAGAATTGTAGAAACACCATCAGCTTGCACCCTGTGCCTGGAAAAGGCACAGGCACTCAACAGCGTGAGAGCAGCCTGGTGGGCCTGTACCCTGCAGAGTCATGGGGTCAGAGCTGCCCAAGGCCTTAGGAGCCCACCTTGCAGCAGTATGCCCTGGATGTGGGACATGGAGTCAAAAGAGACTATTTTGAAACTATGAGATTTAATGACTGCCCTGCTAGACTATGAATTTGCATGGGGCCTGTAGCCCCTTTCTTTTGGCCAATTTATCCCTGTTGAAATGGAAGTGTTTACCCAATGCCTAAAGCCCCATTGTGTCTTGGAAGTAACTAACTTGTTTATTATGTTACAGAATCATAGGTGGAAGAGATGTGCCTTATCTCAGATGAGACTTTGGACTTTTGAGTTAATGCTGGAATGAGTAAAACTTTGGGAGACTGTTAGAAAGGCATGATTGTATTTTGCAATGTGAGAAAGACATGAGATTTGGGAGGGGCCAGAGGTGGAATAATATAGTTTAAATATTTGTCCTCACCCCAATCTCATGTTAAATTGTAATCTCCAATGCTGGAAGTGAGGTCTGGTGTGGAGTGTTTCAATCATGAAGGTGAATCCCTAATAGCCTGGTTCTGCCTTCCCAATAGTGAGTGAGTTCTCTTGAGATCTGGTCATTATAATAGAGTGTGTGGCATACCAACCCCCCAATGGCCAATCTCTCTCTGGCTTGTGTTCTTGCCATGCAACGTGCCTACTCCCCTGCCATGATTGGAAGCTTCCTGAGGCTTCCTCAGAAGCAGATGCCACTATGCTTCTTATACAGCCTGCAGAATAATAAGCCAATTAAATCTCTTTCCTAATAAATTACCTAGTCTCAGGTATTTCTTTACAGCAGAGCAGAATGGCTTAATACAGTAGCATATATGGTAACTGAACTGTCTGAAACATTTAGTGGTTTTTTATTAGACAGCTCTACCAGAGCTGTCTAATAAAACTTTCTAGAATAATGGAAATAGCCTTTATTTGTGATGTCCAATAAGAGAGCTACTAGTCACATGTGGCTACTAAGTACTTGAAATATAGTTAGTATGAGTAATGAACTAAATTTTAAATTTTAATTAATTCTAATTTAAACAGCTACGTGGGCTAGAGGCTACCATGTAGGATAATACAGCTTAGGCTTAATTACAGTATTTTGGGCATATTAGGCTGCTATGTGATCATACAATCTACTAGGTATCACTGTAAATTTTTCAGAAATCTTATCAAAAGAACCTACAGTCATACCATGTTGTTTGTATTCTGAGACCATGTATACATCAGCTATTTCCTAGATTTAATCTTCAGCCCCAGAATTTATCAGAATTGAAGTTTCTTTTATTATCTGGAAGAGTTGGAGATAAGAACCTCTTTTACTTTCCAACCCAACAGGTTATAGACCTTACATTCTCACCAAATTTTGCTACAATCCGATTAGTATTTTTCTGAGCTTATCTTTTTCTTAAAGTAGTATATCAAACACAAGTAAAAGAAACAATAGTACACTTCAACATTTTGCTTAGGGTTTACTCAGCCAAATACAAAAATCCATTAAATACATTTACTATCTTCCCAGTTATTGTAACAGACAATATTACTAATTTCATCACTATTTTACGTGGATTGCCATTTACCCAGCCTTTTCTAATTGTTCCTTAATCACTGACCTAGTGATGAGAGAACACCACTGGCTAGTTGTTTTTTTTTTTGTTTGTTTGTTTGTTTTGAGACAGAGTCTCCATCTTGTCACCCTGGCTGGAGTGCAGTGGCACGATCTTGGCTCACTGCAACCTCTGCCTCCCAGGTTCAAGTGATTCTCCTGCCTTAGCCTCCTGAGTAACTGGGATTACAGGCACCTGCCACCACGCCCGGCTAATTTTTGTATTTTTAGTAGAGACGGGGCTTTGCCATGTTGGCCAGGCTGGTCTCGAACTCCTGACCTCAGGTGATCCTCCTGCCTTGGCCTCCCAAAGGGCTGGGATTATAGGCTTGAGCGACCTTGCCCGGTCCACTGGCTAGTTCTAACACTAGCTAGTTCTCAAACTCATGCCACAAATTGTAAGTATTTAATACAGCAGCACTTCACTTTCAGGTGCCAACTTTTGTATCAGTCAGCTACTTTATTTTCAGGAAATGTAGCTTTGCAGCACTTGATTAGGCCAGATCCAGTGGGGATGGTTCCAACCTGTACTATACATCTTTCATCTTTCTCCTGGGACCAGTAGACTATCCCAGAAATGTCATTCTCATGAAAAAAGCAGGGGCATGAGAAGGTAAACTCAGTCACACAGAAATTTTTAAGATATTTTTTAATGCCATGCCTGCTAATATCACATCAACACAAGTAATCCACATGGTCAAACTCAATGTCAAAAGGCAGGGAAATAGTGGTAGGAACTGCAAAGTCATATGGTACAGAGTGTAGCTATAGGATGAGTGAAGAATTAGGACCATTAGTGCAATCCAGCATAGTTTCTTTGCTGAGAGAATTCAGTTGACCAGTAATTAATGGAGCCAGATCACGAAAGGTAAAGAGTAAATGGCAGAAAATAGTAAGTAAGAAATCTAAATGACATACTTCATAGGATCATGGGTTACTAGGGTTACAAGGAACCATGCAGGCTATTCAGTAAAACTGTCATCTTGAAGCTTGATTTTTTTCCCTAAAAACCTCTCAGCAAGTACTCTTCACGTGACTTCTGGGGTGTCTTTATTGACAAAAAACTAACCACATATACTTATTATACTGTATTCTGAGAAATCTATGTTCTTCATATATTTCTTGAAACTCTTTCTGAAACAAGTCAAGGGGTAATGAAATAATTCTACTGTCATGTGTCTGTCACTACTTAGTATCAGTTTTGCTCTTTATGACAATGCAGAATAAGACCATTCCTTCATTTGTGAAATAGCATTCTGAATGATTGAAGTCAACCGTGATGCCCATTGCCAAAATAGCCCACATTCAACCTATTTTTACCTAGTTCCATTGACTGTTTCCTATAAAATGGGGTCTGCTTATCTATCTGATTTCGGCTTTGGAGCACTAACAAACTTGGTATTATAGCAGAGGTAATTATCTAGTTTTATAAAAAGTTACACTACTTATTAAAAAGTTATTTTAAAAATAACTTTTTAAAATAGTGTAACTTTAAAAAGTTACACTACTTATTAAAAGTTATACTTACTTAGAATTTACAAGTATAATATTTTAATCATTGGTGCATTAGCAAGATGATCAGTTCATGAGGAACTTGATGAAGGTAGGTTAATCTGGTTTTGATGTTGAATTATGAGTATTACATAAATAGATAATTGTATATCCTGACTCTTCTTTGAAAGCAAATGCTCCTACAACACATGCAATTATTTTATATTCAATTGTGAACTCAATAAAAATGATAAAATATGCTCATACAATTGATAGGGGATATTAACTTGAGTAGAGTTGCCTGTAACTCAGAATAGCAAAGTAGTTAAAATTAACACTTGATTAATTTTAAAAATAGTCTATCAGAAAAAGGACAAAATTTACTGGGGATAATTGTTAGCTTTTGCACTAAAGAGCTTTGAAAAAAAGTCAGAAAGTCTGGTTAGACTTATGTACAGCGTAAAAGATGGAAATATCAAGGTGGCTTGCAAGCTGGGAGGGAACTAGTACTGTTTGGTTGCTTCTTAATAATTATTAATTAGTTACAATGGATAATTAATGATAAAGAGTAATAATATTGATGAAATAAACACGAGAGGAACTACAAATAATAGGGTGGACTTACAGACTAGCAGAGATTAGAGATGAAGTTAGCAGGCAATACCATTACAATGGAGTTCATATTTAATGTTGATGCTTGCTTTAATTTATATTATGGCTGCCTATTAAACAGAATGAGGAGGTTTTTAGAAGTGGACCCTACTGTCCACTTTTTCATGAATTTTCTAAACACATCTATTTATATTCAGATAAGATAGATACATAGAAGAGAAAGAGAGGAGAACCAGATCCATATTTTTAATGTTATTAAAATATAAAAAAAATCACTCAAGACTGCTTACCCAAAGCAGGGCTCTCTTCAGATTCCCATTAGTGTCTGCATGGGATTCAGCCAATGGAATATTTAATATTAATTTTATTTCTTAAGAGGGCTATGGAGTTTTTAAATAAGAAAATAGTACAAGTGTGAAATGTTGGCTACATTTGATACTTTTCCTGAAAGAAGGTATTTAGTGCCAGTAAATGGCTGACATGAGCTGCTATCATTTCTGAGAAACAAGAGAGATGCCCTAGCCCAATTTCCTCATACTCTGGATGTTGTTTCATCTTATGTCAAATCCAACTGAGTCCTTGTTATTAACACTCATCACATTTTGGTTTCGTTTATTTATGATAATTTATTCAAAGGCCTCTCGTTCATCATCTTTTCAAAATGGATCATTTCCTATGGACTGATAGGGGTGGAAAAGCAAAGGCAGAAAAAGCCAGTTATTACACACATCTCAGGGCAGACAAAGTGGTAGAGAGGGATAGTCACAGCCCAGAAAAGCACAGCACAGCGAATCCTTGTCATGAACATATTTCATATTTAATGGGATTACAATTCTCAAGCAACCCCAAGGATCCCTGGCAGTTAAACTGGGGTAATTTTGCCAAGAATGTAAATTTGAATCATGGACTTTGAGAAACCCATGAAAAAAAAAGTCATCATTTACCAGTGGATCCACCAAGCCACTACCCAATGGGTACTTCAGGGTATATGTATAATGAAGCAAACTAATGCATATTTGTGTATTTATAAATATGGATACTTAAATATATTAGGATTTATCACTACATTTATCTAATATTTATTAAGTGCCTGTAATGGTCATCAGTGTGTTACTGAGTCTCTCCAGTCCTTAGATTTCCTTTCTATAAAATAAGATTAAAATGACCCACTTTTTCTTTGTTTTTTTGAGGATTAGGGAATATTTTTAAGGCCTGGTAAATTGTCTGACACTTAGTAGGTGTTCAATTAGTAAATCTTGACAACACTAATAGTAGTATTAGAATTGTATTTCCTAGTGAGAAATCAGAGAATATATACATGTACGTGTGTGTGTGTGTGTGTGTGTGTTTACTAAGATTGCAGTTTTTGAATTAGGGTTCATAAATAGAATGACCCTTGAATCTCACAGTGATCAACGGCATTCTCTGAGCCAATTTAACTTGATTGAAATCTTTTATTTGCCATTTCCTAGATTAGTGATTTGAGCAAATTATGGTTTTCTGGGCCTCAGTTTTCTCATGATTAAATAGATAATAATGAGCACCTGCCTCAATGAGTTACTATGTGGATAAAATAAATTGTTTTTTAGATTTAAATATTTAGAATAATGCTTAACATCTTGTAAGTGTTCTGTAGATGTTAACCATTGTTATGAATAATAAATTGCCAAAGCTCACGTCTGTTTTGCACATAATAGTAAACCTATTTTAGCTGCTTTGCTGGGTATCCTGAACAGAAACAAGAATGAAAAAAAAAAAAAAGACTATTGGAAAAACCAGGCAAGAGATGATGCTAGAATGCACTAAGAGTAAAAACAGTGAAAGTGAAGTGCTAAGAAGTGGTCAGAGTCATGGCATATCTTCAAGGTAGCCACAAAGAAATTGTTGACACTTTGGATACAGAGTTTCAGAGAAAGAGCAGCAGTGTGGATCATTCTAAGTAGATGGAATTATTATTAACATATGGGAAGAACTATGGGAAATTCACTGAAAGTCTGGTTTTGGAAATGTTACAATCGACATGTATTCTGAACTTAGGCAATGGAGAGAATGAACTGACATTGGGATATATGAGTCTGGAGGTTAAGGGAGAGGTTTGTAGTACAAATATAAACTGTGGAATCATCCTCACATAGAAGTTATTAAAAAGCATGGGACTGTATGACACTACCAAGGAAGAAAGTTTGGATATAAAAAAGAAGGGGTTCAAAGATTTAGCCCAAAAAAGTCCACTTAAAAAGTAAGGTAGATGAGTAGGAAACATAAGATAGGGGTCAGTGGGATGGGATAAAAAAACAAGAAAGTAAACAGTTTTAAAATATATGAGTTGCTCAGTTTGAGAGAAGTATAAGCAATGAAATTATTCAATGAAGTTTAAGGGGGGGAAAGGAGCTTATTGTGAGGGATATCATGTAATATCAAAAAATGCTGAGCAACAAGGACTCAGGGAAGATGGAGAATTAGACAACCCCAGGGAATGCACTAGAACAGGTGTCCCCAACCCTCCCCCCATCACAGTGGCTCATGGCCTGTTAAGAACTAGGCCACACAGCAGGAGGTGAGCAGCAGGCAAGTGAGCAAAGCTTCATCTGCATTTACAGCTGCTACCTAATGCTCACATTATTGCCTGAGCTCCATCTCCTGTCAGATCAGCAGTAGCATTAGATTCTCATAGAAGCACGAATCCTATTGTGAACTGTGCATGCAAGGGATCTAGGTTGCATGTTTCTTATGAAAATCTAATGCCTGATGATCTGTCACTATCTCCCATCACTCCCAGATGGGACCATTTAGTTGCAGGAAAATAAGCTCAGGTTTCCCACTGAATCTACATTACGGAAAATTGTATAATTGTTCCATTATATATTACAATGCAATAACAGAAATAAAGTGCACAATAAATGTAATGTGCTTGAATCACTCTGAAACCATCTCTCTCCCACATCTCCTCCCCCAGGCCGTGGAAAATTTGTCTTCCATGAAACCAGTCCCTAGTGCCAAAAAGGTTGGGACCATGGCACTAGAAGGCTTTAAGAGCTTACCCTCTAAAACTACCAGTTGCACAATTCAACTCCCAACTTTTCTTCACAGCATAAACTTCCAAGACCCTAAAATATGATTGGCCCAGCTTTTGGTAGGTGTCTATCACTTCTCCAGTTAAAAATAGCCAGGGGTCAGGGGTTACATTGCACAAGCATGTATGCATGTTATCTGAAAAATGATGTCAGTTCCTAGAGAAGAGAAAACTGTAAACTTGTAGGCCATCCAAGGAGAGTCTGCAATTTAAAAATTAATTGTAAAATCACTTGAAAATACTGTTTTCTTTGACCTCCAGATATGTTGGTTTAGATGTTTAAATTTATTAGCAAATTTGTTATAGTTATTATAATAAACTTTCCCATTGATGGTCTAAGGATAAACAATTCAAAACATTTAACATCTTATATCTCAGTATTCTTATCTCTATAGACAATATTGGATTTCAGAAATGGCAACTTTCTTAATCCCTATATCAACTCCCATCAATTTTGTCTAGAGAGAGTTCTGAGATAATATATGAGATGCTGGAAAGGAGACATTAGCTTGATCAGTTAATGAAGCCAGCCACACCTGTTAGAGGGATAAGGCCTGGCAGAAAATCATTTAGCCAGGTCCTTGTCTGGCAGAAACTAGATGGTTTATTTATCAAAATGAATTTATTGAGTATTCACCCATGCCTGCCACAGCATCAAGCAAGGGGAAAGATAAAGATGAATTGGTAAAGTACAGTTCCTTGTCCTGGTGAAACTCAGATTCTAGCAAGTGTAGTAGGAGTTATAAGAAATTGTCTCCAGGCCGGGCGCGGTGGCTCACGCTTGGAATCCCAGCACTTTGGGAGGCCGAGGCGGGCGGATCATGAGATCAGGAGATCGAGACCACGGTGAAACCCTGTCTCTACTAAAAATACAAAAAAAATTAGCCGGGCGTGGTGGCGGGCACCTGTAGTCCCAGCTACTCGGAGAGGCTGAGGCAGCAGAATGGCGTGAACCCGGGAGGCGGAGCTTGCAGTGAGCCAAGATTGCGCCACTGCACTCCAGCCTGGGTGACAGGCTCA
The DNA here is from genome assembly GCF_006542625.1 of Nomascus leucogenys. Taxonomy (NCBI): domain Eukaryota; kingdom Metazoa; phylum Chordata; class Mammalia; order Primates; family Hylobatidae; genus Nomascus; species Nomascus leucogenys. The sequence goes on along the minus strand of NC_044395.1, from coordinate 89,266,525 downwards.
AAAAAAAAAAAAAGAAATTGTCTCCAAAGGTTATTCAAACTTTAAAACTGTATGCATTCCTGATTTTTCTGAAGGTATAAAATCTAGCTTCTTCAGAGAAACTCTTTACACCCTTAGTAACAGTCCACTTTCCCCCATTCTCCCATATAAGTTCATAAAGAGAGATCATTGCATAGTATAGACAGCCTTATGGATAATTGGTGGTGCTGTGGGCAGGAATGGCAAGCAAATTTGCAAAACTGATCAAATGAAAACAGCATATTGCCATTGCCTCATGGAATATACTCTTAGCTCTCAGTGCACACATCACTGACGCAGGGCATTTGACAAGAACACTAAATCTACTGCCTTTGCACACAGGACGTAGCCACCACAAAATTCTGATACTCCAAATGGATTTTGCACAATTCATGCTCCTGTACCACTAGCTTCTTACTCAAAGTCTGAGGTGAACCTGAGTGGGGAGCATAAAGTGCTTATACATTAGCTGCAAGGAGAATAGTAACTTCAGTTTCCATAGTGTACTTTTATTACTTGGAAGAATTCTAAAACTTCCCTATTTTTTGTTCCCACCCAGTCAATATATACCCTGTTTGGGGTTGTGCTCTTAGTTACACTTTTATCAGTGGTTTTCTTACTTGTACATCAATCTTTTGTGAGATTAGTTAGCATGAGTCAGGATACTCATGTCTGATCATGTCTCATAGTCTCATATTTTTTTTTTTAAAAAGTTCATGAGCTTACGAGCAGGTATTGCCCAAACCCTGGTACATAGAAACTTTATCAGGGAAAAATACTACCTTCTGAGACCTCTAAGCAGTCATCTAGCTAGACTTCTAGTAGCAACTCTGCATCACCACATGTTGGAGGGTATGTTTTCTTTTTTAGACTTCAAAAATGATAGCTGTCAATGTGGTCAAATAAAACCAACTAGAGCCATTGACATACTTGCTATCTTGCAAACTGAAAAGGAGGTTAAGGCTGGGTATGGTGGTTCATGCCTGTAATCCCAGCACTTTGGGAGGCCGAGGTGGGCAGATTGCAAGGTCAAGAGATTGAGACCATTCTGGCCAACATGGTGAAACGTCGTCTCTACTAAAAATACAAAAATTAGCTGGGCATGGTGGTGCGTGCCTGTAGTCCCAGCTAATTGGGAGGCTGAGGCGGGAGAATCACTTGAACCCAGGAGGCGGAGGTTGCAGTGAGCCGAGATCACTCCACTGCCCTCCAGCCTGGTGACAAAGTGAGACTCGGTCAAAAAAAGAAAGAAAGGAAAGAAAGAAAGAAAGAGAAAGAAAGAAAGAAAAGAAAGAAAGAAAGAGAAAGAGAGAAAGAAAGAGAAAGAAAGAAAGAGAAAAAGAAAGAAAGAGAAAAAGAAAGAAAGAAAGAAAGAAAGAAAGAAAGAAAGAAAGAAAGAAAGAAAGAAAAAGAAAGAAAGAAAGAAAGGAAGAAAGAAAGAAAGAAAAAGAAAAGAAGGTTAAAGCTATAAAGGAAACACTTGCTAGTTCTGCCAACAACAACAACAAAATACTGTTAGGCCATGAGTAACACTTTCCTTTCTCCTAAATAGCATGATATAGGTTCTCCTACAACAGTCTTTCTTCTGCTGGTTCCTCTAAGTACCCCAATATCTCTGTTTCCTCTACCTTCTATTTAATCGACAGGTAACTGCCAGAATAATTTTTCTAAGGCATTGTTTTAAGTATACCAATCTCCCACAATGAAAATTTTCTGTGGTCTCATTTTGCCCAATACCTCTCAAACTGATATATAAAGCCTCCTACAATCTGGCCCCATTATCACCTCAGCATCTTTCCCCACTTCCTATTCCCATTCTTTTTTTTTTCCTGCATGTCCTCACCATTGTTCTCTTACTTGAAATGTCCTCCCCATCACTTCCAATTAGCTTTTGATCATTACAGGTCCTACAGGAGCACTTCTATTGAATTTTCCTTATTCCCTCAAATACGTTTACTTTCTTCCCCTTTTAAATCTGAATAGACACATTTTTCTAAATTGCATTACAATTTGCATGGAGAAAATGTATGGATTTTAGGTGTCCAGCTTACAGAGTTTTGATTCAGGCAACCCCAACTAAGGTGTAGAACAGAAAATGAAATGACAGCACAGAAAATGTCCCCAAGCCTCTTTTCGGCAGGGCCCTCCACCTCAGAAACAGCCACTATTATGACTTCCATCACAAGAGTTTTGCCTATTCTGGAACTTCATGTAAGTGGAATCTCGCAGTGTTTACCCTATTGTGCCTGGTTTCTTTTGTTCAGTATATTTTTGAGATTCTTCTATGTTATTAGGTGTGGTAATAGTTTCTTTTTATTTTTTTTATTTTTTTTTTTTCTGCTGAGTAGTATCCCATTGCATGATTATAGTATTGTGTCTTTATCCCATTTTACTTCAATTTTTTTATTTGTCTACTATCTCAGTCCATCAAGAAATGAAGCATACTGATATTTTTACCTTTCCTATGAATCATTACAATAATTCTGTAAACTGTCTTATTTGCCCTCTGTATTGTATTTTCTGTAAAAAGAAAAAAAATGAGAAGGAAGTCATTTAATTCCCATTATATTCTAAGTGCCAAGCTAAGATCTCTATTTAATCCTCACCACAGCCCTATGAGGTAGATATTACGCTCCATTACAAATGAGAAAATTGAGACTGTAAGGCATTAAGTATCATGTCTCAGGTTGCACATTATGTGGAGAAAGCAGAATTTTAACCTGGATACTCCCAGCTTTAAAGCTCTTTCATTTATTTTTGTGTCATGCTTTGTATCCTGTGCAAAATCCTGCAACTGTGCTTTGTATATAATTGTTTGTTGAACAGAGGGATATATTCAGTAGTTTGTAAACATTGTTAAAAGATGCATAACTTAACAAATAATGAGAGAAACAGGAATCACAGTAAACCAGTGTGATAAAATGTCCTCAACTAACCACTGTTACCCAGTCCTATGGCAGGCAGCAAAGTCATGACTGACAGCTTTCCCAGAAAAACAGTTGATGCCTGTTCTTCTTCCCAGATATTTTTGGACGCATTATTATAGCTGTTTTACAGATTCCATTTACTAGGCATCCCATAATTTCAAATTCTTCTTTAGCATCATCTTTTTCAGACATTCCTCTCTAATGTGGTAGAAATAACATAGATTTAGGATGCTGACTTACCTAAATACAAATTTCACTTGCACCTACTTACCATCTTTGCAACACTGGATAAACCACTTAACTCTCTCAGCCTAAATTTCTTTAGCTTTAAATTGAATGTAATAACATTTACATCTCAGTATTGTTGGAAGAATATACACAAATTTGTATGGCATTCTTAGCACAGTGTGTGGCATGTGGTCAATAAGTATTTTCCAAGATCAATATTGTTATCCCAAAAAACTAACTCTATTATACTGATCACCATGGTCTATTAAATATCACCTAGATTCTCTGTTAACAAAGAAAAGTTGACCCACAATGAATATACAGGAAATAATTTAAATATAACACTTGAAGGCACACCAGCTATAGTCCTGTAGGAAAGGAGAGCCAAGGACATTGTTAGAAGGGATGACACTAAATGGGGGAATATTGGAGTGGTTAAGCATGGATTGTAGAGTCATCATCTATATTAGAATCCCAGCTCTAACATCACCAATTGTATGATAAAGGCCAAGACACTTAACCTTTCTGTGCTTATGATCCTCATTTGCAAAGTAGGGTAGATAATAATGGAATCTACTCATGGGATTGAGAATTAAATGAATTCATGCAAGTAACATATACAGCATATTGTCTGGCACACTGTGAATTTTTAATAATTTAATTTTTATAATGATAAAAAGTAGTATTGTTGTCAGTACAGTTGGGGTTATGAGGGTCTGCTTTAGCCAATTGTCAGTTAAAATGATAACTGAGTTCACATCTGTTTGGTTTTCCCCAGAGGACCTGCTTTTGTGTATCTTCCCCAGGTGCTAATCTTTCCTGACAGAAAAGCACATGGCAAATGAAGTACCTATCCCGTTATTGGGGAAAATGGCTGTTTTCCATAGGTAGACAAGCTGACCTCCCACTTTGAAAACCACAGTGGTAGGAGGGTATCACAGCTGAAGAAGCAAAAAATGAGTGAGCTGCCATGATATGAAGGGTTAAATACAAGAGTATTACCACAACTAGGCACTAAATAATCACACATGAAGTCTCAACAGTGTTTACAGCAAGCAAAAAAGAACCTCCAAGGAACTCGCAAAAAAAAAAAAAAAAACCTGCACGTTAGAAATAGAAACCATGGAAAAGAGAATACTGCTATTACTGCTATCTGAGGCCTCTGATTCCTGGAAAATCAGTGTTGAACCACTGTACCTGAAGCCTTGAGCAGCTGGAACCTGAATTCCACCTTTCTGATACACATGTAATTGACTGTGAGAAAAGGCCAAATGTAATGGTCAATGAAACTTGTAAGTAAATCATATATGTGGTGAAGTTTTTCCACACTGGATTTCTTTGAACCTAAATTCAAATGATGAATGTTATGTAAGTGCTGTTGAGAAACAAATATTATTGAATTGGGCAGGTAAATATTAGACAAACCTATGGAAAAGTTATCACTCAGAAATAAGCTCTTTCAGAATATATTATGCCATTTTAGGATCCACTGCAAAAATTTTAGGCACAAGAACTTTGAACGGAATGTACCTAAACAATAGTTTTCTAAGCAAATGACCAACATATATGAGTTCCTTTTTTAACCACATGAATATGCAGAGCTCTCAAAATATAAACATCGTTTCCGTTAAAAGCTAGTAGAAAGAGGGCATCACCCCTCATTAACTAGCTATTTTCCCATCCAGAAGAGATGTCTTCTTGACATTGTAATGCTCTGTGGATGCACAAAATAAAAGCCATTACCTCAAGCCACTGGAGTTAGTGCCCAGCTCTGGGTCTCTGGGAAAGAGCAAAATTGGTGGTATGCTGCCTACAGAAAGGTCCTTGTAGGAAAAGCCCCTGAACTGGAGTGCAAATAAAGTATGAAGATTGTACCCTGGGAGGGGGAGGTATCAGGGGAAAAGTCAGAGAGAAAATAAAGGAGGGAAAGAGGGAAGGAGGGAAGGAAGGAGGGAGGGAAGGAGGGACAGAAGGAAGGAAGGAAGGAAGGAAGGAAGGAAGGAAGGAAGGAAGGAGGAGGGAGGGAAGGAGGGAGAGAGGGAGGGGGAGGGAGGGAGGAAGGAAGGAAGAAGAGGAAGGGAGGGAGGGAGGGAAGAAAAAGAAGGGAGGGAGGAAGGGAGGGAGGGAGGGAAGGAAGAAGGAAGGAAAGAAGGAGGAAGGGAGGGAAGAAGGAAGGGAGGGAGGAAGGAAGGAGAGGGAGGGAGGGAGGAAGGAAGGAAGAATGAAAGGAAGAAAGAGAAAGAAAGAGAGAAGGAGAAAAAAGAGAAAGCAAGGAAGGAAGGAAGGAAAAAAGAGAGAAGTGGGAGGGACAGAAGGAAGGAAAGCAGCATTGATATAAAGACAAAGAGAGGTGAATTTAGATGCGGCGAGAATCAGGCCTAAGGCATGGAAGCGCTAGAGTTTATTAATTTAAAAACTAACTTTTGATCCTTTACCGTGTGCCAGAGATAAACTGATATACAAGACAGACAAGGACCCTGTTAGCATGAAACTTGCATTCTAGTGAGTAAAAATAGACAATGAATGAGAAAATAAATGTCTTAGTTTGCTTTCTATTGCTCTATCAGAATACTCGAGACTGAAGAATTTATCAAGAAAGAGGTTTATTTAGCTCACAGTTCTGGATTTTGGGTAACTCGAGATCTCTCAGCCACATCTGTCGAGGGCCTCATGCTGCATCACGACCTGGCAGATGGCATCACATGGCAGAAGCGTGTGGGGATCAGCAAGTGTCTACATACATAAGAGATGGGGGGCACAGGAGTCTGAGGCAGGAGAATGGCATGAGCCCAGGAGGCGGAGCTAGCGGTGAGCCGAGATCATGCCACTGCACTCCAGCTTGGGTGACAAAGCGAGACTCTGTCTCACAAAAAAAAAAAAAAAAAGAGAGACCAGCGGCAAAGGAGCTGACCTGCTTTAGAACAACCTGCTCTCTTTTGTGCTTACCCATTCTCCAGAGACAGACATTAATCCATCTTAATGACTTAATCATCACTTAAAGAAACCGCCTCCCAATACCATTGGGGACCAAGCCTCAACATGAGTTGAGGTGGAGACAAATCATATTCAAACCATAGCAACAAATGAATAGAATCATCACAGATGAAGATAAACACTAAAATTAAAATAAAAAGGATAATGTGATTGATAATGACAATGGGGAAGGGGAGCATCAGAATAGGTGGCCAGGGAAAGAAAAGCACATTAAAAAGATAATGCTGAAGTTAAGAACTAAATGATGAACAATTGTCAGTTATATGAGGTTCTGAAGAGTGGATGCTCCAGGCAGAGAGAAAAGCAAGTACAAGGGCCATACGAATGAAATTTTTTATTCAAGAAAAATGAAAATATCACATATGCCTAAGGAATGCAGGGAAGAAGCTTTGAAAGGAAAGTGAGATGTTCAAATGTTATTTTTATTGGTATGGAATATCACTGGAGCATTTTAAGCAGTGAAGTGACATAATTTAATTTGCATTAAAAGTCTTTATGACTGCTTAGGTGGTCATGGATTTTAATGAGGCAAGGGAAAAAAAAAAGACGACAAGTTGAGAGGCTCTTCCAGGATTCTAGACAAGTAAGGTAGTGCCTTGGATAGACATGGTAGAGATACAGAGAAGTAGACTGTTTGGGGCTACATTTTGAAAATACGGAAGTTGTTGACAGATTATATGTAGGTATGATGTAAAGGAAATGATACATACGATTTGTTTTGCTTGGGGCTTGAGTAACTAATTATTGCCACTCACTAAAATAGAGAACACTGGAGGAGAAACAAGCTTAAGTGGAGAGGAAAATGAAGAGTTTGTTTTGCCCATCCAGTGGAGATAACAAGTAAGTGTTGGAATATGCATGTTTGTACGTAAATAAGGAGACCAGGGCAGAAAACTTAAATGGGAGGTCAGCGGCCCACAGAATGCTAGTTAAAGCCACAAGGGCAGATGAGATCACCTGGGAAAATCGTGTCATCAGGGAAAAGTAGAAGAAAGAACCCAACATGAACCTAAAGAAGCAGTAGTTAGAGGTTGGATAGAACAAGAGGAGTTCACAAAGGAATCAGAGAAGGCGCCATCTGTGAGCTGGAAGAAAAGCCAGTAGTTGTGGCATCATATAAACAAGAGAAAACAGTGTTTGAATTAAAATGCCATAGTCACTACATCAAAATATGCTGAAAGAACATGTAAAATGGCAGAAAAAATGGCAACTGGATTTAGCCATGTGGATTGACCACTTTTCAAAGACTCAGAAAGAGACTGGAGAATGAAGCCCATTCATAATTCATTGAGGAAAGAACAGAACATGAGGGAGTGAAGTATGAGTTATCTATAATTTTTGACGTAAAGGAGAACAGAGAAATGGTCTAGGATCTAGAAGACTTGCTTAAAAAGGTTTTTTTGAGTATATTTGCATGCTATTTGGGATGGGAGATATGAACACTACTAATTCTAACTATTTATTTTGTGGTTACTATGTGCAAATGGCTATTATAAATACAGCCCCTGATTTTTATTTACAAATCCTCACAAAATCCCTATGAGGTAAGGACTACTAAGATTTCCATTTTATAGACGAGAGGGGAGAGGTATAGAATGGCAAGGTAATGTGCTTTACCTGGTGGCTGCTGGAGCCAGTGTTTAAACCAAGGCAGGCTGACTGTCAAGTTTACACTTTTAAGCCCTATTATGAGTTGCCCTTCACTATGCTGGTCTGCCTCTACTATGTGTATTGTTATGCTGATGTAAATGAGCCAGGAGATAGAAAAAAACTGGTGTTACCAGAAAAGAGAGGAACACTGCAGAAATCATGTCCTTGAGAAGATTTAATGAGATTGGAGCAAAATGACTTAGATTATAAGGACACTTCTCTAACTGAAGGGAAAGAAGAGAGCATGGGTCTGGATGAAGAGAGTTTTATAGATTCGATGGGGGAAAAGGAGGAAGGCATCGCCAGATGTATTTTTCCTTCTCATCAAACTGTAAAGTTGAGGTCTTCTAGATCTTTCCAACCAAATTATGAAGCAAAGTAATAAGGGCATTGATGTTTTAAAACTAAGAGAGAAATTGAAATGGAAAATGTAGAGAGTTCCACAAGAGTACACACCCAGGAGCATAGTAGGATCCCTTGACAGGGTCGAGTGCCCTATTGAGATAGGTGATCATGAATTTAGAGTGAGTCATCATGGTAGTGTGTTTTTCTCCAGACTCATTTACCAGCTTGGGGGCAGGTAAAAAGTATGCAAATTGTTGGTTTTAATCAGGCATGTAAGATGGAAGGACAGTGGAGCAAGTAAGCTGGGAGTGCTGTCACAAGTTGAGTTCTCTAGGAGCAAATGCTAGGATGAAGTTTGGGGTGCAAGTTGTTTATTGGGTATCAGCACCTGTGAATGGAAGAGGGACAGTGGGGGATTCAGCAGAGAAAGGAGTTAATCTGAAATACAGACAGAACAAAAAAAAAATGGGGCAACCTGGTGGAGAGCTCTAGAGTAAATACTGACCACATCAGGTAGAAATGGCTGGATATTGTGATACCTCTACCTCGCTTAGTCAAGGGATGCAAGCTGCCCGGTAAGGGATGAAACTCCAGACGAGGTGATTCTCCAGCTGGGGCCAACTTTGTAGGATTTGAGAGTTGGAGACTGCCTGATGATGGCACTCCCTGTACTTGGCAGCAAATCCTTCTGCCAACTCCTTGGCAGAAGGGGAATCTGGACAGCCTATCTTTGTCTATTACAGAGAGAAAGGGTGAGAGAGTATGTGATAATAGACCAAAGAATTTAAGGCTAATAAGGACAACTATGAGAGAATGATTTTTTTCTTGTATTATATAGTTTGATATCCACTCATGGTGTAAAAAGTGTCATGTGAAAAGACCAAATAGGGATGGACAATCGTAACCCATGCAGATTATGCTCATCCCCAGTGTCAGTTTGGAAATAATCTAAAAGTGTGTAAAACCCCAAAGCAGTCTTAGACCCTCAGATCGACGTTTGCATTTGAACACCCTCCTTCATATTTATCCAAACACCCATAGGAATGTGCTGACTGGTCAAATGTCCCTTATGAGCAGATCTAGACTCTATCACAAGAGATAAGAGCTATTTGACTTTCAGGAACGTTTTAGTCACCTGGCATGACTTCAATGTGATCCAGCAATAAATTAAAGAGACAAATTAGATGATCTCCTAAACTATCTTCCTTCCTGGTAATGTCTATAATTGTATTTTAATTTTCGTTTAATGTATACAAGTTTAAGAAACTAGGAGCAAAGCATTATGTATGAGGATTATTTCATTGTGATGTTACACTCACATTTAGAGGGCAAATGAGTCAGGAAATAATACCAAGAAAGCCTTTTACTTTCCTTTATTTTACTTTTTCATTATGATGGACAATAGAATATGCACCACATCACATCCTCTTCCTTACAAGAGTATCAGTCCCCTTGGAAATAATTACAGAGCCTCCTGGTTATAGACCCCACCACCTAATGTAATTGCTGCCAACTCTACCACCTACCATCCCTTTCACTGGAAATGGTCATGTAATACCTTGCGACTCTGTCATCTGCCGATACAAGGTATGATATGTTGTATGGCCCTCTTATTTTCTGTAAATTATGTGACTAAAAGCAATGGCTTTGGTTGCTTAACAAAAAACTGTTTCATCTTAAGCTGTGATAATTTTGCACTCAGGAAAAAAAGAATTATTGTAATGACAAATTTAACAGCCTGGGCTATTAGCGGCTAAGTTTAGATAGACTTTACCCTAGTTACTATGTTTAGACTTGAAAATGAAAATATTATTTCAAGATGGAGTGGAAATGCTCACCATGCTTCTTATATGGGAAAGAAATAATTGTTTAAATGAGTTTGAATTGGTTATGAATACAATGCAATTATTCTTTTGAAAACATTGGCTAAAGGAGTATTTTTTCTAAAGATAGGAACGAAATAGGCTGAAACTACTTCGGTGAGGTTGCTCCTCCCCTATTCAGACTCCAGCGACCCCCAAAACACACACATCCAGATGGAAAAATTTAATATTCTTAATCAATCAATCGCTGACAAGTATTTGTCACTGAGCACCTGCTTGCTGCTCAGGGAAAGGAAGCATGCTGAATTAGGAGTTGAGACTACCGCTACTGCCACATTTGTGACCTTGGAGAAGCCACTTTCTCTCTCAACCTGCTTACTTGCAAACTAAAGCCACTTTCAGATATAAAATTCTATAATAATATCCCCATGGAAATAAAACAGTCATCTCTGATATTTCTGCATGTGATTCTAAAGGCAATGCCGGTTTTGCAGAATGAGCAAAGGATCTACTCAGCAAAGAAGGGGTTGTGTCAGGTAAGCACGAAACCAACAACCTGAGGTGCTTACTTTATGTCAGACATGATTCAAGATACTTTACAAGCCTTATATCTCCTTTTATCCTCTCCAAAATACACCCATGAGAGTGTAATCACTATGAGATGGACCCAAGGGTCAGATTGTTACAACACAAAACATGTAACCCACCAAGGCATTTGAACCCTGGGCAAGATCATATTGATTCTATGATTTCAAGCTTTCCTAGACATGCAAAACTTTCCCCTACTTATAGAGTAAATTAAGTGGTGATAACTTCGTATGAGAAATTCATTTCTATTTGTTTTATTCTTTCCAGAGATCTCCTTTTGAAATAAAACATTTCATAATTTGAAGTACAACATATTACTTAAGAGTCAGCTTGAGTTGGAATTCCAACTTTGTGATAATTTGAGAGAAAAGAGGGAGAAAAAACACTCACAGAGATGGAATTCCAATGACGACATTCTCATTTACTTTATAATTTTGCTGCTGATTGGCCCTGATTAAAAACAGGAAGGAAGAGTTCAATTTCATCACTGGTATTTATTTTTGCTGATGCCCTTGTAAACTTGAGCACCCATTCATTCTCACCCCAAGTGGTTTTCAACTGAAACCGCCAATTATCCAAAATGTCTTCCTAGTATCTAATGTCCATACCACTTGGGGCTCCCTTATCCCATAAAACTAATTTAATGTATGAGCTTAATTACACAGAGGTAGATCAAGGGCCTTAGAGGCGAAAGGCTAACTAGGGCATTAAATCCTGAACCACTTAACAGCTGCCCCATCACTTGGCAGAACTGTATTTTAAAATAGTGTTTGAAATATATTTAAACTGAAATAAATAAAACATGTTTTCCTGTAAATGATGCCAAGTCCTGCCAATTAAATTCATATCTATTTAAAAAAAAATCTTTAGCTCTCAACAAATGCTGGCTGCTTTTTTCCACTAAAAGCAATTCTGAGCATTCATGCTCTCGCTTCTTCCCTGTATCATTATGCTGCGTTCCTCTTGTTAATATTTAAAGCTTCTGAAACTGTTTTTCCCATATGCTTTTGGACTAGAATGAAAAACTTAAGTTTTCCATTTTTATGAAGCCTTGTAAGAAATAATCTCATTAAGAGATTACTATTCTCCTAAGAAAAAAAATGCTAATATAAACAAGCATAAATTCTTACTAAATATGAAGAAAAGAAAAAGGTAAGATTTTATAGAATACATTTAATCTTTATCATACTGTACTACTGACCATTAAACTTGATTAATAACAATGATACAGCAATAATCATAATTTTTGAATGTGAAATTTCAGGTACATTTCCAAACACTTTACATATTCTTTTGTTAAATTATATACTCACTACTACTATACAATTATTTTTCTTTTCTTTTTTTTTTTTTTTTTTTTGATACAGAGTCTCGCTTTGTCACCAAGCGGCACAATCTTGGATCACTGCAACCTCCACCTCCCGGATTCAAGCAATTTTTCTGCCTCACCCTTCCGAGTAGCTGGGATTACAGGCGCCCACCACCACGCCCAGCTAATTTTTGTATTTTTAGCAGAAATGGGTTTTCACCATGTTGGTCAGGATGGTCTGATCTCTTGACCTCGTGATCCACCCGCCTTGGCTTCCCAAAGTGCTAGGATTATAGGCGTGAGCCACCATGCCCGGCCTACCACTATTTTTCAAATAAAGAGACTTAGTACCAGCGATTGAAGAAACTTCCCTAAGATTTCAGAGTTGCAAGCACCTAACCTAGAATTTGTGCCCATATCTGTCTAACATGAAGTGAAATCACTATGTTATTCTGCCTTTAAATTTTATAGTTGGTGTTGTTAACCAGATATGATAATGGAAACCACAAAACATGTACATTAATCTAGATGTTACAGACTCAATGAAAGGGTGACTATTATTTGGATCATAAATCTCAATTTATGGGATGAAATGATGAAGTCATATGATCAGAGGAACTATCTTCTCTGAATTGAGGGGCTGATACATCAATACAGGATATTTTAAGGACACTGAGGTTTTGAGCACTGAAGAAGATGTACTTTCTGTGTCCTGATAGAGTGGGGATCCCAGATGAAATGTAATGGGTTGGGGTACAAAAAGGGCTGGACATCTTTGGTAAATTGCTGGAAGAGTCCTATCTAAAGTTAATTTTAATAAGGTGCATCTTACAGAGCCATGAACAAAAAGACGGACCCAGTTAGAAAGCCAGAATCAGAAGAGAGGAACAAATCTGACTGCGACAAGCTGTTTCTTAGATTGATCTCCAAGCACAGCCACCTCCTCAGACTAGATTCTAAGATTCTAAATCAGTGTTAATGAGAATGTGAGCAAAGGGGATGGGAGGGGACTCTATATAAAACACCAAAGTTTTCTGTCTCTTCAAATAAATCTTGCCTGTCTTTAATCAACTCTCTACAGCAGTTCACTACTTTGATAAGGGCACTTAACTCCTCTCACCACCCAGCTCATAATGCTTTACTCTTGAGTAAGACATCAGACCTTAACAAGGCTATTCTGGCTCTTATAGGCATCAGGTTGCATCATTCTCTCCCTTATTCTCTGTAATTTACCTACTCTGGAATTTTTCAGATCCTGAGAAGCTTCACACTCCAATTGGCACAGAATCTTTGGGTGATTTCTTTTGCTGTGATAATAGACCCCTTGTTCCCACTCTGTGCATCCCTACATTACTTAGCTAGTGCTTACTAATCCTTCAAATCTCATAGTAGTCTCTTCCTTTCCTTTAGAATTCTTTCCGTGATTGTGGTCTTGTGTGCGTTATTATTGGACTTATTTGAGTAAAGTCTGGCTCTTCTACTAATGTGGGTGCTTTTGCTAACTATTTTATATCCAGCACCAAGCACTATGCCTGGACTGAGTAAACATTCTTTAAATGTTTGCTCCATGAATAAATGGACTTTGGTACCCAAGGAATGCTGCTTTAGAACCCTCTAACAGGATATAACACAAGAGAATGAAAGCCAATCCCTCCTTCTTTCACAAAAGAAAATTACACAGCCTAGTGATCACTTCCTGTGTCCCATCAGAGCATGAGACTGGCAAGAGTTGGCAGTGCCCTGCAGTGTCAGACTGCAGAACTCTGTAGAAGCTATGGAGGTTCCTGGCAGTGTCTGACAAATGTAGTGACATTTTTACATTTAGTGGGAGTGGGAGTCTATGCAGGAGACAAGTGGAAAATTAGTAGTATCACAAGGTAACTAATCAAATCGATGATGGAGATATTTTCTTGATCATGTTTGAGACATCTTCTAAGAACTCTCAAAACATAACTCTTGAAAGTTTTTAATAATCTGAATGTCCTGATTTGGTAGATTGAGGCTCAAGTATTTAAAATTTCAAGATGAGTGTGTTAATTTCCCACTAATCCAGACCAAGGTCAAGGCCCTGTTAAAGGAAGAAAGTCAGTCATCGCTGACTCATGGCCAGCGATTAGAATGTAGGTGCTGGCTCTTTGCTCATAAACCACATTATTTAGGACAATTAGAGGATAATGTTGCTTCGGGATTTCTACATTTAGCATTTGGGCCTATCTCTTGTTTCATTATTTCTTTATTATTCTATAGTTGTAGATGTGCTTTCGGAATTTACTGAGCCTCAGTATTTAGAATAATGTATTGCTGTTAATATGTTTTTTTAGCCACAATCTTAAACATTTCCATCTTTCTATTACTTGGAAACCATATTAGTTAATACATCAATTTCATAACATTGCAAAAAGATTTAAGACATTACACATATTACCCTAATTTGCTTCTTAGGATAATATGTCAAGATTTCTCCCCATATATATATTTTTTTCAAACAACCATTCCAGATGTCTTTGGCTGTAGTTTGCTCCCAAGAGGGAACAGTGTGGTGATGGACCACCCAGATTCTTTTTGCTAAGCCAATGTAATGGGAAATTAAGTCTTTGCACTGCCATCAGTCCCCAAGTCTTCCATTCCTTTTTCTTGTCCCTTAAATTATTAGCAATTCCTGTTGTTCATTTTTTAAAAGCATTTCTATGGGCCCTTCATCTTGTGCTCATCTCGCCTCATTTTTTTTTATATACTTTAAGTTCTAGGGTACATGTGCACAACATGCAGGTTTGTTGCATACATGTGCCATGTTGGTATGCTGCACCCATTAACTCGTCATTTACATTAGGTATATCTCCTAATGCTATCCCTCCCCCCTCCCCCAACATGGATGAAGCTGGAAACCCTCATGTTCTTAATCCCAGCAACATCTGCTGGTCCTAAAAAGCTTGCTGGCTGATATACTCAGATTGTTAACATAATACTAACATTCAAATACTTGGTGACTCATGACCTATCAATTGACTTTCAGCTCTTGTTCTTTCAGTTTAAAACTGGCAAATTAAAAAAGAAAATACGTATGAATTCTGCAAACAGAGACAGCCTTTTGTCAGCTGGAATCGAATTTCCTTGTAGTCTTTTTTCAGTGAATTTCTCAACTTTTCTTTATCCAGCACACTTCCTTTTACCTGAATTTTTGCTAAGGACTGTTTCATTTTCTTCTCATTCTTCTCAGTTGCCTAACTCTTACCTATGAAGCCTCTCTCAAGTCTATATTTTCAGTGAAGCTCTCACTCACTAATGCAATACTTGTAGGCTTCATAGCTACTGGGAATCTCCATCTAGATGTGCCATAAACAATTCAAGTCAACACCTTCCAAGTTGAATCCCTCATTCCCTATACCTCAACAGCCTCTGTTCTCTCATTGCATATTTCAGTGAGCACCACTAAATATCCACCCAGTCCTCTGAGAATCTTTTTTCCCAATCCTCAATACCTAATGAATTGATTTTTACATGTAGCATTTTAACATTTATGCAGTTTTCCTCCATTCTATTCATTTCTGTCCTAACCCTTCCTATCTTCAGGCTTTCATCACCTCACTCCTCAATTTTTGCAAGACACTGAAAAGATTTCTTCCTATATTGGTCCATACCTTGTTCAATACATTCTTCTCAATGACTTTGGAATAGTTTTCCGAAAACAAGAAATGTAATTATATCATTTCCTCACTAAAAATTCTTTAATAAGCTCTCATGTCACTCTCAGGAAAATAATTCAAACACATTAATGTAGCATTCCATATCACACCCTTGCCTACTCCCTGACTTCGTGCGTCACCAATCCCCTCCATTCAATAAATGCTCCTATCCTTCCAAGCAACTTTCACTTATCTAAATACACCATGCTCTCTCATTCCTCTCTGACTTGGCACAGGAAATTCCACTTGTCTGAAACACATGCATTCCTTCTTTGTCTACGTAAATTCTATTCAGGCCTCAAAATCTGTCTCAGATGTTGCTTTCCCAGAAAAATTTCTCTATTTCCTCACATTTCCATCAGACTGGTTGATGCTTCCTTTCCACTACAGAACCCAGCACCATTTATAATAGTTTGTCATACTCATTGCAATCATCTGGGTCTGCGACTGATTTTCAATTGTAGAACATTATCTATCTTTGTAAATGCTAAGACTTAAGTTATTCTTTAAGTAGAATTTTCACCAATGATACTGATAAAAAGTGTCAGTTCCTTCAAAATATAATTTATAAATTTTCTACTGTCAGTTACTTATTAAGTAGGAATGGCTTCTATTTCAGCAGCCAAAGAATTTCCTACCTTTCTCAGCCTCTGTGTTCTACCCATACTGTTGAGATAAGGCAGGCTTTGGTAGACATAATGGCTTCCTGACTCTACAAAAAAGTATCTTCCACCCCAGAGAAAAATGTGGATTCTAGATCTGTTCTATTGTGACAGTATTAAGTATTCTACATGACTACTCCTCTTTGGCCACCTCACACCCATTATTCAGAGAAGCTACTAGTATTGAGACATGTGACTTCCCTCAGGAAAAAAATGTTTGTGTTGTGTCTCTTACTATGAGCTGACTCGAGTTTTTAAAAAGTACTATTGAATTTTCAAAAATCTAAATCATTAATGTAAGGGCTTAATGAATAATAACTAAACAAATGAGGAATCTTACTTGATTAAACAGTTTTGATGTAATTCTCCTCAATAATCTAACTTAATAGTATAAAGGAAGGCTTTTATGCATTTTAATAGATGTAGAAACATATGGGGACCTTGAAGGCTTCAGTTACCCGTTAAGTGATGCTACCTGAGGGCATATTTTTTATACTGTAATAAAACTCAATCTGTTTGGAGATCGCTTTGGTTCAGATCAATTTTATCCATGTGATAAAATTATCTTTTATTTTCTTTCTGGAATATGTTTATCAAAAGATAAGAACATCTGAGTCAGGATGCAGAGTTTGTCTAACACATTTTTGGTTCAAGGGGAGTTTTCCCCTTAGTAATACTATTATCCAATATGATTCTATGGTAAATATTTAAAGTTGTACAGGCTTTTACTTGTACTTGAGAACAACAAATTTTCAAATGCTAATCATGTTCACTTCCTGTGCTCCTAAAAAAATTGTCACACGAAGTGAGAAAATCTAAAAATGGTATTCTTTTACTATCCAGAATATTTTCCATGAAAAACCACTGAAGAAACACAAAATAATTGTGATTTTAGAAATGATATCTCATAACTTTTCTTTCAAGACGCCTTTTTCCTTAGCTAAGCTGTGATGAAATCAAACTTCTGATGAAACCAACATAATCAATTACTGTGCTAAAAATTTTCCTAATCACTAAATTTTTCTGGTGATATTATGACCAACTGACATCAAATTCCCTTCCAAAGAATATAGGTCACCACTGGTTTTTATAAAAAGAAGAATGAAAGTGGTTGGAAATAGAAGGCAATTCCTTTTAGTATTAATAGTGTGGACTTCAGAGTCAAAAAAAAAAAAAAAACTGGATTAGAATCAGGGCTTTGTTACTTATTAGTTAGAAAGTAATAAACTTAGACAAGTTGTTTACCTTCCCTGAGTTTCACCTATTAAATGAGATAATAACATAAACGCAATTCCTAAAAGATACATTTTTAAGGATTGTTTGACGCTATGTATATAAAACATGCAGCACAACGCCTGGTATGTACCAAATGCTCATTGATTGATGAGTAGCAAAGTTCAAGGAGAGAATTCTTCTAGGCATCAGCTGTGTTGGAAAGCTATTGTTGTCTTATATTTACTATTACTTTAATATTACTTTCTAAATTATTTCCAGTTGCATCAGTAAAATAGCAAATAACAAACTCTACTTCTAAAATGTAAACAAATGTTATTTTCAAATAATCCTGAAACACACAAAATGACTAGAACTTTATAATTCCACTCTTTGCCCCCATCTCCTCTGAGAAATTTAGGAAAAGAGAAATATTAACCCCGATTTGTACCACATTTGCTCAAAGAGTGATAGCCTCTTAGCTACATCTTTAAGTCAGACAGTAAAGGGAGCAGATTTTATAAATTTGAAATTAAAAAACAAAATTTATAAAGCCTCCAGTGATTTCCTGAGAAACCAGACAACATAACTTATTAAGATTGGAAACAAAGCTCCTTGATCCCACTGTTCCAGAAAATGTTCTTTCAGTACATAAAGAAAAGTAGGGAAGAAATGAACATGAAGACTAAAAGCAAAAGGGAAAGTGAGCGTGATTGCCAATCTCAATAGTGGCATTCTCTATGGACAGAAGACTTTACTGTCACTTCTGTAAAAGATCAAAAAAGCCTAGTGTCATCATGTATTTTAAATTTTAAAAAGTAGTTAAAGTCTGCTTCTTTAAGCATTGTAACACTTTTCAAATAGATGATTATTGTTATCACCAGATGCCACTAATGGAAGTGCATTTTACTGACACACTAAATTCTACCTAAAAATAATAGAGCAATGCATCAATTCCAGATTCATTGAAGTCAAATTTTTTTCAGGGTTGGGAAATCTACTTTAGATTTACAGGGGGAAGAAAATGAACTAGCAAAAAACCAACCTTCAGTCTGTAGATACTGAACTAGCCTGTGAACAATTCATAGTGATTTGGCATCCAATAGTTATATCCCTACTTTTGGCTGGAAAAATCAGCCATGTAAGTAGATGAAAATAGTCATCTAATTGGTGTGATATGAGATCACCTGAAAGATTCCTCAGTCCCCTGAACACCATGGTATTCCTTGTCATGGTGTCTAAAATTCTACCATTTGGATATTTGTGATTTTTGCTACAGAAAGGTATTGTCCTTAAAGTCTACCACAGCTCCAACACTTTGCCTTTGTGATACAGATAATATGGTGTCTTGCTGAAGTTTTTTCATCTATACATACAATGTGTATTTATTCTTTCACATATCCTAAAAACATTTTATTTCACCGGGGATGGAATAATATGCAAGAGGCATAGCTCTTGCCTTCAAGAAGTTTATAGTCAGTGCATCCCAAGAGACTGAAGCAATATTATTGAGGAGAAGGATATTGTCAGGATAGGTACCCAGAAATATTGTATAAGAAAGGTGGAGAAAAAATGTGATAGTAATGAAAGCAGCAAGAATGCTTTGAGGATTTTTGAACATATTTCTACATATTTATAATATTTATTAACATCAGCCAAATTTGAGACATACCCTTGATCAATAAAGTCATCAATTATGTAATCCACTGATTAATTTCTTATCAACACTGATGAATGCCTGTTATCTTTGGGTTATAGATTTTCATGCTGCTCTCATATTTAGTTTCAATTATAAAAATTAAACATATTAAAAGTACAAGTGATATTTTAACAGAGCCCTATATGTGCATACCATTAAGAAGATGTTATATGTTAACATGTCACCATATATCTGTCTGCTCTCACTCTCTCGAAAGTGCTCTCTCTCTCCCTCTCTGAATAAGTACAGTTAACAGTTAAAGACTTACCCTTTTATACCTGTTGTTTGCCTTTTTCCCTTCTCCTCAAAAATAACTAATATGAGGCTGCTTCATTTGTTTATTTTTTATGTATCTGATAAATATTTAATGAATGGCTACCATGTGCTCGACATTATTCCAGGTATTTGAAATATATCAGTGAACTAAAAAAAAAAAAATACAGGTTGCTGCCCTTCCAAAGTTTACAGTTTAGATGGGCAACATGTATTATAATCAACAAACAAAATTAATATATACATTTTATATTATTTGAGAGAATGACCAACGCTGTGGAAAAATAAAAATGATGGAGCAGATGAAGATTGGGTGAGGGTGACAATTATAAATTAATTGAAAGCTGACAGAGCAAAAATTTTAAAGGGGTAAGAAAATGAGGAAGTGAGCTTAATGAATATTTGGAAAAACTAATTTCTAGACAGAGGGAATAAGCATAGCAAAGACTCTACAGCCAACGTTTACCTTGCATGCTTTGGGAACAAGTAGGGCTGTAGCAGAGGGAACTAAGAAATAAATTCAGAAAAACGTTAGGAGTTGGGTTATGTGGGACCTATTAGTTCATTAATAGAACTTAATTTTAGAGAAATGGGGAGCCATTGTAGGGTTTTGAGCAGAAACACATCACATAACTTATGTTTTAAAAGGAACATTCTGATGTTAAAAACAGATGGAAGAATAGCAAGGGTAGGTGCAGAAATACAAATTAGGAAGAAATTAAAGTAGCCAAAAGGTTATGGAAGCTTGGGCTGGTGAGGATACTAAAAAGTTACTGATAATGCATATACTTTGAAGCAGAGCCTAAAAGAAGAGCATCATTCTTAATCTTTGCTACTGTTACTTAAGCATTCGTGTTTTAATTTGCTACATCCTGATTTCATTGCAGGGATTATTAGATTATAGTAAATTCAGTGTATCACATGTGTTTATTAACTAGGTTTATATCTGTTAGGAGATGCTGACCTATACACTCTGCAACTATGAAATTAAGATTTGCTGAAGACAAATTAGACTAATTAATCACATTATCATGTGTCATTTAGACAGGCAAGAACAAAACTGCAAGGAAAGGAAAGATGAATCCAGTTACGAATTTGTAATTTAGGTGAAAATTTGATACCTGCTGAGCAACATTCACATTTCAAATGTAATTCAGAATCACTTTATTCCTTTAATTGGATAGCACTATATAAAGTTTTAGTAACCAGGCAAAGCTTGTTTTGAAGAAAATATTTTATTGCTAGCAACTTTGTTGTGTTTACATCTAAAATATGTTAGCCAGGAAACAATCATTTATGCCCTTCATAAATCTACTAAATTGCCATATCCTATATCAATTTTTAAAATATTTTCTTTAATGATTTTCAAATATCTCTCATTTTCACCTACCCGTGTGCCTAGGATGTTCCAACCAACCAAAGTACTTTTCATTAGAATAATCAATCCTAATACTTCTGAAACCTTCAGCTACTTCATACATACTGCCACATTAATACTAGAAAAAGCCATTTCTTCCTCTTTGATTCTATAAAATCGTATCTAATGTATAATTTCTTACTGTATAGTGCAGTAATTTGAGTCTCGACAAAGACTTTCCAAGTCATCATAAATACTTCAAAAAGTACACATCAAAACTAGCTTGAAATGCAAGGAGAAAATAATAATTTCTGAGCAATAATTTAACACAATTTTCTTTAGTTTACAAGAGAAAATATTTGAAAAAATAATGTCACTGAGAATATAAATGATAAGATAGTAAGAGCAAGTTAAAGCATATTTATTAAATTCTGTGCCTTAAAAATATAAAGGGTATCAACAGGATAGAGAAATAGGAAGCCCCCCACACCTTCCTTTTTCCATATAGGCACCTACTCAACAACTATACACGAACAAATTCCACAAATCAGCTAAGAGGCTTCTATACCTCAGGCAAACGTGAAACCAGCTGCATCAAACTGGTAAGAAAATTCATGGCACTCACTTGGTATAGTCTTTCACAATGACTCAGCACAGCATGACCAAGTGAAAATTAACAGCTCTCAACTTTTCCTTCAGGAGGGATACAGAAGCCTGGAACATACTTCCAGTATTCAGACTTTTGGGTGGGAGGCTTTCTGAGGTTTCCACCTTGCCTGACTCTTACTAGTGACAGAAAAGGGTGCCAGGTTAAGGGCTACGCAGAAAAAGGCAAAAGATTGGACTAGTGCACACTCACTGCCATAGTTCCTCCCCTCCGGCTCCACACAGAAAAAGTAGAAGAAAATTCCTAACTTCTAGCATCTCCCTTAGGAGGGAAAGAATTAGAAAATGTGTCCAACATTCTATCATTTTGGAGGGCTTCCTGAGGGACTAGTTTCTGTCTCACCTGTCTCAGGATGTGAATGGGACTCAGCATTCCCTAGATTGCTAGGGACCAAAGAGAACAAGAGAGAACTGGGTGGCTTTCTGCTCTTCCCAGGGATCTGTGGTACAACAGACAGAAGCTAATACAGCATAGCAGCCTCTCCCTCGGTGGGGAAATGTAAGAGTGGAGCTTGCATACAATGCAATCATATGAGGCCTTTTAGCTCATTGATAGAATTTACTCTTAATTTCTGTCTTGCCCACCTTGGAGCATGCATGGAGCCTGGAATAATCTGGAATTCTGGGAACTGCTGAGAACAACAACAACAACAAACTGTGTGAGTTGCAGCAGCTCCAGAGAACCTGCAATGATGCAGAGAAGAAACTGAGGGAGCAAGACAGAATGAGGTCCTGAGGTAAGAAACTAACAAATCATTCTAATTGGGAATTTACACATACAAACCCAGAGAAGACACATCCATAGAAAAGGTATGAGAGGCCCCCGGAATCTCAACCTTGGCTGATTGGTGAAAATCTTTCCTGTATGAAACCAGTCCATGAAGACTGGGAGAGGTGGCTGTTTTTCCAAATGCATGAATTTTAAAACAGTTAAAAACATGATTGAATTAAAGCAACAAAATGTACCTCAAGAAACCAACAGTAAATAAACAAAAGTAAATGAATTACTTGACAAATGATTAAAAATAACCATCAAGAAGATGCTCAATGAGCTCAGAAAAATAATGCATGAGCAAAATGAGAATAATGCGATAAACATTTTTAAAATCAAGCAGAAATTTAGAGCTAAAGAATATAATAACTGAATTTAAAAATTCACTAGATGGTCTTAACAACAGACTTGATCAAGCAAAAGAAAGAATCAGCAAATTTAAAGGCAGGTCATTAAAAACCAATCAAAGGAGCAAAAAGAAAAAAATAATTTAAAAAATTAAAGAAAGCATAAAGGACTTACGGGAAACCATCAAGTTGACAACTATATACATTATGAGAGTCAAAGAAAGGGGAAAGAGATAAAACAGGAAATAAAAGTTATTTAAAGAAATAATGGCCCCAAATTTTACAAATCTGGAGAAGGAAATGGACTGTAATATTCAAGAATGAATGAATCCCAAATAAGATGAACCCAAAGTAGTTTACACTAAGACACATTATGATCAAATTGTCAAAGACAAAAAAGAAATTTTGAAAGCAGCAAGAGAAAAGCAACTCATCACACACAAGCAAGCCTACGTTAAACTATTGTTGAATTTCTCAGCCAACACCTTGCAGGCTAGGAAATCTTGTGGGATGATATATTTAAAGTGCTGGAAGAAAAAAACTACCAAATAAGAATACTATAGTGGCAAAACTATCTTTCAAAAATGAAAGAGAAACAAAAGATTTTCTCAGAAAACAAAAGCCAAGTGAGTTCATTACCACTCAACCTGCCTTATAAGGCATGCTAAGGAGAGTCCTTCAAGTTGAAATGAAAAGATACATGACAGCAACACAAAAGCAAGCTAATATATAAAGCTCTCTGATAAAGGCAAATATATAGACAAATACAGAGTATTGTAATATAGAACCATGGTATGTAAATCTCTTAATTCTCTTAAAGAAATTAAAAGACAAAAGTATAAAACTAAAACTATAAAAACATGTTAATGAATACTAAATTGTTACAGGCGGAACGTGTCACCCCAAAATTCATATGTTGCAACCTAATCCACAATGTGATAGTATTTAAATGTGGGTCATTGGACCTAATTACGTCATGAAGGTGGAACCCTCATGAGTGGGATTATTGTTCTTGTAAGAGGAGGCCGGAGAGCTAGCCAGCTTTCTTTCCGCCCTGTGAAGACACAGAAAAAAACATGGCCACCTTCAAACCAAGAAGATGGCTCTCCTCGGAACTCAACCATGCTTTTACCCTGATCTCAGGCTTCCAACCTCCAGAAATGTGAGAAACAAATGCTTGTTTATTAAGCCACCCAGTCTATGGTATTCTGTTGAAACAGCCCAAACTATGATAAAAATATAAAAAGATGTTCTTGCTTACATGTAGAATCTAATAAAGTTGAACTTTTAGAAGTAGAGACCAAACAATGGTTACCAGAGGCTTGGTGCAGAGGAGGTTGGCAGTGAAGAGGAAGGAAATAGGGAAGCTGCTTATTAAAGGATACAAAGTTTTAGATAGACAAAAGGAATAGATTCGAGATTTATGGCACACTAGGGTGTCCATTGTCAATAAAATGTATAATCTATTTCAAAATAACTAAGAAAGTAAATTTCAAATCCCTCGCCGTAAAAAATGATAGGCAAGCAAGGTAATAGATATATTAAGTAGCTTGATTTAATCATACCAAATTATATACATGTATCAAAACAGCACATTGTACTCCATAAATATACACAGTTATAATTAGTCAATTTTTTTTAAAGGGAGAATAAAAGAAATTTGAACTCCTACAAATTCTATTTGTATATTTCAGGACATACTCCAGGAAAACAAAGGACAAAATCATCAGGTAGGAAGACATGAGACCTGGGAAACTGCAGGTTAGAAAGAACTAGAGGTTAAAAGGCTCAAAGAAGGGAGGAGCTATTTAATTCAAAAGAAAATCTGATTAAACAGCTAGATAAATTTGACTAAAAATAAGTTCATTCATTAATAATATTATTATAATTACATCAGAATGACCTAGCTGAATTTGTTAGGTTCAAAATCTATGACTCCCAGACATTCATTTGAGTCAATATACATTATTATACTTTAATATCCAAGAAGTGTTGCTGCAGCATCCCAAGTATAAAGAGTTAGGAAGAATCCCTATTTCTCTATGAGGCTCAGCATAGAACTGTAGTGCAGAAGCTTTGGAAACAATCACAGAGACATTTGGTGTCCTCAGGGCTTTAATCTGTGGGAATATGTGGCATGAATCCATAATAAAGCAAGCACCTTTTATCAAAGGTTATCTTTCTTACAAAGGGTACCACCAGCTGAGAGAAGAGGTGGCCACACATACTTCAAGAAATTTCAGCATCAATAAGGAGACGAGTGGAAGACCATACCATTAATTCTCAACACATCTATTGAATACTCTCTGGAATAAAAACAATAAAATCACTAAGATTTGGGATAGGGTAGTGTTTGGTTTACAACTATCAATAGGGCAGAGTTCCTGATCAATGAGCCAGCAACCTTTAAATTATTCATAATACATTTTAAATCATATCCACAAGCTGATGGAGATAAGAAATATTCATTTTACATTAGAAAATGTATTAAAGATTACATTGCAAAAATAATTAAATGGGGAAACACACTTTTTCTTTTCAAGTGATGGCAAAAAAAGGCCTTTGATAAAAATTAAACAGCTGTTCCAGGTTAAAACTCATAGAAAGCTAAGAAAAGAATATAATGAATGTAATACCGTAATATCTAATATAATACTTCATAATGAAACACTGGAGTTGTTCCCACGGACATCAAGAGCAAGACAATAACGTGGAATATTTCCATTATTATTTGGCATTTTCCTGAAGCTTTATCTCATAATATGTTAAAACGAAAGGGGTAGAAAATTTACCATTATTTGAATAATGCAAGATTATATGCACAAAAATTCCAAGAAGATAAACTGAAAATTTCTAGAATCATTAAAAGATGAGTAACAATATTTTAAAATTAACACATTTCTACATTTTCATATGAAACAATAATATCAAGTTCAAGAATATTTTAAGTTTTGAGTTGCATAGCTATAAAAAAAATCCAGAAACACTGCAAAGAATAAATATGAAAGACCTTTATGAAGCAAGCTATAAAAATCTCTAGAGAGATAGAAAATAAGTTTACATGTAAATACGGAATGTATTTATTTCATATTTTTGATGGGAAATCTAAATATTACAAAGTGTGAACATAGAATTTTTACTTTTTTTTGTTGTTGTTGTTTTTTGAGACGGAGTCTCGCTCTGTCACCCAGGCTGGAGTGCAGTGGCGCAATCTCGGCTCACTGCAAGCTCCACCTCCCAGGTTCACTCCATTCTCCTGCCTCAGCCTCTCCGAGTAGCTGGGACTACAGGCGCCCGCCACCACGCCCGGCTAATTTTTTGTATTTTTAGTAGAGACGGGGTTTCACCTGGTCTCGATCTCCTGACCTCGTGATCCACTCGCCTCGGCCTCCCAAAGTGCTGGGGTTACAAGCGTGAGCCACCGCGCCTGGCTTACCTATTTTTTAATATGCCAGTATTTTCCAATTTTTCTAAAATGAGTAGCTAAAACATTTATAATAAAAAAGGTAATAAGTACACTGAAGGAGAAAACAGGCTGAATGAAACACAATAGTAATTAGTGATCCATTGTGTGCTTTGCCAAAAATGAATAATAGACATAAACAATGATGCAGGAAGATCATCTAAGGGTGTTGGTGGGGGTAGATTTAAGGGGAAAGAGATTACGGTATGAAAGAGCAGCAAGAATACAGCTATATAACAAGAACTATGAAAAAGAGAGAAAAGGAAATAGTGAAAAGGGGAAACACTCTTGAGAACGAACTGATGGGTTTCTGTGATAATAGAATAGAGGGACTGGAAGGGAGAGGAATCTAAGATCATAAGTATTTCTTCTTGAGGGACTGCAGTATGGAGGTGGTGAAAACTGATGAGAAGGATAAAGTAGAGAAATAGGTCATGAGTTTCATTTTGGACAGAGCACGCTTCAGAAGCAGCACACCATTCTCAAGTTCAGAGTATTAGCTGTGCTCCTCATGTAGATGTATAAGTTAACTAGGATGATAGTAGTATTGGAATATGAACATCAAGCAGCAAATAAATGTCTTCAAAGAAAGAGAACAATGAATAAGATGGTGAACAGATGATAGTGACAAGGAGGGATGGAGGGTTGTATAGTCAAATATAAGGTTCAAAAAAGAAGAAGGAATTGTGATCTGTAAGACAATATGAGGGTTATGGCTTAATTTAACAAATAATACTGTTATTTCAAATATTACAGCATTTTTCTACATAATGAATTTAACAGAAAATATGTTATGATTCTACATTTAAAAATGTAGTATCCATGTAACCCTGAACAAGAGTAACTATTTCATAATTCCGCTAGATCAGAAGCCCCTTGTGGATAAGAATAATTCTATTTGATCTTCATAAATTCCATATTCCATAGCACAGTGCTGGGTTTCCCCCTGAATCTCAATAGAGAAAATCTGGCAATGTGAAGTGCCACATCGTTATAAAATATTTGAGTCATCACAGCAGATACGCACAAAGCTATTTAGCACAGGTGTCTCCGAAGTTGAGATGCATTTGAAGAGTAAAAAGGTACCTATGGTTCTCACACTCACACTCCTGGTGTGATTTTGTGCTAATGTTAGCACACCGAGATATAACGTTAAATGTGTCATATTTCTGGGTGACTCATTAGCTGGTAGGAATTTGTTAGAGGAGAGACAAAACTTTCCGATATGTCTATCTTTATTTGGTAATTTCTATGTTTATATTTCCCCATTTAGAGAAAATTCCAGAGAGTTTGGAAGCATATATAAATACATATGAATAGCTTAAAGTTTTATATGCCACATATTATTTTGATATACCCCAACGGGGGAGTAGAAACTCTCTTGTCTGTGTTTCTAAAATACACACCTACCTCTGCACTTACATGTACTGCAACTATTTATATTTACATCTATCTTCCTCAATATACTGAGAGACCCTTGACACAGAGACCATGCTTCATTTATTTCTGTATTAAGGTTTACTAAAACAGTTTCTTGCACATAATAAGCATTCATTAAATGTTTCTTAACTAAATGGATGAATTAATTAACATGATTTAAAAATTAAATTTTTATGAAACAATACAAACAATTCAGTAAAAATCTCCAAGATAAGCAATACTAATTATTCCATTTACTGAAATGTGAGAGTTTGATTAAAAAGTTTTCCTGTCATGTCATAATTTTATTTTTTCTGTCGATCGTATGGTTTTAATCCTAGGTTAGAAATTATTCCTGTATATTACCTTCAATTAGGAATAAGAACAATACATTTATGGTATTTATTTAATAGCTATAAACCCTGTAGAATCTCAGAATTCACTGTTCCAGATACCACTTTTAGTTGCAAAGGTTGTAAGAGACACAGACTGAAAAAATAAAGAAAATTTGAATGGCTGTATGTTATGTGAGCCTAGGATGTTATAGGATTCAATAATATCAGATTTTTGATATTTCACTTTTCTCCTAAGACTAAGTGCAACTCTTCCTTTCAACACATTACCAAACGAGAAAAAACTGATACTGAATGTATAAGGTAAAAAATAATAATTTTACATTGCTCTGAATAAATTTGATATGTACGGAATGGAGGACTTGAGGTCAAAATTCAGTTCAGCTCAAAAAACATTCATTCAGCACCCACACAGGCAGGTTCTGTGCCGAGTGCTATGGTCTGTAAAGAGGCAAGCCCTCTTGGAGCTAAAAGTTCACTGGGGAAATCAGACAAAAATAATTACAATAAAAGCAAATAAGTATAACACAAATGTTCCAGCTCTGTGACTACACATGAATTAACCTCTATGATCCTCAATTGTTCTCATTTGCAAAATAATGGAAATAATAGAACTTGTTTCAGATCATTTTTATGAGAAGTAAATAAGATAATGTATATAAAGTTCTTGGCATAGTACCCGGCATATTGAAGCCACTCAACAATGCTATCTATTACTAGCAATTATTTTATATGATACTCAAAGAGGTGTCATAGACAAGAAAGTGATTAGTTTTATTTATAGGATTATGGTTTACAGATTATATCAATCAGGGAATAATTTATGGGGAAAGTGATGTAACAGTATAAAAGGAGAGCACAGAGAGCTATGTATAAACATTAATTCTTTATTTGCTAGCTCTGAGATTCCATAAACTCTCTAAGGCTCTACTTTCTGATCTGTAAAATAAAAATTATAATGTGTACCTCATCACAATGAAGATTAAATAAGACAATGTGTGTGAAAATATTGCCTGACACATAACAGGCATTCAGAAAAAGGAAAGAAGGGAGGAGGGAAAGAAAAATTCTGAGAGAAAGAGAGAACTTAAGAGAAAGAGAGGGGCCGGGCGCGGTGGCTCACGCCTGTAATCCCAGCACTTTGCGAGGCCAAGGCGGGCAGATCACGAGGTCAGGAGATCGAGACCATCCTGGATAACACGGTGAAAGCCCGTCTCTACTAAAAATACAAAAAAAATAGCCGGGTGTGGTGGCAGGCTCCTGTGGTCCCAGCTACTCAGGAGGCTGAGGCAGGAGAATGGCGTGAACCCGGGAGGCGGAGCTTGCAGTGAGCCGAGATCGCGCCACTGCACTCCAGCCTGGGCGACAGAGCGAGACTCCGTCTCAAAAAAAAAAAAAAAAAAAAAAAAAAGAGAGAGAAAGAGAGAAAAGAAGAAAGGGAAGAAATGGAAAAGACAGACCAAGGAGTAAGTAATAAAACTGCTAGAGTGTTATATCAGTTATCATTACTGTGTAACAAATTATCCCAAAACTTCCTGACTTAAAACATCTATTATTTCACAGTTTCAGTGGGTCAGGAATCCGGTTCCAGTTTAACTGGATTCAGGTTCTCTGGTTCATGTTCTCTTAGAAGGCTTCAATGTGTTGACCGAATCCATAGCCCTTGCAAGGCTTGAGTAGAGAAGGATTTACTGGCAAGCTTATTTGTGTAGCTGTTGACAAGATTCAGTTCTTAAAAGATATTGGCCTGAAATCCTCGTTTCCTGACGTCTGTTGCCTGTAAGCCACCCTTAGTTCCTTGCTAAGTGGGCTTCTGTATAGGACAGAAGGAAGAGAGAAAGAAAAAAGTCATAGACTTTTATAACCTGATTTCAGAAATGATGCCTCTCCTTTTTTTTCTGTGTTCTGTGTATTACAAGCAAGTCATTAGATATTAGATCCGGCCCTTGCACAAGGGGAGAAAATTACACAAGACTTGAATACCAGGAGGCAGGGATCATTGGGGGTCATTTTAGAAACTACCTACTAAAAGTGTTCATACCAAGGCCGACATTTATAAATACAGTGGTTAGAAGTATGGGCTCCTAACATACATACTGCCTGCACTCAAACCCTGGTTCTGTTACTTAATAACGCTGTCGTTCAGAACAAGTTACTTAACCTCTCTATTCCCCAGTTTTTCACGTGCGAAGGGTAGATGAAAATAATTTCTACAACATTAGGAGTAAAGAACTTAACGATATTTAACATGTAAAGTACTTATACAGTACCCCAAGTAAACCCTCAGTACATGTCAGTTATTGTTTTTGTTATCACTGTTATTTATAAACTGTTGAAAATAGAGCTAAAATGCAGCAAGTCACAGAGTGACAGAAAACAAAAGGAGGAAAATGATTCAAATGAGTCTCTGCGTTCTTGCAACACGTTTTTCCCAAGACATCTTGGTAAGACATCTTGTCTGGGTCAGGCTGGCAGTTTGAAACAATCCTTGCCTACGGTGCAGTGCATTATGTTCTGTTGCAATAGCAAGTCACCTGGCAGCCAGGAGGAAAAACTTCCCAACTGCCTTGTAATTGGCAGGTAGTGAGACAAAAGATGTGTTATCATTGGCAAGGGAGAACTTTCTTGATAATTCCTCTTAGATGAGCAAGCAATTTTAATCAAATATGTTGATATAGTTTGGACATTTGTCCCTCTGAATCTCATGTTGAAATCTGATCCCCAGTGTTGAAAGTGGGGCCCAGTGGGAGGTACTTGGATCATGGGGGTGGATCCATGAATGACCTGGTGCTATTGGTGCATTACAGAGAGTTCTCAAACTATTAGTTTCCACCAGATCTGATTGTTAAAAAGAATCTGGCACCTTCCTCCCCTATTTCTTTCTTCTCTCTCACCGTATGGTGCCCGCTCTCCACTTCCCGCCATGAGTAGAAGCTCCCTGAAGCCCTCACCAGAAACAGATGCTGGCACCAGGCTTCTTGTACACCCTGCAGAATCATAAGCCAAATAAACCTCTTTTTAAAAATAAATTACCCAGCCTCAAGTATTCCTTTATAGAAACACAAATGGACTAAGACATATATAAAATCAGAAGATTGGATCTTCCCAACCCCCTCCCCCAGAATAGCAAAGCTAGAAATATGGAAGAAGCAATCCCAGTTTTTATAAATGGTAAAAGCTGTTAATTTTGCAGTGAATTTTATACATGTTTATTCACAGCAGAGAAATCGTGTTATTTCCAGCTCCTCTTTTTATTGCTAGGAAGCCTCACAGAATTACAACCAGTGAAATATTCCCCTTTTCTCTTGGGTGAAATAAATTTCCCGGTGGAAAAGAAATAGTTTTGCATTCTTGCTATATAATAACTCAAATATTTGGGCATGTTGTAGTATAACACTTTTAATTGTATAATCAAGACAATGCTTTCTTTGCTTAAATATCTAGCTATAGATATATTTTTATATGCTTACAAGGAATTATATATGTAAAGGAGACCCCTGAAATAGCCTAATGCTTTCATTTTACAGGTGAGGTGTAAGAGGCTAAAGGGCTAACAAATTTGCCCAATTTATATAATTGTTGGACTCTAATAAAATAATAACTTATGTATTTTTAATGAAAATATCAGTACTGGGTCAGGCACTCTGCCAGATCCTTCCCACTTCTAGCTCATGTAAATCACAAACCAAATATTTATGATTATACCCTTTACAAATGAAGAAACTGAGGCTAGATAATTCATTTACTCATTGCTTTAATACTGTTGCACTCCTTTTATATGTCACTATGTGGGACACGGGGTGAAATGTAGTGAGATGACAGACCTAGTTTCTACCTCTGAGGAGCTCAACTTAATGTAGGGGTGTGGAGGGGAGTGCACGACAATCAAGTACAGAAACAAACATATCAATTCAAATTGTGACTGGTGAAGGGAGCAACCAGAGAGCTATGCTAAGACTAAAGGAGGAAGAGGAATCAGCCTGAAACTGATGGCTTTGAATAGTAAATCTTCAGCTGAGCCTGAAAGAAAGAGAAGTAGTCAATCAGGAGAAGAGGGGAGACAGAAGACTGCAGCCATTTGTGTTGTGTCCTCCTGAACAATATTCCATGAGAGAGGACTGAAGGGACAAGGGACCTAAGAGCAGGAAAGAATCTGACTGCTCAAAGAACTGGAAGAAGCCTGCTATGGGCTGCATAACTTGCCTGAAGTCATTGGGATAAGCCCCCAAGTGTGCCTTTCCCTAGCTGCCTGACTCTAACATCCATAATCTCTCCCCTTCCCTGTGCTCATAAGTAAAGTAGGTGGTAAGAAAAGGGGCCAACATGACTATAATCCTAAACCTCTGTGTGCTCATAAAACACCTTCCTTCTACAAATCTTCAGAGGTGACAGCAACCCCAATAGAAACTTTCATCTTTAAAATTCACCATGAGGAGGCAAAGAAGACTGCAGCCATTTGTGTTGTGTCCTCCTGAACAATATTCATAACACAAAACGGACCAAAAAGAAGGGGCTTTCTTCTGCACATCTCAAAATAAGACTACACAGGAGCTAAAAACAATACCAGAGCCGCCTCCTACTCTCTCCCTGAGGCACTGCCAGTTGAAGGTAACGCTGGCTCCCCAAAATCCAAGGCTGAAACAATTGCAGTAGTTTTTTTTTTCTTTTTGATAGTGCTAACTGATAGCTCTAACTATGAGAGTAGCAAATAAGTCTTATCTTGGCATTAAAGGAAAAAGAATTAATAGATCCTGATCACCTATTAAATGCCAAGTAACATTCTAGCCCCTATGTTTATATTACCTCATTACTTCCCTCATAGCAAACTGAGTTGTAGGTGTTTTTTGAAATGTAGTTATTTGAAAAGAGCTCAGAAAAAGTAAGATTCTTACTCTCTCACAAATAAAAATTTTTAACTCATGCTTAATTTACTCCAGATTATAATTTTTGTATTTTCCCAATACAATTGCATCTTTTGAGGTAAGATAGTGGGGTAGAGTGGCAGAGTTCATAGCATGGATGGAAGAGAGAGTTACTGTATATTATGGTCCACAAATAGCCTCTGGTTTAATAGTACAGTTTTGGGGTACATTTAAAAAGCAGGTTAGGGACATATTATTATTCCACCGAATTGGCACACAACTGGATACATTTTGATACACTATGATCATTGGTAGGTCATTTTACCTGAGCAGCCATAGACAAAATGTAGAGAAACCCTATGCTGTAATTTGGCATTTAAATAAATTTTCCTGAATTCCAATCTGTAAGCAAAGGCAGATTCAACAAATCTCTTAGGACAGCCTCTGGTGTAGGCAAACAATCTGGCACCGAATGCAAACACCCCCATACATCCCACATTTGTGTGCTGAGTCAAAATGCTATAAGAATATAAATTCCTGCCCAGCAGACTCTGGGACTGCGTGCTTGCTTTCAGAGATGGTTTTGTGAGGTGCTGTCCCAATTCTCTTTTTCTACACTAATGGGCAGATTGCCTTACAAGTACAAATCGTTATCAAAATAGACCAGAGATTTGACAGTACCTTTCATCGGCAATTTCAAATGCGCTAGCTGTATGCTAAGGTAAAATAAATCAACCTGTTCTAAAAGCAGGTAAGTTGAGCTACAAGTTAGCTTCTGGAAAAGGCAAGTGTAAATGAGGCCCACGGTCCTCTGAACTGAAGGAAAAAATATTCAATGCAGAAAGGTATTACTTTTCTTTATTCCCCCAAGCAGTTCTTAAGATTTAGATTTACTTTTTTTTTCTCTTTTAGCTCTCTTGCTCATTTAAAAAATGCCAGAACATGAGTGTTAGGTTTAAATACCCCCTTAAAAAGTTATATAAGAGTGGCATTACAAAAATGCCCATGTGAACCTTTGCAAGTAAAAATCAATCAATCAATCAAAACTAACATTTCTGAGCCTCTAATGGGCCAGGCACTGTGCTATAAAATTTACATATGAGCTTGGGTATAAAAATGGGACTTTCCCATCGTATGAGCATTTTGGCTCAAGTTACGCATCTGCAGACAATGAGCGATAAGTCCCACAGCATTCTGAAGGCAGCAGTCAAGGAGATATAATAGAGTTATCTGGGTGCCATAGAAAGTGCCATGCCAGCCCTTCAACCTTCAGCTTATCACCCCATCCAGTTCATATAAGGTCGGATGGAGAAGAGTTGCCAGCCTACCGGGAAACATGTCCACCTCTCCTCCCTAGTGGGAGGGAAGAGGTAGGTGGTTCTCTACTGGCCACTAGCCAAGAGATGCAGAGGACCAAAATAAAAACTCACAGACATTGAGAATGCTTGAAAGAAGAAAAAAATGTCATATTCTTCCATGGCTGGATGCTTGGTGACCTAGAGAAACCCATATCAGCTCAATGTTTTCATGAGAATATAGTGTGGGGAGAAATGTCTTAGGACCTGGATATATATCCTCTAGAGTTTTATCCTGAATCGAGATTAGCATTTGCTTTTCATCGGAAAATTCTTAAGGTGGGAGGATGACAAGAGATGCCATAAAGTGTAAGACAATAGGAAAGGTAGCAAATAGAATAAGTATTCATGTTCACATTTGGAAAAGATGGTGTATTAGTCCACATTCACACTGCTATAAAGAAATAATGAAACTGGGTAATTTATAAAGAAAACAGTTTAACTGACTCACAGTTCCACATAGCTGAGGAGGCCTCAGGAGACTTATAATCATGGCAGAAGGAAAAGCAGGCATCTTCTTCATGAGGCAGCAGGAGAGAGAGTGTAAGTGTGCAGAAGGAACTGTCAAGCACTTATAAAATCATCAGATCCATCGGAGCTCATGAGAACTCACTATCATGAGAACAGCATGGGGGAACCATCCCTATAATCCAATCACCTCCCACTACTTCCCTCCCTTGATACATGGGGGTTATGGGAATTAGAATTTGAGATGAGATTTGGGTGGGAAGACAGAGCCAAACCGTATCAGATGGAGTCTCTTTGGGCCAAGTAGATTCCATGAGACATAAGCAGATAACCAGCTTGAGGCATATTATTGAGGCTACCCAAGGCATAAGGGTAAATAAGTACCTTGGGGTAAACTACTAGGACAAGATTCAACAGGCCAGGTGTAAAATGCCTTTGTGTTACCAACTGTCCAGTGCAAAAATCTATGATGGGTATTCAACCAAATCACACATTTGTGCCTTACAAAAACATGAACATTTGAACATTTGCCAAAACAGAGGAAATGACAGATAATATCAGCCAAAATAGAACTTCAAACAGGGCAAGGTAAATAGAAACCACTTTCATCTTTTTCCTCTTCTCTTCCTTAACGCTGAAGGAGCTTGAAGGGTGAGAAAAGAGGGGAGATGGAGGAAAAAAGGATACTAAAAGGAGAAACCATGCTGTCTTCTCAATATAGGTGGAATATGTTTGAGACTGAAGTTTCAAATTTACAGTTGAAGTCATGAAAAACATAACTACCTGAAATTGAATCTTTATGGCAAAAATGGAATTACTCTTGTTAAAATAATCTAAAGCTGTAGATTCATCTCTAGATATTATTAGAGTAAGCGAAGTCTAACAGAGCATGTCTGAAGGAGGTAGAAAAATAAAATAGTTTCCTCATTGAACCACCCTATGTTTAGCGTACTAAATAAATTAGTTACATGTCATCTTTTTTTTTTTTTTTTTTTGAGACGGAGTCTCACTCTGTCGCCCAGGCTGGAGTGCAGTGGCACGATCTCCGCTCACTGCAAGCTCCGCCTCCCGGGTTCACACCATTCTCCTGTCTCAGCCTTCTGAGTAGCTGGGACTACAGGAGCCCACCACCATGCCCGGCTAATTTTTTGTATTTTGTTTTTAGTAGAGACGGGGTTTCACCGTGTTAGCCAGGATGGTCTCAATCTCCTGACCTCGTGACCCACCCACCTCGGCCTCCCAAAGTGCTGGGATTACAGGCGTGAGCCACCTCACCCAGCAGTTGCATGTTATCTTATTGTAACTTTATGACATCCCAACTGAATAGGATTGAGAGCAATAAAACCATTCAAGGTCACATGCAT
Source organism: Nomascus leucogenys (assembly GCF_006542625.1). NCBI lineage: Eukaryota > Metazoa > Chordata > Mammalia > Primates > Hylobatidae > Nomascus > Nomascus leucogenys. The sequence continues at coordinate 89,230,688 of NC_044395.1, read as the reverse complement.
CATCATGGTTACTCTAGAATTCACACTAAGATCTATCAGATTTCCGAGTCTTGTCTCTTCCTGTTACACAGGAGAATCCATGAAGGGGAATATGAGGTTAAACCTGGAATATCTAGAATTTAAGTTTATATGAGTGAGTGGTTATTTATTTAGAGAAGCAAGAAAAATCATAACGAGCTTATGTATCACGTCAAAGCATTAAGACTTAATTTTGTCCTCATCTTATTCCCTTTTATTCCTTCAGGTAAAACAGGAAAGGGATTCAACAGGTGGCCTAGGAATGGGGACAGGAATGAGAAGGAACATAAGTGGCAGAGGGTGGTGTGACATTCCAGGAGGAACAAACAGCAAGAGCAAAAGACACATGCAGGTCTCCATCTCCACTTGCTCTTCCTTCTGGCTGAGGTGCCACCCCCACAACCCCACCCATCACATCCAAAGTTTGTATTTACAGTGAAGATTTGTTGATCTCTCTATCTAAAGTTAGGGTCCATCTCTGATTTAATAGTTCATAGTAATTTACTTTATACCACATTGTGTTTCTTTAATATGATATGTCCTTCTCTGTCTCCCCTTCAGATCCTGTTTAAAGAATAATGACTATGTGTTATATTCATTTTTGAATAGTCTGTACCTAGTAGAGTATCTGATACCCAGTAGACTTGTCAAATACGATAATGAATGGATAGGGGCAGTGAGGAGGGAGAATGAGGCCATAAATTTAAAATTAAGGCAGTCAAATTCATCTATGAGAAGCAAAATCTCCTTTACAAAAGAATTAAAAAATAATAAATCCAGAATAAACTCCAAGAGAAGCAGACATATTTTGGAGAAAGAAATGAGGTTTAGTTGGTTAATTGGTAGATTAAGGTTTTAGAATCATAGTAAAGCAATATCTGCATACATTCTGAAGTTTAGATGAAGTAGTCTCCTCTGTCAAGGTAAATTTAAATTGAAAATAGTTTCCATGTAAACATGTTAATTTAATATTTAATTAGATTTTGTGTTAGGCAGAATAATGTCCCTCTCCAAAGATGTCAGTATACTAACCCCTTGGGGCTGAGAATACGTTACGCTACAGAGCAAGACGGGATTATATTTGCATATGGAATTAAGGTTGATAATTAGTTGTATTTAGAATTAAGACATTATTCTAGATTGTCCAGGTATGTCTAATGTAGTCACAAGCAACCTTTAAAGTGGATGGTGGTGATAGAAAAAGAGGTCAGAGTCTAAAGGAGATTGGAAATGCTATGCTACTGGCTTTGAAATAGAGGGGGAAGGTCCCAGAGTCAAGGAATGCAGTGGCCTCTAGAAGCTAACAAGGCACAGAAACAAATTCTCCCCTACAGCCTCCAAAACACCCCAGCCCTGCTAATGTCTCGATTTTAGCCCAGTGAGACCCATTTCAGACTTCTGAGCTCCAGAGTTGAATGATAACAAGTTTGTATTTTTTAAGTTACTGAATTTGTAGTAACTTGTTATGGCAGCAAAAAGAAACTAATCACATGTTAGAGTCCACATTAATGTAATTGAAGGGTAACATTTAATAAAGACAAGAAAATAGCCCATCTCCCGTATCACTAATTGATCTATGAAGCAAATCATAAAGAACAAAATCTCAAATCTTAAAACGTGCTTGAGCCTTATGTGATTGGTTTTTTGCTGATTTTTTTTTTTTTTTTGCATTTTCTTCATCAATCGTTAGTTATTACCTGCGCAGAATCCCTCTCTCTTTCTTACCTATAGTTTTAGATCTGAACACAAGGACCTGGCTGTGGAGCCTCCAGACAATGGTGTCCTTTTCCTTGCTATATATATAATCATTAACTCACTTGCTGTTTTGAATAGTGCTTTCATTATCTCCACATCAACATCTATATCTTTAGTGGAACATTAAATCCATTTTCCAGGCTTGGCCTTTTTCCTTGTTTTGTTCTAGGAAATGATTTCTGAAATAACTCAGATCCATTGTGTATATAGAAGAATATTGAGAGATGGCCTCAAATTAGCTCATGTTTTATTGCTATGTGCATGAAGCAAAATTTTATTGGTCTACTCCCCTTCCATTCTGAGGACATGCATCCAAAGGATCTTGAGGGGGAAAAATCAAAATAAAGCACATCTTGGTAGAGCTAACACAGCTAAGTCTAGGCTATCTATACTATATGAAAAGGGAACCCTAAGAGAGCCAAAGGGACTGTGTGTTTTTTGCAACGACATCTAGGCACCTAATATTTCTATTTATTCTGATTGCCTACATTCCAAATTACCCCAACGTGAAGAGAATATCCTGAGGAAAGCATGCTAACTCACTTCTTTTCCCTTTGTTCAGTATCTCACTGGTATCATTTTAAGCCCTCCGTGATATTTTCTGTTGTCATTTTGGCCTTCTGAGGATGTTTGCTCTTACTCTAGACAGTCACCTGTAACATTCTGCTTGTAAGCTTCAGGTTGGTTTGCGGTCCTGCTGGGAAGCCTTATTAATCATTTAGGTACCACAAAGTACCATGTCTCAAGTTGGGCTGAATATAAAGGTTGGCAGGAAGTGACCTGAACAGAAATATTTTGTCCCTTCCTGCCTCTCACTTCCCACACATGCCCACTCTTTTTTCCCATAAACATTTGGAATGTGCAAGTTAAAACTTTCTCTCCCATCTCTTTCCACCAATGAAAAATGCAGCAAATTTAAAAAGTCAGTATCTTCTATAACCAAGTGCCCACATTCATTCTAGGTGCAATAAATGGTGAACCATCAGAAATACCTGTTCTAGAGTTTGTGAGGAGGTAGGAAAGTTTTGTAACAGCTGAATATATGGGCATTTTCTCCAATATTCCTCTGACCTTTACACTGAGACAGGCATTTTGGTGGTAATGAAATCCTTAGTCTCTATTGACAGGAAAAGCATCTACAAATGACAGTTTTTATCACATAGTAAATTGTCCCAAATGCAGCTAAGAGAGTAGTACTTTTGTCAAGTAGAAGTCTCAGAATTAAGCTTAAGCTGCTAATAAAAGTCTTAAAAATAAAATAAAAACAGAAAAGCTATTCTTGGCATATGTTTGGCTTTATGCCATCTTCTCTGAAGTTCAAATACTAAAAGATGCCTTTATGCCAAAAGAAATTGCTCCCTTTCCACGTATGGAAGCTCAGTGTCACAAATTCATCCCTTCATAAAACCCTTTATGAGTTTCCATTGAAAATAAGTCAGTCTAATGTCACTCCATCTGCATCTTTCACATTGCACCTTACACTCTGATTATTCATATGCATGTCTTATCTTCCCTGATAAACTTCCCCTTTCATTTTGAGATAGGGACCAAAAGTGGTGGTAGTAATAGAAAAATAAGTTTTGGTTGCATACTTAAGAGACTCATTTTCAAAACTAGGCTGCACAATTTACTGGCTATATAAACTTTTAGAAAATCATTGTGCCTCTCTTCGCCTCATTTTATCCTATTTCTAACTCATTTTAGTCAGAATTGTGGAGCTACTCTGGTGTCCCTTACCATCCAGTGATAATTTGCATTGACTTTTCACTAAAATATCTTGCCTTAACCTTCTTTGTTCCTGGCTGGTGTATGTAATCTACATAATGTTGGCTTCATTTCTTCTGATATGTAGTAGACATGTGGGAAAGACCCAATTATACCTTTTATGGGATATGTCAATTAAAATATGGATTCCTTAATACTTTTGGGTTTGTGCTGATGGTCATAAGATGCCAATAGTCCAAGGAGACAGTATCAGAACAGTTATCTGAGGACAAATGTCTCTGCACTAGCAGCACACAGCTCAGTGACAGGCCATCATCCCTGTTACCTCTGGTGATAACATGGATGAACAGTGTCAGAACTCTAAGACCAAGGAATGTTACAATGAGAGAAGTAATTTTTGCTGTTTCTTGTGGTCATTTTAATCATATACGCTTTGTTCAAAACTGAGACTTTTGAGCTGGGGAAGGAGAATTCTTAACTTAGTACCTGAGGTTATGTTGACTGTTCATAAAACTGCTTTAGCCTCCATAAGCCAGAGAAGTCTCTGCCTTTACTGCCTGCCTTCCAGTTCCCCAAAAGATCATGGTTCCTGAGAAAACAGTCTGGGTATTATCATCAATGTAAAATATGTTTAAGAATATCCATTTGCAGAGTATTGTTTTGTGAAGTAGTTAAATTAGCATCTAATTTTTAAAAAAGTACTTTATAAACGATTTAGTACAAGATGAATTTATAGGAACAGTGTTACATTAAAGTTAAACCTTCTGGCACAGTATATAAATCCTCATGAATACATCACAAACTAGCCTCTTCAAACCATGATTTCCCAGCATGCATCTAATTTTCTAGCCACACCAGACTACTTAGTTTTCTCCAAACACTTCATACTTATGTTGTACTTCTGTGAACTACTTTAAATCCTTTGTGGAATGAGACGTGTAAATAAATAAGTGACGTTATTTAAATAAAGCTTTTGGTGCCCTTGTTACGCAGTTTCCTCTGCTTTCCTTTCCTCCCTCTCTTCACTCACCTCTAAGGTCTGTCTCAAACACTCTCTCTTACATGAAGCTTTTCCTGATATTTAGCCCACACCACCCCTGGAAAACCAAGCAGAATGAATCACTCACTTTTCCGTGTTTCCGCAGCACTAAGATTCTTCTATATTTTATCACATCTTGTTCATTGTTCATCCGTCTGCATGATGGGAAATCATGGTTTGAAGAGGCTATTTTGTGATGTGTTCATGAGGATTTATATACTGTGCCAGGAGGTTTAACTTTTCTTTTACTAAGACTTCATACAGGTATGATAGAACATCTTAAGTAGAAATGTATTAATTGGATATAAGGGACTAATGAAATCCCCAAACAAAAATACAAGCAACATACTGTATCTTTTGGCACAACTTTGCAGACAATCACATTGTACATGTATTTATTTATTCAATAAGTGTTTCACAATATATTGTTACTTTATTAGTTGCAACAAGATGAACCTGATTCTTGCGCTCAGGGTGAAATCTAGTAGAACAGATAATTATCAGACTGATAATCCAACAAATAATTAGTAATCTTTGTGTAAAGTGCTAGAATGGAAAAAGGCAGGTTGCTATGACAACATTTAAAACAGACAACTTAAGCGAGTTAGGGAGGTCAAGACATTGATTATTAAAGTAATTTGGTCAAATAAAGATAGATATTCAGTGGTATGTGTGAAAACGCTTATTTTTATAAGGGAAAGGTTAACAACATTTGTATATCTCTGTTCATTTAACCAACATGTACTGAAGTATGACTAGGTATGAAGCACTTTGGGAGGAACAGGAACAAAAGTTCTCAGCAGTATGGGCACTACAATCCTTTGTAATGTAATCACACACTTTTCATGTAGTCTAGTGGTTACAAACAAGTCATGTCCTGCACAGACTCAAGAGAAGGGGATTATAAAAGGTCATGAACACCAGGAAGTAGCAATCGTATGAACCACCCTATCCGCCTCAGCCCTCTTGGGAAAGGAACAGCATGAAACACAGGAGATGATTCTGGAGTCTGAATGAGCCAACATAATGAATCCAACCAGGCCAAAATACAGAAGTCCAAAATCAAACAAGGTAATGGTTTTCCAGGTTCATTGTGCAGTGCTCATATTTCTGCAGATAATCATGCTTAATTTAGATGTAAACAATATGCAGTTTTCATTTCTTAGTGTGATGGGTAAATCATTATTCAACCAGTGGATTAGTCATAAAATTCTATATTGATTTATAATAATTGTATATATAGTTTTATATTTATAATTCATAGTTTTTATTAATTAAAAAAATTACTTTCTAGTTCCAGGAAGAAAGCTATAAACAGGCCCTTTTTTCTTTTATAAAAGTGAGTTGATTATTGAGAACACAGACCAGATTCATATCCCAGAGAAAGAAATATTTGGCTTTTCATTAAATGATCCAAATAGATATAGGTCAGAGGTGCCCTTGCATTTTAGGGCTGGACCACCCAGACACAAGAAATCAAAATACTTTAAAAATATGTGGCTACATGCTAGTCTAATCATACCTTTCAAGTGTTTGTGCTTACACTCAAACTACTATGTGTCAATCAAGTTGCAACTGCCTGTTTTTATATTAATTCCAAAACTTTCAAACACTTCAGGAAAGAGTCTGATAACTAAACAAAGTCAGGGTTTGTTAACAAGAGATATTTTCTTAAAAGAGAGGATTTTAAATTTGGGACTTCTATAAAGGTATTTGTTCCTGAGAGCCACCTACAAAGGCAAGCACCAAGTTAAATATCCCTCTAGGTGTTACTACAAATAGAAATAGACACCAACTAGTTCCTACATAACTATTGCAGTTCAGAAAATATGCCGAAGGTGAAAAACACCTGATACAGTGTGTGTGTGCTGGGTTAGAAGAAGAAGCTGTAAATTTGACTTCCAACTGTTCCATAAACTGTTCTGATTTTATCAATTTCCTCCTCTGAAAAGTGCAAAGGGATTGAACTTGAAAAATCTCAAAGCCATTTTCTGCTCTAAGAACCATGCTTAGGCCATTGGTACATTTTATAGCAACAGTTTTATTGGAAATACTCAAACATGATCTTTGAAAATGCGAAATATTTATGAGATTTCAAAAGGCACCCCACATATGCATTTTAAAACCTCCTTATTTGATAAATTTCGTAACTCACATTTGCAATAACAACCTGATAATAAGAAATCTTTTTATTTGTTTATGCTTTTTCCCAAGTAAATTTTCTTTCCCTGCTGTTAGCCCACTCTTTCAAATAAAGTGTCCTAAATGGAGTTTTTCTTACAGCCAGCTCAGTAACACTTTTGGCATCAGCTTCCTTGGAGCATATCTGATATAGAATTGTTGGGAAGTTTTTTTCCTGTCTCCAAAGCCATTTTAGCATAATTCAGCAGAGAGAAGTCGGCAACACTCATGTGAGTGGGCGCTTTCTTGGCATCTTCATTATGGGGCATAAAAATGTGGGTGCATTTTTCTAAGCCATCTTGGAAATAAAGATGCCCAAATGGCTTATTATTAATGTATTAGAAACCAGTCTATTTCATCCCCTACAAAAGAAAACAGTCTTTTTATGTACTTGTCATCTGCTTCAAAACCCAAAGCCAAACAGCAGAACTTGATAAAAAGCCAGAGAAAATTAGTCCCACTAATTGAATGGCCTTTGGCATATAGAAGAAGAGCAATGCTTGATGCTCAATTTATAAATGAGAAAATTGTATGTACCACCTGTGAAGAAACACAACCTCATTTTTTTCCTATTCTAAGGTTATTTATATTGTATATTCCTAAAGAAAATAAACCACTAATTGATACACAATAAAACTGCACTGGCCCCAGATAAATCACACGTCTAGGAAGTAAGATGTAAAAATACTTAAATGCTCATGGTTAACCCTCAAAATAAACACTGAAGATTAAGTAATTTTGAGAAAATGAGTCCCATTTAACTTAAGAACATTGAATTCATGAGGTCTGAATAAAAAATAATTCAACACTGATAATACGTATTTATACTTAGGGTAATTAAACATTTCACTTTACACCTCCTGCTAAGAGCATCCCTCTTCACCCCAAATGTGCCCATGTTTGAATGCTAAAGTCTATGGTCACCCTGTTTATAGTTGTCAATGTCTTATATGACAGCAGCTGGCAAAGGTTACAAAACATTCTAAGGCATTGATTAGAACATCTGTCTTTTCATGAGCTGCTTCTTTAATTTTTTCCATTGTCAACCTTTAAATTGAGTAGCACAAAATGTCAAAATTATTCTTCAAGGTATCTGTGTGAAGAACCAACTCATGAATATGGAAATGGAAGATTATAATTGCGGGTCCAACCAGTGATCTTCCTGGCCGAGAACTGTTCCCGTCATAGATGCTAAGGCAGATGTTACAAACTGGCAGCCTGTGGGCTGAAAAAAATCCCATAGGTACTTCTTGAGAGGCTTTAAACATCTTTAAATTGGCAGATTTCATATAAAAATATAGAGTTTTAGCTTTTCTTGAAAAAGTCAAATATCTGGCAACATTGACCCAGATTCCCACAGGGCAATAACAGGCAGGACCTAGATAACAGCTGCCTCTTCTATGCAAGATGCTCTCTGGCATATGACAGTCCCCCATCATTATCCTACACCCAAGCCTCTCTGCTCATTAAATTACCGGCCTGACTCCCATAGGCATTTAAATTTGCTACTTCAGGGTTAGAAAATGAGAGTAGCGGTTACCACAGGGTTTGCTTTATATCTTAAAGATACTCTCCTATCTCTTTCCATTTTACCTGGCCTTGGGCTAACCCTCTGATATTTCTTATACCTCTTAGTGGCATTTCTTCTTTTTTATTTTTTTTTCCTTTTAAAGTGTAATGCTCTCTAGGGCTTCATCTTAAACCATTTTATTCTCCTCTCTTTCCTTGGACAAATCTAATCATACCTGTGGTCTTAATTATTCGTGGATGTCTCTTAAATATATATCTCAACCCCTGACATCTATTCTGACCTCAAAACCAATAGATCCAGCTATATAGAGGACATTTCCATTGGAATATTTCCTATAAATACTACCAGCTAAATTGGACCAAAACTTTATTATCTTTTTTTAAACAAAATCTTCCTCTTTTGGTATATTCCATCTTACTGAGTGCATTATTACCTGAAATAGATCCCTGACTCCTGTCTCTAACTTTACATATTTTGTTGATTCTATATCCACATCTTCATTTTGCCACTCCTACTCACATCTATTTTCATTTTCTTAGTCAATATCATTATTACTTCTCAACTGGATTACTGAATTATTTTATTTAGTTATTTACCCTCCATGTATTTCTCTAGTATCTAAACCAGTCTTGATATATCACCAAAATAAATTTTTCATACAACAAATATAATTGTTTGACTCCAAATATGGTGGTCAGCCTCATGGCCTATCACTCTTCTATCTTGCCATATAAAATAATTCCCTGGAGAATTATGTTATTCTATTATTTTGACTATGATATGGACTCTTCTCTTCCCCATGAAGGCAATAGCTGTTTTTTTCTTGGACTCTCAGGTCAAGGCAATAGCTATTTTTTTCTTGGACTCTCAGGCCAAGTGTTACCTACAGGAAGCCCTACCTCCCTGACCATTTTGATGTTAGAGATGTTCTCACACTATATTCTTCCACCAATAGTGCCTATCACCCTATACTCTGGTGTTTGCTTGTTTTCTTACTTTCAATGTAGACTCTTAAAGCCTAGGAGACAAGAGTAGTATCTTATCTATATTTGCATTTAGAACATTTACCACAGTGTTTGGCACATAGTAAGAACTCAATACAGATAAATATTTTTATCTGATTGAATGAATAGGTCTTTAAGGTTAAATGTTTAGTTCAATGGTCTTTGAAAATTTTTGAAACTTAATTGATTACACTATTAAGCCAACTTGCTCATTCTCTAAAAATGCCAGTTTTTGAGTTCTCTTTTTAAATATTATTTTTCTAAAATTACTTATTTTACATTTTAGTATGGGTGTGGTACCTTTTCTCATGTAATAAGATCTGATGATATTTATGGACTCTCTTATACATACCAAAAGTGATTTTATAGAGATAAATCTTATATCCATTCTCAGTTATCCTTACTGACTACATAGCCCTAACTAGTTTTATCTTCAGCAGTGCAACAAGATCATGTTAGGCTCTCGGCTCTGGCCTTCAGTGATTATGACATCTGTTACCTTGTATTATAAACTTCGTGTCAACCATGATCACTTTTACCCAATATTATAGTAGAGGCTCTAACTAAAAAAGAAGGAAAAAAAGAAGACAAAAACTGCCATTTAATGATTACTTGCATAGAAAACCCAAAATATATTATGAGAAATAAGATAATTTCCGGATACACTATCGATATGTAAATTATCAACAGTGTTCCTGTCACTAGCAGTAAATATTTTCACAATCTAATTTTTGAAGGGAGGCTATTTAACTTGCCCAAGGTCATACAGCTGTAGTAAGCGGGAGCTGGGATAGAAGATGGACTTCCATGGACTTGTGAGTCAGGCTTTTAGTGATGGGTATGTTGTCTCTCTAGCACAGTTAGCAAATCTGATGCACTATTGTTTTAATCCAAAAGGTGTAATTACATAAAACTTATCTAGGCTGCAGCAAAATGCCTTTTGTTTTCATTGTTTATAAAATAAAAACCTAAAATATGGGGATGAGGGTAAATTATCATCTAAGCAAATTTTTGGGAGAAACTGTTTGAAAAATGTAGTTCAGTTTTAATTCAGCAAATAGACTCAGTAATGTTTATTTTTCTCTAAGTTAAAGTTATTATTATATTTTTTCTGAGACCCTGTAATACTTATAGTCAAGGATTTGTTGTCATGGGTCCCTTGCTATATTTAGATAAATATTTTATCCTAAGCAGGCATCTTTCTTATAATAAAATTGGTAATTAGCCAAACACTGGATTTTACTGTAGCCTTGGTGAGCCAAGTATGTGGATGAGTGAAAACTGAAAAATTAAGAATTTCATCCAAATATTCTGTCTTTTAAATTTATCCTGCTTAGGAGATTTTTAAAAATAATTGTCTCTTGATCTAAACCTTGTGCTTTAGGATGAATAATGCTCCTCAAAGATGTCTATGTCCTAATTCCTGGAAACTATGAATATGTTACCTTAAATGGCAAAAGAAACTTTGAAGATGTGATTAAGTTAAGGATCTTGATATGGGAAAACTATTATGGACTATCTATTGTAAGCATCCTTATAAGAAGAAGGCAGGATGATCAGAAAGATAGAAGGCAATGTGACAATAAATGCAAAGATCAAAAGGATTTGCTTTGAAGATGGAGGAAGTGTGCACAAGCCAAGGAATGCAGGTATGCTCTAGAAGCTGAAAAAGGCAAGGAAATAGATTGGCCCCTAAAGCCTCCAGAAGGATCCAGCCATCCAGACATCTTGTTTTTACCTCAGTAAAATGGATTTCAGATTTCTGGTCTCCAGAATTATGAGGTAAATAAATTTATGTTGTTTTAAGTCATTACGTTTGAAATAAATTTGTACAGCAATAATTGGGGGAAAATAGAGATTTGGGTACTTGGAAATGGAATGCTGCTGTAATAAAACTTAAAATGTAAAAGTGTCTTTGGAATTGAATAATGGGTAGAGGTTGGAAAATTTTCAAAGAGCACGATAGGAAAAACTTACGTTGATCTGAAGAGACTGTTAGTACAAATATGGATGTTAAAGACTCTTCCAGTGAAGACGCAAGAGGAATTGAGGTGGGACCTGTACCATCTGTGGAATACCTAAATTGTGACAGTCTGTTGGGTAGAAAAATGGAAATTAAAGGTACTGCTAGTATGGTAGAAAATGAGGAATGTGTTATTGGAAACTGTAGGAAAGAGGATCCCTGTTATATAGATCAGAAAGCCTCACTGGGCTACATCCTGCAGTTACATGAAAAGCATAACTTATAAACAATAACTTGGATATTTAGCTAAGGAGATTTAAAAATACATATACAGTGGAAAAGTGTGAAAGGTGTGACCTGTATTCTTCTTCTTGCTGCATATACCAAAATGTGACAGAAAAGGGTAAATTAAGGGAAGAACTGTCAAGCTAAAAAGAACCAGAAGTCGATAATCTAGGAAATTTTCAGCCATTCCACACTGCAAAAGACGTTAAATTAGGGAGATGCTCTGTTAGGAAAGTGTGTTCCGGAGACAAAGCCAAGGTTTGGTTGGAAAACCTTTTTGAAGTGCCTCTGAAGAAAAAAATCATTATAAAATTTAATCACACAGAGGGATAATTTGAAGAGATTAGGTATGTGATTTAAGGAGCTCTTTAATTTTCTCAGCAGATGTAAAAATAGTGATGGGATTACCTTAGAAAGACTTGTGTAAGAACTTCCTGCCTAGGCTGGGCGCCGTGGCTCACGCCTGTAATACCAGCACTTTGGGAGGCCGAGGCAGGTGGATCACAAGGTCAGGAGATCAAGACCATCCTGGCTAACATGGTGAAACCCCATCTCTACTAAAAATACAAAAAATTAGCCGAGCGTGGTGGTGGATGCCTGTAGTCCCGGCTACTCCGAAGGTTGAGGGAGGAGAATGGCGTGAACCCTGGAGGCGGAGCTTGCAGTGAGCCGAGATGGCACCACTACTGCACTCCAGCCTGGGTGACAGAGCGAGACTTCGTCAAAAAAAAAAAAAAAAAAAAAAAAAAAGAACTTCCTGCCTAATGGAGTAAAAGGCTGTGGCATACATAGGAGACCTATAAGGTTTCAGAAAATTTTCTATATCAGCAGAAACACTGTCAGCTTAGACTGAAATAAACAAGAGACGATGTAGTCAAAGAAGGATGCCAGACTGAAAATTCTACATGGATGAAACAGACTAATAAAACTACTCAGCTGCAAACATATGCTACTTTTATGAAAAAAAATCATATTTCAGAGGACCATGCCTTGAGTCCAGAGAAAGAACTTCAGTCCCAGAGGTCAGAGTCATATTCCCACAGGGCAGAGCCAGAACCACAGATAATTAATCCTAAACTTTGAAACCTAATTAAATTTTCCTGATTAAATTTTAAAGTTGCCTTAGGCTAGTGACTTTTCTTCCATTTCCTTCTTTTTTGTGAATGTAAATGTCTATAACAGTTACCCTGTGCTTATCCCACCATTGTATTTTGGGAGCAGATTATTCGTTTTCTAGTTTCACAGATTCCACAGAGGAAGAAGAATTTTGCTGCAGGATGGATCATACCAAACTCTTAGCTTATCTTATTTAGATAATGAGATTTGGGTGTCTTAAGATGATAATATTGAGATGAAATTTTGGCCTTTGAGTTGAAGCTGCAGTGAGTTGAGAATTTTGAGGATGTTAAGATCAGTTTAATGTATTTTGCATGAGGGAGTGACATGGCCAGAGAGGGCCCTGTTACAGGCTGAATAATGACATCTCCCCTTTCCTGAAAGATATCCATGTCTTAGCCTCCAAAACCTGTGAATGTATATGTTACTTTACCTGGCAAAAGAGACTTTACAGAGATGATTTAATAATTTTGAGATATAGAGATTATTCTAGATTACCCAAGTGAACCAAATGCAGTTACCAAGGTCCTTATAAGAGGGTGGCAGCATGGTTAGAAAAAGTGAATGCAATGTAAGGACTGAAGCAGATATTGGAATGATGTGCTTTGAAGGTGGAGGACAGGGCCATAAGGCAAAGAAGGCAGGCAGCCTCTAGAAGCTGGAAGTAGCAAAGAAAGAAGATTCTCCCTGGAGCCTCCAGGAGGAATCAGCTTTGAAGAAACCCTGACTTTAGCCCAATGAAACTGATTTCACTGAATCTGTTTTCAATGAAACTATCTTCTTGCCTCTAGAACTGTTAAAGAATAAATCTGTGTTGTTTTAAGACACTAAATTTGTGTTTATTTTTAACAGCAGCAATAACATTTTAATATATCTTGGGGTTTTTTTCAAGTGTGTTGAAACACAACTTGGCCAGCTTAAACCTTAGTATGTAAAAGTTACAAATACACGTCTTAGACTGATGTTGCAATCTTATTTTTAATTGAAATTTTAATATTAACTAAAATGGCATTGAATGAATAATAATATAGGTGGCACATGACATTAATTTTGTATGTAGATTGGGTCTCAAAATAATATCATATAGAACATATACTTTGGAGTCAATGTCACAGTGCTTCTTTGCTGGTTCTCCTGCTTACTAGATGAATAACTATACAAGCTATTTGCCTTCTGTAAGTATCAGTTTCTCCATATGTAAAATTATACCACTTACTGTCTCATAGTAATGTGAAAATTAAATTATAATGATGACAACTTAAACATACATACTTTTATGTGCCAAAGAATGTTCTAAGCACTTTCTATCTATGGATTCACTTATTATTTACAAAATCTCCATCAAGTGGGTACTATTATTCCCATTTTACAGAAGAGGAAACTGAGGTTTTTAGTAAGTCTGAGGTCACACAATTAGTAAGTGGCAGAAGAAGTCTGGTGCCACAGTTTGTGCTATTTAACAACTGTGTTAAATAAACTTAGACCAGTGGCCACAGAAAGGGCATAACTAGTTATATTATTAAGACTTCCTGTATCTGACTTAAGAGTCCTTTATCTTTTTTACCTCAACCCACTTCAAGTAAAATACTTCCAGAACTACACAGTTCTTGGAATAATCCCTGCTAGGTTGATCTGTAAGGTTCTTACGGCTCAAAGAGTCTATGAAATGGTCATTGTTAGTCTCCAAAGGTATTAGGTTATCAAAGTTCTTGCTCTGAGAAATAAAATGCAACTCCTGTGTGTACAGATGTTTTGGCTAACTGACCAATTCTATCCCATTTAGACCACTGAATCTATAATAAACTACCCAGGAAAAATAATTTTAAAAAAGAACCTCATTAAAAGTATCTTATTTCAAAAGGCAAAAAGGATTATTATTGGAAAATGAGTTTATCACTTATTAATCCCAACATGTCCTTTCTGGGAATATGTTTGTTATATTACAAGTCAAAGGTTTTGCTTCAGTACAAGATGTAAAAGGAAAAATACAACCACTTCTAAAAGGTCTTAATGGGATTTTTAGCATTCTATTTTTATCTTCAAACAAACTGAGAAAATATTTCTAAAGAAAGCCATAAAATACCTTCCATTCTACCCAAAGCATTTACATTTTCAGAGTAGCACTTTATTTAGCCCACTGTGCTCGTATTAATTTTCAGTGCTGTGAGCAAGCATGCCAGTGTATATTAACACCTGATCTATAAAGGGAACACTGAGGCCTTACTCAAAGTATTAGTCACTGTACCTTGGGAATGCTGTTGTGCTTCTGCTGTTGGCTTCAATGCGGAAGGATGCACATGCTTTGATTCTTAATGAAACATGCATATGAGCAAGTTTATCACCAAGAACCCTGAAACTTAAAACAACTTTTCCCAAGTTCAGATGGACTTTCTATGTATCCGCAGTTATATTTTTAACTTCCAATGGTCTCTGATATATGAAATACCACTTCCCAAATAGAATGCTGGAAAGAGAATTGTAATGTGCAGGAGAGAGGCCTTTCTTAAAGATTTTTCTATGTTTAGCACCTTTGTCAAGACCTTTACACCTGATATTCCCCCAGGTTTACTTTTCATAAGTCAGAATTGAAAACCTCAATTTGGCTTATTTGTCTCTCTCATCTTCTAGGCTATAAGTTAATACGGTACCTTATTCATTGTTGTATCCCAAGCAGTAAGTATAAAGATAGTAGCACCATAATGGGCATTCAATCAACATCATCTGAGTAAAAAGAAGAAAGAAGCTCTGATACTTACCAGTTGTGTGACCTTAGACTAGTTACAGAAAACCTGTTTTCTCTTCTTTAAAATTGGAATAATAATAGTACCCACTTGATAGAATTTTTGTAAATATTGAGTTCAGAAGTAGATAGTACTTAAAGAAAAGTTTCTCCCCTGGGTATTTATCTATCAGATATTGGTTAATATTTTTCATGCCTAAATAAATGTTCAGATCTTGCCAACAACTTTTTGGTTTACTCAGTTTTGTTTTTTTTTCCCTTTTACTATTAAATTCCTGAAAACAGTAGTGTTTATTCTTTGTTTCCTTTTCTTCAAAATGTGTTTACTTCTTAGCTCTGGCAGACTGTTTTGTTCTCCCAATTTTCTACATAAATTTTTCTATCCAAGACCATCAATGACCTTCCTGTTACCATTTGTTCATTTTCACTACTGAATCACTTCATAGCATGTTGCATTGTTACTCATATATTTTTCTTGGAATTATTTCTGTTTGGTTCTTTATTCTTGCTCTCTCAGGTCTCCCCTCAACTTTCATGATAGCAATTTTCTTCGAAAGTTATTCAGGCCCTTCCCTCAGCCTTTTGTTCTTCTTTCTCTGTAATCTCTCCCTTGACAGTCTCATTTATAGTTGTCTATCTCCTGACTTTATCTACCTAGCTTCAATACCATATTGTGGCAGAGACCATATACTGGCTACTTATTTTTTGCCTTTCCCTGTTATAGAGGCTAAAACTTTAATATATGCACGTGTGTAGTCCAGTGCGGTTGTATCAGCAGAAGTCATTAGGTAGGACTTCCTGGAAATAATTTCTAAAGTGGCAATCTTTGATAAAACACTTCTTCGGCTCTTCCTTTTATCCTTTTCCCTTTTTATTTCCCAAATACAGAGATGTAGCCTGAAGTCACAGTGGTCATCTGGCGACCATGGAGTCAAATGCTTTTTCTAAAAAATGGTGAAGCAAGAAGACTTATAGTACCTGGATGCCTAACAGTGTCAGAGAGCAACTATACAGTCCGAAATTTTTATTCTCAGGATTTTGCTAGAGTAATATTTTATTTTATCTAAGGTTGTATAAGTAATATGGTTTGGATCTGTGTCCCCACTTAAATTTCATGTTGAATTGTAATCTCCAGTGTTGGAGGTAGTGCCTGGTAGGAGGTGATCAGATCGTGGGGATAGATTTCCCCGTTTGCTGCTATTCTCATGAGAGAATTCTCACGAGATCTGGTTGTTTAAAAGTGTGTGGCACCTGCCCAGTTTCTCTTACTCCTACTCTGGCTTTGCGAAGTTTCCACTTCCCCTTTACCTTCTGTCATGATTGTAAGTTTCCTGAGGCTTCCCCAAAAGCCAGTATGCTTCCTGCACAGCCTACAGAACCATGAGCCAATTAAACTTCTTTTCTTATAAACTACCTATTCTTGGGTATTTTTTTATAGCAGAATATAGTAAGTCAATAGAAGCTAACTTAACATCCACGTGGACATCTAAATGTTTTGCTTTCACCTAAAGCATATTTTCTAAATAGAACTAATTATCATTAATGCCAAAGCCAACTTCCATTTCAAACATCCCTATTTCTGGCCATGCTATTACCATTTTCACAATCATCCAAATCTTAAATTCCTCTTCTTTTTCCTCTGCATTGTCAGTCTCTGAGCCTTATACATATTTCTTCATAAAAACTATCCCACAAAGCTGTTGTTCCTGTTCACAACCAGTGCCACCACTCAATCCAGTGTGCTTAACATCTCCAGTGCACTTAACTACATTGTTGCCTCTTGTCTCTTATCAAATCTACATTTAAGACTCCTTTTTTGACTTCCTTTTTTTATATACTCAGTTCCTAATACTGAGCTGTTACACCAGAATTATCCAAATATCAATGCCATTATGATAACTATAATGATGAACATATGCCAAGAGTTATTTGATTCTTTGAGGTCATCCCATCAAAAACCACTTTCAAGTAGTCTGCTCAAGGATCTCTGAGCTTGTTAATGTTTGTTTTATCATCTTGGACAGTGCAGTATTTCAGACTCACACTTTATAATCCCAAGCTATACTTGACTTTTTATTGTTCTTTGAATTTCAGAAGTCTGACTTTTCGGACCTTTAAATCAACAAGCCATCTCTTCAGGATAAGGTAGATACCATATAAAAGTGGGATACTGGAACATTTTAACTACTTGTAGCTTCAATCCTAAATTTATTAGCTGACTTGCCTCAAATTATACTTTCTGTTCTAGCTGATACCTCTGCAAATAAAAATGCCAAAAGCTGTCTATATTCAATTGCATTCCAGTCATATAATCTGATCATTTTTCAATAGTTTTGACCTTTTGCTTTCTGCTTCAACTATAATTTAGAACCTCTGTTTAGTTGTGTTTCTTATATAAGCACTCAAGTAAATACATTCCCTCTTTTTGGTCAATCACCCAGGAGTTTTGTTATCCCTAGATCCATGCAGACATTGATGGACCTATAGACATAAATTGAGAACTAGTGTTTTCCAGGGTTTCTGATTGCCCCATTTACCCTCCAAGCTATATCACAATAATATCAATTAATAACAAAACAAAAAACAGTATGGATGACTCAGAATAAACTCATTACCACCATTAGAGAATAAAAAAATCTAAAAACAAATCTTAGAACATGGAAAATGTTAGAGAAAAAGTTGTTTCCATGCAGTCTCTAAACTGAGTCAAAATCAGAAATTGTGTTCAGTGAGAATTATTCACCTTTAAAGTCAGATTCTGTAATTCAAAGTCTTTCCATTCTTAAGGCCAAAGCAAAGACTTGAACGCAAAACTGGATGAATGTTGAGGCACTGACACCAGGTGTAAAAAACTTTTCATGTAAAGAATAGAAAGCTTGATGATCTTTCTTTTCTGGACTGGACAGTGAAGCTAGGAATTCTGTATGGCAGATAAGACCAGTATCAGTATTCTGGTCTCCATGTAGAACAGATGAAAAATTGTATGTTGTGACCACAGATGACAGTCATACCCAAGCCTATCTTCTGGAATGTTTGTCTTCAACTAAAATGATTGCTGCCTATTATTTGTATGTCTCTGAGTTGATAAATTTTATCAACTAACATTGACTGAATACATGTCATTAGTCAAGTACTCTACTAGGTGTTGGGGATACAGAGATGAGGAATAAAACACAGTCTCTTCACCACAGTGGGCAAGCTGATTTACCTCATGCAACATATTGCTAAAATGGCAAAGGGTATGACTGAGTAATAGTTGGTGCAATAGTTTAAGTTCTGGACTTAGTGGAAGACTGCATAAGCCAGTACTGTTAAGGAAACCTCATGTTTCCCTATACGATGTTGATTAGGCCAAAATAAATTTAAATTTACTACCTGTTTTGTGGAAACATCAAGTTTACAAACCAATAAAAATAAAGAGTTTAAAGAATTGAGAAGGGAACATATTTTGTTGGAGAAAAGTACTTGTTCCCTATACAGATTTATCTGCCTGTCTGTCTGCTTACCTACTTATATATCTATTTGCCAATCTCTGCTTTAATGTTTTGGAGGCAGGGTCTTTTTAAATTCAGTTCTGAACATAAGGAATTTCAAAACCTTTCACTACTTCCTACTATTTTTAAAAAATTTTTCTTTATCGCAATGGCAACAAAAGCCAAAATTGACAAATGGGATCTAATTAAACTAAAGAGCTTCTGCACAGCAAAAGAAACTACCATCAGAGTGAACAGGCAACCTACAAAATGGGAGAAAATTTTCACAACCTACTCATCTGACAAAGGGCTAATATCCAGAATCTACAATGAACTCAAACAAATTTACAAGAAAAAAACAAACAACCCCATCAACAAGTGGGCAAAGGACATGAACAGACACTTCTCAAAAGAAGACATTTATGCAGCCAAAAAACACATGCAAAAATGCTCATCATCACTGGCCATCAGAGAAATGCAAATCAAAACCACAATGAGATACCATCTCACACCAGTTAGAATGGCCATCATTAAAAAGTCAGGAAACAACAGTTGATGGAGAGGATATGGAGAAATAGGAACACTTTTACACTGTTGGTGGGACTGTAAACTACTTCAACCATTGTGGAAGTCAGTGTGGCGATTCCTCAGGGATCTAGAACTAGAAATACCATTTGACCCAGCCATCTCATTACTGGGTATATACCCAAAGGACTATAAATCATGCTGCTATAAAGACACATGCACACATATGTTTATTGTGGCACTATTCACAATAGCAAAGACTTGGAACCAACCCAAATGTCCAACAACGATAGACTGGATTAAGAAAATGTGGCACATATACACCATGGAATACTATGCAGCCATAAAAAATGATGAGTTCATGTCCTTTGTAGGGACATGGATGAAACTGGAAAACATCATTCTCAGTAAACTATCGCAAGGACAAAAAACCAAACACCACATGTTCTCACTCATAGGTGGGAGTTGAACAATGAGAACACATGGACACAGGAAGGGGAACATCATGCTCCAGGGACTGTTGTGGGGTGGGGGCAGTGGGGAGGGACAGCATTAGGAGATATACCTAATGCTAAATGATGAGTTAATGGGTGCAGCACACCAACATGGCACATGGATACGTATGTAACAAACCTGCACATTGTGCACATGTACCCTAAAACTTAAAGTATAATAATAATAAAAAAAAATTTTCTTTATTGAATAGATTTGTTGCCTGCACTAGAGTATTAGCTCCTGTAGACAAGTTCAATCAAAAAAACGTATGAAGAGAAAGGGCCTTCACTACACCATGAACTGACTCTCTCTCTCTCTCTCTCTCTACATATATATATAAAATTTATATTTTATATATATATAAATATATATATGTAACCCATTAATGCAATGGCTTATGTTTTAGAGGGAAAATTGAATGATTGATATGTTACATTCCTTGCATAGTTGTCGCATCAATTTATCTGTTTTCCAGTGTTAAATATATTGAATTAAAACAAGAATAATGTGTATTAATTAACATTTGCTAGTAAAACATCACTTTTTATAATAGTGTTGGCAATTATGGTGATCTGTAAAACAAAAGCCATGTGCATTTTGATTATACAAGCGTTTTATCTCTTCATCTCTTCCATAAAGCTTACCAGATCACTTTAGTTCTAAGTATTATTCCTCTTCTAGGAATTCATAGCAGAGATTGTTTATAAATCTTCATTGACAACCACAGTTAGTAGCACCTCTTTTCAGTTTACTTCAAACCAATAAATATATATTCATTGTTGATTTTAAGAAAGGGAGTTTATGAGGTATTGTGGGGAATAAGGGAATGATTAAGGTATGGTTGACCCAATCAAGGAGTAAGGTGACATATTCATAAAAAGTTAACATAAGATAGATTATGAAATATGCTATAAAATATACAAAAGGAGCACTCAGCTGTATAGGGTAAAAGAAAAACACTGAGAAATCAAAATATGTACTTACAAAATACATTCATTGTTGATACAAGATTCCATTTCCTGAGAGCTTTACTTCAAGGATATTTAGTCTTATTTTAAACACAGCCGCAAGGGAATTTGTTACCACTAGACACGACTTACAAGAGATCCTTAAGAGAGTTCTAAACATGGAAATGAAAGACTGATACCTGCTACCACACACACTTAGGTACATAGCCAACAGACCCTATAAAACAACCACACAATAGAAACTACGAAACAATGAGCTAACAACTTCCCAATAGAATCAAGACCTCATATATCAATATTAACCTGGAATATAAATGGTCTTAATACCCCGCTTAAAAGGCACAGAGTAGCAAGTCAGATTAAAAAACAAGATGCATCTTTCTTCTGTCTTCAAAAGACCCACCTCAAAATAAAAGACACCCATAGGCTCAACAGAAAGTGTTGGAAAAAGAGCTATTAAGCAAATGGAAAACAAGAGCAGAGGTCACTATTCTTGTATCAGAAAAAAAAAACAGACTTTAAACCAAAAACAGTAAAAAAAGGTTAAAGAAGGGTACTACATTACGATAAGGTTTCAATTCAACAAGAATACTTAATAGTCCTAAATACATATGCACCCAATATTAGAGCATCCAGATTCATAAAATAATTTCTTCTTGACCTGTTAAAAGACTTAGATAGCTACACAATAATATTGGGGAATGTCAACACTCCAATGATAGGAAGACACAGATCATTAAGTCAGAAAACTAACAAATTATTGGGGCGGGGCTGAGATGGCTGACTAGAAGCGGCAGCCATCAGAGGCTTGCATGAAAAAGAACCCTAATTAGCATGTGAATCCTTCACTGGCAACCAAGGTATCCAGATTATCTCATCAGAACTGACTAGGCCGCTGATGTGATCCATGGAGAGGAAGGAAGAGTAGTGTGGTGCCATGGCTCACCTGAGAGCCACATGGGGCAGGGGAGCCCTAACCCCCTAGCCAAAGGAGGCAGTAAGTGAGCATGCTAGTCCACCAGGGAAACCATGTTTTTTCCACGGAACTGTGCAACCCACAGATTGGAAAGTTCCACTCATGAACCCATGCCACCAGGACCTAGGGTCCCAACCTCCGAACTGAGCAGATGCGCAACAGCCTCTCAGGTGGAATCTGCCTAAGCCTGTGGAGCTCCTGGGGGGAAATGCGACCAGCACAGCTGCCTGCTGCCTAAGCCATTTGATCTCCTTGTGGGAGGGCAGCAGCCAGCAATGGGACTCATAACTGCCTAACATGCTAAGCTTCCTAGTTGGGGGAAGGGCAGCATCCATCTCTATAGCTCCAGCCCACGTTTTTTCCCTGCTGAAGCCAGGGAGGCATGACAGCTTGGTCCCCAAGAGATGTCCCCCACAACACAACACACCGGCTGTGGCAAACCGTGGCCAGAACACTTCTTCAGGCCTGACCCTGACACATCCTTCCTCACTGGGTAGGGCTTCCCTGCAGGAACTCCAACAACTCCAGCTAGAGACATAGGGACAGAAACCAGCTCTCCCTGGGCCTGAGCACCTAGCAGGATGGGTGGACACAGTCTGTAAGGACCAGCAGACTTAGCCTTTCCTACTGGTAGTTCTGAGGAATCCATGCAGCCCAGATGAGTGGGTTTCCCGTAGCAAAGCATACCCTCTCTACCAAGGGACAGTCAAAGTGCTTTGTTAAATGAGCCCTATTCCCCATGCCACCCAACTGGGTAAGACCCTCCAATGGGGGTTGTCAGACACCCTCCACATAAGCGATCCTACTGGCATCAGTTTGGTGCCCCTCAAGGTCACAGATCCCAGAAAAAGGAGCAGGCACCCATCTTTACTGTTCTCCAGCCTCCTTGAGTGACATCTCCAGGTGTGGGAGGAAACCAAATGAACAGGGCCTGAAGGGAACCCCCAGCAAACCGCAGCAGCCCTAAAGAAAAGGGACCTGACCATTGAAAGAAAAACAGAAAGCAACAACAACAGCATCAACAATAACAAAAAGTCCCCACAGAAACCCCATCAAAGGGTCAGCAGCCTCAAAGATCGAAATTAGACAAACTCACCAAGATGAGAAAGAATCAACAAAAAAACACTGCAAACCCAAAAGGTCAGAATACCTCTTCTCCTTCAAATAATCGCAATGTGTCTCCAGCAAGGGTGCAGAACTGGACAGAGGATGTGATGAACGAATTGACATAAGTAGGCTTCAGAAGATGGGTAATAACAAACTGTACTGTTTTAACCCAATGCAAAGAAGCTAAGAACCTTGATAAAAGGTTAGAGGAGCTGCTAACTAGAATAATCAGTTTAGAGAAGAACATAAATGACCTCATGGAGCTGAAAAACACAGCACAGGAACTTCGTGAAACATACACAAGTATCAATAGCTGAATCGACCAAGCAGAAGAAAACATATCAGAGTTTGAAAACCATATTGCCAACATAAGGCATGCAGACAAGTTTAGACATAAAAGAATGAAAATGAATGAAAAAAGCCTCCAAGAAATATGGGACTTTGTGAAAAGACCAAACCTATGATTGATTGGAGTACCTAAAGGAGATGGGGAGAATGGAAACAAGCTGGAAAAAACCAATTCTGGATATTATTCAGGGGAATTTCCCCAACCTAGCAAGACAGGCCAACATGCAAATTCAGGAAATACAGAGAACATCACTAAGATACTCCACGACAAAATCAACCCCAAGACACATAATCTTCAGATCCTCCAAGGTCGAAATGAAGAAAAAAGGTGTTAAGGGCAGCCAGAGAGAAAGGCTAGGTCACCTACAAAGAGAAGCCCATTAGACTAACAGTGGACCTCTCAGCAGAAACTCTACAAGCCAGAAGAGATTGGAGGCCAATATTTAACATTCTTAAAGAAAAGAATTTTCAACACAGAATTTCATATCCAGCCAAGCTAAGCTTCATATGCAAAGGAGAAATAAAATCCTTTCCAGACAAGCAAATGGTGGGGAATTTCATTAACGCCAAGCCTGCTTTGCAAGAGCTCCTGAAATAAGCACTAAATATGGAAAGGAAAAACCAGTACAAGCCACTGCAAAAATACACCAAAATATAAAGACCAATGACACTAGGAAGAAACAGCATCAACTAGTGTTCTAAATAACCAGATAGCATCATAATGACAGGATCAAATTTACACATAACAATACTAACCCTAAGTGTAAATGGACTAAATGCCCCAATTAAAAGACACCAACTGGCAAATGGGACAAAGAGTCATGACTCATTGGTGTGCTGTATTCAGGAGACCCATCTCATATGCAAAGATGCACATGGGCTCAAAATAAGGTATGGAGGAAAATTTACCAAGCAAATGGAAAGCAAAAAAAGGAAGGGTTGCAATCCTAGTCTCTGAGAAAACAGACTTTAAACCAACAAAGGTCAAAAAAGACAAAGAAGGGCATTACATAATGGTAAAGGAAACAATTCAACAAGAAGAGCTAACTATTCTAAATATATATGCACCCAATACAGGTGCACCCAGTTCATAAAACAAGTTCTTAGAGACCTACAAAGAGACTTAGACTCCCACACAGTAATAGCGGGAGACTTTAACACCTGACTGTCAATATTAGACAGATCAATGAGACAGGAAATTAACAAAGACATTCATGACTTGAACTCAGCTCTGGATTAAGTGGACCTAATAGACATCTACAGATATCTGCAGAACTCTCCACCCCAAATCAACAGAATATACAAAATCAACCACATTATTAGAAGTAAAACACTCCTCAGCAAATGCAAAAGAACTAAAATAATAAACAGTCTCTCAGACCACAGTGCAATTAAATTAGAACTCAGGATTAAGAAACTCCCTCAAAACCACACAATTACATGGAAATTGAACAACCTGCTCCTGAATGACTCCTTGTAAATAATGAAATTAAGGCAGAAATAAAGAAGTTCTTTGAAACCAATGAAAATAAAGAGACAACATACCAGAATCTTTGGGACACAGCTAAAGCAGTGTTAAGAGGGAAATTTACAGCACTAAATGCCCACATCAGAAAGCTAGAAAGATCTCAAATCAACACACTAACATAATAATTAGAGGTAGAGAGGCAAGAGTAAACTAATCCAAAAGCTAGCAGAGGACAAGAAATAACTAAGATCAGAGAAGAATTGAAAGAGAGACACAAAAAGCACCCGCCCTCCCAAAAAATCAATGAATCCAGGAGCTATGTTTCTTTGAAAAAAAATTAACAAAATAGATAGACTGCTAGCTAGACTAATACAGAAGAGAGAAGAATCAAAAAGACACAATAAAAGATTATAAAGGGGATATCACCACTGACCCCACAGAAACACAAATTACCATCAGAGAATACTATAAACACCTCTATGCAACTAAGCTAGAAAATCTAGAAGAAATGGATAAATTTCTGGACACATACAGCCTCCCAAGACTAAAATAGGAAGAAGCTGAATCCCTGAATAGGCCAATAGCAAGTTCTGAAATGGAGGCAGTAATTAATAGCCTACCAACCAAAAAAAGCCCAGGACCACATGGATTCACAGCCAAATTCTACCAGAGGTACAAAGAGGAGCTGGTACCATTCCTTCTGAAACTATTCCAAATGATAAAAAAGGAGGGACTCCTCCGTAACTCATTTTATGCAGCCAGCATCATTCTGATACCAAAACCAGGCAGAGACACAACAAAACACAAAAACTTCAGGCCAATATCCCTGATGAATATCAATGCAAAAATCCTCAATAAAATCCTGGCAAACCGAATCCAGCAGCACATCAAAAAATTTATCCATCACGATCAAGCTGGCTTCATCACTGGGATGCAAGGCTGGTTCAACACATGCAAATCAATAAATGTAATCCATCACATAAACAGAACCAAAGACAAAAACCACATGATTATCTCAGCAGATACAGAAAAGGCCTTTGATAAAATTCAACATCCATTCATGTTAAGAAAAAACAAAACTCTCAATAAACTTGGTATTTATGGAACATATCTGAAAATCATAAGAGCTATTTATGACAAACCCACAGCCAATATCATATTCAATGGGCAAAAGCTGGAAGCCTTCCCTTTGAAAATCAGTATAAGACAAGGATGCCCTCCCTCACCACTCCTATTCAACATGTATTGGAATTTCTGGCCAGGGCAATCAGGCAAGGGAAAGAAATAAAGCGTATTCAAATAGGAAGAGAGGAAGTCAAATTGTCTCTGTCTGTAGACAACATGATTTTATATTTAGAAAACCCCATCACTTCAGCCCAAAAACTCCTTAAGCTGATAAACAACTTCAGCAAAGTCTCAGGAAACAAAATCAATGTGCAAATATTACAAGCATTCTTTTACACCAATAATAGACAAGCAGAGAGCCAAACCATGAATTCCCATTCACAATTGCTACAAAGAAAATAAAATACCTAGGGATACAGCTAACAAAAGAAGTGAAGGATCTCTTGAAGGAAAACTACAAACCACTGCTAAGGAAAGAGAGGACAGAAACAAATGGAAAAACATTCCATCCTCATGGGTAGAAGAATCAATATCATGAAAATGGCCATACTGCCCAAAGTGATTTATAGATTCAGTGCTATTCCCATCAAACTATTATTGACATTCTTCACAGAATTAGAAAAAACAAAGTACTTTAAATTTCATAGCCAAGACAATCCTAAGCAAAAAGAACAAAGCTAGAGGCATCAGGCTACCTATTTTCAAACTCTACTACAGGCTACAGTAACCAAAACAGCATGGTACTGGTACCAAGACAGACATATAGACCAATGGAACAGAACAGAGACCTCAGAAATGACTCCACACATCTACAAATATCTGATCTTTGGCAAGCCTGACAATAAACAAGCAATGGGGAAAGGATTTCCTATTTAATAAATGGTGCTGGGAAAACTGGCTAGCCATATGCAGAAAACTGAAACTGGACCCCTTCCTTATACCATATACAAAAATTAACTCAAGATGGATTAAAGACTTAAATGTAAAACCCAAAACCATAAAACCCTAGAAGAATATCTAGGCAATACCATTCAGGACATAGGCATGGGCAAAGACTTCATGATGAAAATGCCAAAAGCAAACTCAACAAAAGCCAAAATTGACAAATGGGATCTAATTAAATTAAAGAGCTTCTGCACAGCAAAAGAAACTATCATCAGAGTGAACAGGCAACCTATAGAATGGGAGAAGAATTTTGCAATCTACCCATCTGGCAAAGGTCAAATATCCAGAATTTACAAGGAACTTAAACAAATTTACAAGAAAAAAATAACCCCATCAAAAAGTGGGCAAAGCACATGAACAGACACTTCTCAAAAGACAACATTCATGTGCCCAACTAACATACGAAAAAAAGCTCAACATCACTAATTGTTAGAGAAATGAAAATCAAAACCACAATGAGATACCATCTCATGCCAGTCAGAATGGTGATTATTAAAAAGTCAAGAAACAACAGTTGCTGGCAAGGCTGTGAAGAAATAGGAATGCTTTTATGCTGTTGGTGGGAATGTAAATTAGTTCAACCATTGTGGAAGATCATATGGTGATTCCTCAAGGTTCTTGAACCAGAAATACCATTTGACCAAGCAATCTCATTACTGGGTATATACACAAAGGAATATAAATTATTCTATTATAAAGACACATGCACATATATATTTATTGCAGCACTATTTACAATAGCAAAGTCATGGAACCAACAAATATGCCCATCAAAAATAGATTGGATAAAGAAAATGTGGTACATATACAGAATAGAATACTGTGCAGCTATAAAAAGAATGAGTTCATGTCCTTTGCAGGGACATGGATGAAGCTGGAAACCATCATCCTCAGCAAACTAACACAGGAACAGAATGCCAAACACTCCATAGTCTCACTCACAAGAGGGAGTTGAACAATGAAAATGTATGGACACAGGGAGGGGAACAAAACACACCAAGACCTGTTGGGAGGTGGGAGTGAGGAAAGGGAACTTGGAGGACAGGTCAATAGGTGGGGCAAACTACCATGGCACACGTATACCTATGTAACAAACCTGCACATTCTGTACATGTATTCCAGAACTTAAAGTAAAAAATAAAACTAACAAATTCTTGACTTAAATTCAACATTTGACCAATTGGACCTAATAAATATCTATAGAACACTTCATCCTTCAACCACAGAATACTCATTTTTTTCTCAATCACACACAGAACATACTCCAAGATTGACCACAGGCCAGGCCATAAAACAAACCTTAACAAATTCAAAAAAATTGAAATCAGACCAACTGTACCCTCAGACCACAGTGGAATAAAAACTGAAAGCAACAAGATCTCCCAAAACCACATAATTACATGAAAATTAAACAACTTGCACCTCAATGACTTGTGTACACATTAAAATTGAGGCAAAAAGAAATCTTTGAGATAAATAAAAACAGAGACACAACATTCCAAAATCACCAGGATGCAGCAAAAGCAGCGTTAAGAGGGAATTTTATAGCTCTAAACACCTACATCAAGAAGTTAGAAAGATTCCAAATTACCAATCTAACATCACATGTAAAGAACCTAGTGAACAAACTAACCCAAAGCTAGAAGAAATAACTAAAATCAGAACAAAACTGAATGTAATTGATACTCAAAAATACATACAAAAAATCAACTGAACAAAAATTGGTTTCTTGAAAGAGTAAACAAAATTGATAGACCACTACCTAAATTAACAAAAATAAGGAGAAAAGATCCAAATAAGAACAATCGGAAATGACAAAAATAGCATTACAACTGCTCCCACAGAAATACAGAAATCTCCAGAGACTATTACAAAGACCTCTATGTACACAAACTAGAAAATCTAGAAACAAAATTATAAATTCCTGGAAACACACCACCTCTCAAGATAGAATCAACAAGAAATTGAGGCTGGGCATGGTGGCTCACACCCATAATTCCAGCACTTTATGAGGCCGAGGTGGGTGGATTGCTTGAGCTCAGGAGTTTAAGACCAGGATGGGCAATATGGCAAAACCCTGTCTCTACAAAAAACACAAAAATTAGCCAGGTATGGTGGTGCATGCCTGTAGTCCCAGATACTTGGGAGGCTGAGGTGGGAGGATCACTTGAGTCTGGGAGGTCAAAGTTTCAGTGAGCTGTGATCACACCACTGCACTCTAGTCTGGGTGACAGGATGAAACCCTGCCCCCCCCCAACCAAAAAAAAAAAGAAAAAAGAAAAGAAAAGAGAAAGAATAAGAAATTGAAATCCTGAACAGATTGAAATCAAGTTCTGAAATTGAATTAGTAATAAAACACCTACCAATCAAAAAAAAAAAAAAGCCCCAAACCAGATAGATCCACAGCTAAATTCTACCAGATGTGGAAAGAAAAACTGGTACAAATTCTACTGAAAGTATTCAAAAAAAATCAAGGAGGAGCAACTCCTCCTTAACTCACTCTACAAAACCAGCACTATCCTGATACCAAAACCTGGCAAAGACACGATGATAAAAGTAAACTACAGGCCAATATCTCTGGTGAACTAGATGCAAAAATCCTGAACAAAATAGTAGCAAACCTAATTCAACAGCACACCAAAAAGTTAATTCACCATGATCAAACAGGCCTCAATCCTGGGATGCAAGGTTGGTTCAACGTATGCAAATAAATAAATATGATTCACCACATAAACAGAATTAAAAACAAAATCCATATAATTATCTAAATAGATGTGAAAAAGTTTTCAACAAAATTCAACATCCTATAATGATAAAAACCCTTAACAAATTAGGCATCAAAGGAACATAGCTAAAAATAATAAGAGCCATCTATGAGAGACCCATTGACATCATACTGAAGAGAAAAAAGCTGGAAGCATTCTCCTTGAGAACTGTAATGAGATAAAGATGCTCACTCTCACCACTTTTATTCAACAATGTACTGGAAGTCCTAGCCAGAGCAATCAGGCAAGGGAAAGAAATAAAAGGCAGCCAAATAGGAAAAGAAATAAAACTATCTGTCTTCATTGATGATATGATTCTATACCTAGAAACTTCTAAAGACTCTGTGATAGGCTCCTGGCACTGATAAGTGACTTCAGTAAAGTTTCAGCACACAAAATCAATGTGCAAAAATTAGTAGCATTTCTATACATCAATAACATTCAGGCTGAGAACCAAATCAAGAATGCAGTCTTATTTAAAATAGGAACAAAAAATATATACCTAGGAATATATCTAGGAGGTAAAAGACCTCTACAAGGAGAACTACAAAACACTGCTGAAAGAAATCATAGATGACACAAATGGAAAAATATCCCATGTTCATGTATTGGAATAATCAATATCATTAAAATGACCTTACTACCCAAAGCAAACTACAGATTCAACACTATTTCTATCAAACTACCAATGTCATTTTTTGTGGAATTAGAAAACACTATTCTAAAATTTATATAGAACTAAAAAAGAGGCTGAATAGCCAAAGTAATTCTATGGAAAAAGAACAAGGTCAGAGACATCCCATTACCCTGATTCAAACCACACTACCAGGTTACATTAACCCAAACAGCATGGTACTGGTACAAAAACAGACACATAGACCAACGGAACAGAATAGAGAACTCAGAAAAAAAAAAAAAAAGCTGCACACCTATAGTCATCTGATCTTTAACAAAGTTGACATAAATGAGCAATGGGGAAAGGACTCTCTATTAAATAAATGGTGCTGAGAAAGCTGACTAGCCATATGCAGAAGAATGAAACTATACCCCTACCTTTCACCACAAACAATGATTTAGATAGATTAAAAATTTAAATATAAGACCTCTAACTATAAGAATCCTAGAAGAAAACCTAGAAAATACCATTCTAGATGTTGGCATTGGGAAAGAATTTATGGCTAAGTCTTCAAAAGCAATTGTAAGAGAAATGAAAATTGACAAGTGGTTTCTAATTAAACTGAAGAGCTTCTGCACAGCAAAAGAAACTATCACAGTAAATAGGCAACCTACAGAATGGGAGAAAAAATTTGCAAATTATGCATCCAACAAAAGACTAATATCCACAATCTATAAGGAATGTAAACAATTCAACAAGCAAACAAAACAACCCTTTTAAAAAGTGGGCAAAAGGCATGAACAGACACTTCTCAAAAGATGAAATACAAGCAACCAACAAACATATGAAAAATGCTCAACAGTACTAAGTATCAGGCAAATGCAAATTAGAAACACAATAAGATACCATCTCACATCAGTCAGAATGGTATCATTAAAAAGTCACAAGACAACAGATGCTGGTAAGGCTGTGAAGAAAATGAGACGGTTACATACTGTTGGTGGGAATGTAAATTAGTTCAGTCACTGTGGAAATCAGTTTGGAGATATCTCAAAGAACTTAAAACAAAACTACCATTCGACATCCAATCCCATTACTGAGTATATGCCCCAAAGAAAATAAATCATTCTACCAAATATACACAAGAACTCCTATGTTCATTGCAGCACTATTCATAATAGCAAAGACATGGAATCAACCTAGGTGCCCATCAGTGGTGGATTGGATAAAGAAACTATGGTACATATACACCAAGAAATACTATGCAGCTGTAAAAAAAGAACAAAATCATGTTCTTTGCAGCAACATGGATGCAGCTGGGGGCCATTATCCTAAGCAAATTAAAAGAGAAAAGAGGAAACCAAATACCACATGTTCTCATTTATAAGTAGGAGCTAAATATTGGGCACTCATGGACATAAAGATGGTGACAATAGACACTGGGGTCTACTAGAAGGAAGAGGAAGGAAGAGTAGAATGGGATGAAAAATTAACTGTTGGGTACTATGCTCACTTCCTCAGTGATGGGTTCAATCATACCCCAAATGTCAGCGTCACTAAATACGCCCATGTAACAAACCTATATATATATATCCCCTGAATCCAAAATAAGTCAAAATTATTTTAAAATTAAAAGAAAAACAAAAACTAAATTTAAAAAGAGCAACAAATATGAAGTAAAATAAACACAGCCATAAGTAATTAGCTCATGTGATATTTGGAATGGCCAAAACTCATAATATCTAGCAGTATTCAAACACTGTTCCTTTCTAAGGAGTTACATCTCAATGAGTAGCTAAATTGGCACCAAATATAACTGGCCTTTTAACTTGGAAGGTGACTAGGGAATTCTAAAATGATTGGGCATAAAACTTCCACTTACATCATCAGGGTTAATTGAAACTTTTATGAATAGTTGATAGAAATACTAAGACAAATAATAGAGAGAGAGTAGATGAGTGGGTGAAATTAGCCAATTTGTTTTGCAAGAGTCCTGAGGATGAGAAGGTGATGAGACAACCTAGTGTTGAGAATTGCTTTGTATCCTGAATGACTTTCTAGTTCCCAAACCACTTTCTAGTCTCCTTTGATTGTTGCTAGGTTCCCTTAGGCATGATCATCAGAGAGACATTTCTATATTTGTTATTTCTGCATGCATTCTAACGAAAATCCCTCTAGCATTTTAGGCTTAACAATTCTGTTTCTTGAACTAAAGGAATACAACACACACACACAGACATACAAAAAGAAAGACACATTCACATACATACACACACATTCAGATATACTCACCCACTCTCACAACAAGCCTTATTTTCTAGTCCAAAGAACAAGTAGTAGAATATTTTTAAGTAGCATATCAGAAGACAGAAGAACAGTTTTTTAAAGAAAAATGTTTGAAGTCCAGCCACTCAACATTTTTTTTCACTAGGGTTCATTAAATGTAAAGAATATACTTTAGGTTTCCCTGTTTTATAACACAGTTAAAATTTATAATTTTTATCACCAAAAGAAATTTAACGTGGCTACTAACATGGTTACAAAGTAAGGGGGGTATACATAAAGCTTCAACTAGACTGCCATCAAACAATCATAAAATTAAGAACCCTTCAGGTTGGGCACAGTGGCTCACACCTCTCTCTAATCCCAGCATTTTGGGAGGCTGAGAGAGCAGGATCACTGGAGCCTAGGAGTTCAAGACCAGCCTGGCCAACATGATAAAACCCTATCTCTACAAAAAATACAAAATTTAGCCGGGCATGGTGGCACATGCCCGTAGTCCCAGCTATTCAGGAGGCTGAGGTGGGAGGATCATTTGAGCCCAGGGAGGTCGAGGCTGCAGTGAGCCATTAATTTGGTTTGGCTCTGTGTCCCCACCCAAATGTTATCCTGTAGCTCCCATAATTCCCACATGTTATGGGAGGGACCTGGTAGGAAATAATTAAGTCATGAGGGTGGGTCTTTTCTGTGCTGTTCTCGTAATAGTGAATAAGTCTCATAAAATCTAATGGTTTTAAAAATTGGAATTTCCCTGCACAAGCTATCTCTGCCTGCTGCCATCCATGTAAAATGTGACTTGCTCCTCCTTGCCTTCTGCCATAATTGTAAGGCTTCTCCAGCCACATGGAACTGTAAGTCCATGAAAACCCTTTTTTTTTTTTTTTTTTTGAATCAAAGATTTGATCATTGTTTATTGGGTCAGGTTTTTGATTTTTGTTTTTTGTTTTTTTCATTATACTTTAAGTTCTAGGGTACATATGCACAACATGCAGGTTTGTTACATATATATATACATGTGTCATGTTGGTGTGCTGCACCCATTAACTCATCATTTACATTAGGTATATCTCCTAATGCTATCCCTCCCCACTCCCCTAAAACTCTTTCTTTTGTAAATTGCCCAGTCTCAGGTATGTCTTTATCAGCAGTGTAAAAAAAAAAAAAAAAATATATATATATATATATATATATATATATATAGTAAATTGGTACCAGAAATGGGGTGTTGCTGATAAAATACCCAAAAATGTGAAAGCAACTTTTGAACTGGGTAACAGACAAACATTGGGACAGTTTGGAGGGCTCAGAAGAAAAAAGATGTGGGAAAGTTTGGAACTCCCTAGAAACTTGTTAAATGGCTTTAACCAAATTGCTAATAATAATATGAACAATGAAATCCAGGTTGAGGGTCTCAGATGATATAAGTAACTTGTTGGGTACTTGAGCAAAGGTAACTCTTGTTATGTTTTAGCAAAAGACTGGCAACATTTTTCCTTGCCCTAAAAATTTATGGAACTTTAAACTTGAGAGAGATAATTTAGGGTATCTGGTGGAAAAGATTTCTAAGAAGCAAAGCATTCAAGAAGTGACTTGGGTGCTGTTAAAGGCATTCAGTTTTATAAGAGAAGCAGAACATAAAAGTTTAGAAAATTTGCAGCCTAACAATGCAATAAAAAAGAAAAACCCATTTTCTAAGGAGTAATTGGCTGTAGAAATTTGCATAAGTAAAAAGGAACCAAATGTTAATCCCAAGACAATTGGGAAAATGTCTCCAGGGCATATCAGAAGTCTTCACAGCAGCCCCTCCCATCACAGTCCCAGAGGGCTAGGACAAAGAAAGTAGTTTCATGGGCCAGGCCCAGGCCCAGGGTCCTGTGCTGTGTGCAGCCTAGGGACTTGGTGCCCTGTGTCCCAGCCACTACAGCTGTGGCTGAAAGGCACCAATGTACAGCTCAGGCCATGGCTTCAAAGGGTGCAAGCCTCAAGACTTGGCAGCTTTCACGTAGTATTAAGCCTCTGAGTGCATAGAAGTCAAGAATTGGAGTTTGGGAACCTCTGCCTAGATTTCAGAGGATGTATGGAAATGCCTGGATGTCCAAGCAGAAGTTTGCTGCATGGGCCAGGCTCTCATGGAAAACCTATGCTAGAACAGTGCAGAAGGAAATTGTAGGGTCAGAGCCCCCACACAGAATCCCTACTGGGGCACTGCCTAGTGAAGTTGTGAAAAGAGGACCATTGTCCTCCAAACCCCAGAATGGTAGATCCACCAACAGCTTATACCATATGCTTGGAAAATCCACAGAAACTCAACACCAGCCCATAAAAGCAGTCCATAGAGAGGCTATACCCTCCAAATCCACAAAGACAGAGCTGCCTAAGGCCCCAGGAGCCCACCTCTTGCATCAGCGTGACTTGGATGTGAGACATGAAGTCAAAAGACATCATTTTAAAGCCTTAAAATTTAACTGCCCTGCTGGATTTCAAACTTGCATGGGGCCTGTAACCCCTTTGTTTTGGCCAATTTCTCCCATTTGGAATGGCTGTATTTACCCAATGCCTGTACCACCATTGTATCTAGGAAGTAACTTACTTGCTTTTAATTTTATAGGCTCATAGGCAAAAGGGACTTAACTTCTTTCAAATAAAACTCTGGACTGTGAACTTTTAATTTAATGGTAAAATAAGTTAAAACTTTGGGGTACTGTTGGGAAGGCATAAGGATTGAAAATGTAAATGCATGAAACTTGAGAGGGGCCAGGGGCAGAATATGGTTTGGCTCTGTGTTCTCACCCAAATCTTATCTCGTAGCTCCCACAATTCCCACCTGTTGTGGGAGGGTCTCAGTGGGAAATGATCGAATGATGGAGTGGGATGGTGGCTCTTTCCCATGCTGTTCTCAATAGTGAATTAGTGTCACAAAATCTAATGGTTTAAAAAAATGGGAGTTTCCCTGCACAAGCTCTCTCTTTACTTGCTGCCATCCATGTAAAATGTGACTTGTGCCTCCTTGCCTTCCACCATAATTATAAGGCTTTCCCAGCCATGTGGAACTGCAAGTTTATTAAACCTCTTTCTTTTGTAAATTGCCCAGTCTTGGCTATGTCTTTATCAGCAGCATAAAAACAAACTAATACATCCATGGTTGTGCTATTGCACTCTAGCCTGGCAACAGAGCAAGACCCTGTCTCAAAAAAGAAAAACAAAAAAATCACTTCAGTACTTAATAAGTGTCACATAATTTTTAGGAGAATATTTTTCCCTAATATTTGTGAGGAAAAAAAAAGGTTTTAATGTATGCCTTTGGAACTTATTTCATAATATCATTTTTAATTTTTACTGATCAACTATGTTGTTATCCAATGAACCTTATTTATATCTTGGCTCTCTCAATGAGATTTTAAGTTCCCTGGGCAGGAGCTAACATACATTTGCATCATTCCTCTTGATGAGAAAATATAGAAATATTTACTTTTTAATATTCACTTACAAAGATGTAAACAAGAAAAACCTTTATTTTATATTATTTTAAATCACAAAATTCTGAAATAAACCTCAGCTCAAATGTAACGGAACACATTTTAATCATTAGAATAAGCTTTTTCATTGTCAGCGACATGAGGATGAGATTGGGAAATAGAATATCATGAAGTCAATGATTTAGATGCAGGATAATAATTTGCTCTTGAAGTGCAGAGCACATTTCATTCACGAACAAGATGAGTAACTAGATTTATTTTCTTTCCCTATAAATTACTAGAATTCAAGGGCATAGTAATTATGAGTGGCCTGATTGCTTTCCATGTTTGCAGGCTTTTCAGAGTTACTTACAGCATTTAATCTAGCATTTAAACAAGCTCCCCAGTTTGGGTTTCAATGATGCCTTCTATGCTTTGAAAATACAAATTTAAGTTTAGCTCAATTGTACATAAACCATTTGGCTCCCAGTATCAACTAGATGCTTTGTTTATGTGTAGTTTTATGCTGGGCCTGAGTGGTTAAAGAAGGGCATCTTTTATTTCTTCTTTTTTTTAAGATGGAGTCTTACTCTTTCATCCTCCCAGGTTCAAGCAATTCTCATGCCTCAGCATCCCAAGTAGCTGGGCCTACAGGCACACACCACCACACCCAGCTAAGTTTTGTATTTTTAGTAGAGACAGGTTTCACTATGTTGGCCAGGCTGGTCCTGAACTCCTGACCTCAAGTGATATGGCCTAAAGTGCTGGAATTAGAGGTATGAGCCACTATGTCCAGCCTAAAGAATGTCACCTTCTGAGACAGGGCCCTCTACCTCATTAGGATAATTATTGAATAAAATTAGAATTCTAAAAGCAAGAAGATAACTTATTTTGTAATCCAAAAACATTTTGCCAAAAGTAATCAGAACATCTTTAAATTTTTAATTGAAGTCACATGCCTCCTAATGATTTTCCAAGGTGAGTTAGATCTTAAAAACTATCTGTGAGCTTCAGGCACAATTTTTCTACTGATTATGTCACCAAAACTTCACCTTACATAGCCAAAAATTGTGAGAGTTTTTGGATGTTTGGTTCTCTGGAGCAGTCAGGTGGTTTTATAGAACATATCTGCAAAAGTGGCACCAGTTGAGGTTTACCCACAAATGGAGGTAATCCTCCCTTGGTGTTCTTGCTTCTCAAATTATTTCTTAGCTTCCTTGAAAAATAAAGAGAAAATACATAACATTTTGTTGCTTTTGTTTTCAATTTCCTTTTCAGTTTCCACTGCAATTCTTTGAATCTTACATTACTTGCATATATACCACATATTATGAAAAAAATATATTAATACAGAAGCTATTGTTTTACTAAAACAGGGCTTCATGACATGTACATTTCTTATCATTTTCTTTCTCTCCCCCAAATACATTATACATAATTGATTTTTTTAGAAACACTGTTTTTCCCTTTCAAGTCCAGTGTAGTAATTTTCAGATAGCTCTGAAATCTGCTGATCTCAGTTAACTTTTCATGCCAGTGAAGGTCATGATTGACATAAATTTAAAGATGAAGACCAAAACTTGAATAAAAAATATCTCAAGAGAATCTATTGTTTTAACCACACTGCAAACAAATGTAAAATTTATATGTTCCCATCTTTTAATGCAATTTTTGTCTCCAGTGAAACTAACACAAATTTGTACTTTTCAATGTATGAGAAAGGGTTGTAAGATGCAGTGAATGACAAACAGGGGAGCTGAAAGACAACTGAGAATACTGTACATATAGCTGGAGATCTCAGAAATTTTAAAAAGTATCGGAACATTGTTATCCAAAGTAGATGACACACGATGAGGGGCAAAAAAACTAACAATTCCTTGTTTCATACAATAGGAATGAAGTTTACCAGTGTAATCTTCATAAAATTAAGAACCCTTCAGGCTGGGCACAGTGGCTCACACCTCTAATCCCAGCACTTTGGGAGGCTGAGACAGCAGGATCACTGGAGCCTAGGAGTTCAAGACCAGCCTGGCCAACATGATAAAACCTTATCTCTACAAAAAATACAAAATTTTATCAGAGACTAGGATTGCAACCCCTGCCTTTTTTTGTTTTCCAGTTGCTTGATAGATCTTCCTCCATCCCTTTATTTTGAGTCTATGTGTGTCTCTGCACGTGAGATGGGTTTCCTGAATACAGCACACACCATGATCAACTGGGCTTCATCCCTGGGATGCAAGGCTGGTTCAACATACGCAAATCAATAAATGTAATCCAGCATATAAACAGAACCAAAGACAAAAACCACATGATTATCTCAATAGATGCAGAAAAGGCCTTTGACAAAATTCAACAACCCTTCATGCTAAAAACTCTCAATAAATTAGGTATTGATGGGACGTATCTCAAAATAATAAGAGCTATCTACGACAAACCCACAGCCAATATCATACTGAATGGGCAAAAACTGGAAGCATTCCCTCTGAAAACTGGCACAAGACAGGGATGCCCTCTCCCACCGCTCCTATTCAACATAGTGCTGGAAGTTCTGGCCAGAGCAATCAGGCAGGAGAAGGAAATAAAAGGTATTCAATTAGGAAAAGAGGAAGTCAAATTGTCCCTGTTTGCAGATGACATGATTGTATATCTAGAAAACCCCATTGTCTCAGCCCAAAATCTCCTTAAGCTGATTAGCAACTTCAGCGAAGTCTCAGGATACAAAATTAATGTACAAAAATCACAAGCATTCTTGTACACCAATCACAGACAAACAGAGAGCCAAATCATGAGTGAACTCCCATTCACAATTGCTTCAAAGAGAATAAAATACCTAGGAATCCAACTTACAAAGGATGTGAAGGACCTCTTCAAGGAGAACTACAAACCACTGCTCAATGAAATAAAAGAGGATACAAACAAATGGAAGAACATTCCATGCTCATGGGTTGGAAGAATCAATATCGTGAAAATGGCCATACTGCCCAAGGTAATTTATAGATTCAATGCCATCCCCATCAAGCTACCAATGACTTTCTTCACAGAATTGGAAAAAACTACTTTAAAGTTCATATGGAACCAAAAAAGAGCCCGCATCGCCAAGTCAATCCTAAGCCAAAAGAACAAAGCTGGAGGCATCACGCTACCTGACTTTAAACTATACTACAAGGCTACAGTAACCAAAACAGCATGGTACTGGTACCACAACAGAGACATAGATCAATGGAACAGAACAGAGCCCTCAGAAATGATGCCACATAGCTACAACTATCTGATCTTTGACAAACCTGACAAAAACAAGAAATGGGGAGAGGATTCCCTATTTAAGAAATGGTGCTGGGAAAACTGGCTAGCCATATGTAGAAAGCTGCAACTGGATCCCTTCCTTACACCTTATACAAAAATTAATTCAAGATGGATTAAAGACTTATATGTTAGACCTAAAACCATTAAAATCCTACAAGAAAACCTAGGCAATACCATTCAGGACATAGGCGTGGGCAAGGACTTCATGTCTAAAACACCAAAAGCAATGGCAACAAAAGCCAAAATCGACAAATGGGATCTCATTAAGCTAAAGAGCTTCTGCACAGCAAAAGAAACTATCATCAGAATGAACAGGCAACCTACAGAATGGGAGAAAATTTTTGCAACCTACTCATCTGACAAAGGGCTAATATCCAGAATCTACAATGAACTCAAACAAATTTACAAGAAAAAAACAAACAACCCCATCAAAAAGTGGGCAGAGGACATGAACAGACACTTCTCAAAAGAAGACATTTATGCAGCCAGAAAACACATGAAGAAATGCTCATCATCACTGGCCATCAGAGAAATGCAAATCAAAACCACAGTGAGATACCATCTCACACCAGTTAGAATGGCCATCATTAAAAAATCAGGAAACAACAGGTGCTGGAGAGGATGTGGAGAAATAGGAACACTTTTACACTGTTGGTGGGACTGTAAACTAGTTCAACCATTGTGGAAGTCAGTGTGGCGATTCCTCAAGGATCTCGAACTAGAAATACCATTTGACCCAGCCATCCCATTACTGGGTATATACCCAAAGGACTATAAATCATGCTGCTATAAAGACACATGCACACGTATGTTTATTGCGGCACTATTCACAATAGCAAAGAGTTGGAACCAACCCAAATGTCCAACAACGATAGACTGGATTAAGAAAATGTGGCACATATACACCATGGAATACTATGCAGCCATAAAAAATGATGAGTTCGTGTCCTTTGTAGGGACATGGATGAAACTGGAAAACATCATTCTCAGTAAACTATCGCAAGGACAAAAAACCAAACACCGCATGTTCTCTCTCATAGGTGGGAATTGAACAATGAGAACTCATGGACACAGGAAGGGGAACATCACTCTCCGGGGACTGTTGTGGGGTGGGGGGAGGGGGGAGGGTCAGCATTAGGAGATACACCTAATGCTAAATGACGAGTTAATGGGTGCAGGAAATCAACATGGCACATGGATACATATGTAACAAACCTGCACTTTGTGCACATGTACCCTAAAACCCTAAAGTATAATAAAAAAAAAAAAAATACAAAATTTAGCCAGGCATGGTGGCACATGCCCATAGTCCCAGTCAGTTTAAATACTCCATAGCCTAAAACACAATCCTGGCCTTGAAACAACAGGGACTTTCATTAACGTTTGGCCAA
The DNA here is from genome assembly GCF_006542625.1 of Nomascus leucogenys. Taxonomy (NCBI): domain Eukaryota; kingdom Metazoa; phylum Chordata; class Mammalia; order Primates; family Hylobatidae; genus Nomascus; species Nomascus leucogenys. Next base: position 89,190,091 of record NC_044395.1, on the reverse strand, counting down.
AGAACATAATTTACTCATTGAAATGCAAGTAATAGTTTCTAAAAATCGTGATGCCTCTTCACATATTAATTTTCTTAAAAAAAAAAAAAGATGACAACAAATGGCAATTGACAGAGGATTACTTGTTTAGCAATACTACCTTCAATATATCCCTATACATCGGGACCAGGCACTTGCACAGAAAAATTAAACCAATTATTTAAAGAATAATTAACATTAAAGATATTTCTAGAACATAGAAAAAGAAGTAATACTTCAAATTTTGTTTGTATAAAATTAGCAAAGCATTAATATAAGTCCACAGAAAGACAACTACAAGGAAATCTCATCTATACATCTCAACATAAAAATCTTAAATGGGCCGGGCGTGGTGGCTCAAACCTGTAATCCCAGCACTTTGGGAGGCTGAGGTGGGGGTATCACAAAGTTAGGAGTTCAAGACCAGTCTGGCCAACATAGTGAAACCCCATCTCTACTAAAAATACAAAAAATTAGCCGGGCGTGATGGCGGGCACCTGTAATCCCAGCTACTCGGGAGGCTGAGGCAGGAGAATTGCATGAACGCAGGAGGCAGAGGTTGCAGTGAGCTGAGATCGCGCCATTGCACTCCAGCCCGGGTGACAGTGCGAGATTCTTTCAACAACAACCACAAAAAAAAAAGAAAAAAGAAAAATTTAAACGAAATACTGACAAACAGAATCCAATAGAACATTAAAAGATGAGTGCACCATGATCAACAACATAAAATTCACACAAGGAAAGCAAAGACAGCCCAGTATTAGAAGCTATATTGTGTAATTTATCATATTGATACTCTTAAAAGTCAAATCATACACTATCAAAATGCTAAGAATATATTTGATAGTTTTTTAAATATTCAAGAAAGAAATATTGTAAAAAGATACCTTTTAAACATGATAAATGTACATATATCCTCAAAACAAGGATTATATCTTCTGATGAAGCTTTAATAGTACTCAAATTAAAATTCAGGGTGAAGAACTTTTTGCATACTATTACTACTGTTATATAACATTTTTCTAGATAAAATATGGAAGAATATATAATCAGTATTAATATGAGTAATCTTGGGAAAGGGATGCTATTAAATACAAGAGACATAAAGGAGAAAAAATGACCAAACTAAAAGGAAAATTTTAAAAATTACAAAAATGATGAATGTAATTATCTTAATGAATTACATACATATAATCAATCAATCAAACAATAATAAAAATAACAACAAAAGCACTGTACTGCTTGTATACCAGTGCTTCTCAGACTATATTGGTAAAACATCAATCTTTATATTTTCAACTTATTATGGTTAATTTTTTTTTTTTTTTGGATACAGGGTCTCACTCTGTTGCCCAGGTTGGAGTGCAGTGGCATGATCATGGCTCACTACAGCCTTGACCTCCCTGGGCTCAAGTGATCCTCCCACCTCAGCTTCCTGAGTAGCTGGGACCACATGTATGCACCACCATACTCAGGTAATTTTTGTATTTTTTTTTTTTTTTTTTTTTTTATGGAGACAGGGTTTCACCATGTTGCCCAGGCTGTTTTTGAACTCCTGGACTCAAGACATCTACCCATCTTGGCCACCCAAACTGCAGGGATTACAGGCATGAGCCACCACACCCGACCAGGTAATTTTTTGAATATGATAAATATGAATTTGCAAAACCATCACAACTACAATAAGAGCCATAATCATGTAAAATTACTCTGAAAGTTTATGTTTAATTCTCATTTTATCCTTATCTCATTGCAAACCAGTACCAGTACACAGTATTTTACTCAAAAATTTGAAACAGTGTAAAGCTGTGTTTGTGGATAGGAAGACTCAATTTCAAAATGATAGCAATTCTCTGTAAGTGAATTTATAAATATTGTAAAATCACAAAAATATACCAAGAGTTTTTAGAACTATAAAGATCCTAAAGTTTATGTGAAAAAAAAATTAATTTTGTCAAAATAGCTCTAAAAATAAAAACTGATGAAGAAGAATTAGACATAGCAGCAGTTAACATATTTAGGGCTACAGTAATTAAAACAGTAAAATAATGACATATGAATAGATACAGATCAATGGAACATAACCAAAAGTTCAAACGTAGGCTCAAAATTATTTAGAAATTTAGTTTATTATAAATACAGCACTTCAAATAAGGGGATAAAGATTAGCTTATTCAAATAAATGGTGCTGTGACAACTACATAACCACACTGAAAAAAAGAACATGGATTTATTATTTATCATAGAAAAATACATATTCGTGTCAAATATTTTAATGTAAAATATTAATCCATAAACTATATAAAATAAAACAGGAATTTTAGAAATGATCTCAGAGTGGGAAATATCCAACAAAAAGAACACAGAGATGATTACATGAAAGCTAAGTTTTATTGCATTAAAATAAAAAGTACATTGTAAAAATAAGCACTTTAATCAGGTAAGATGTATCACACACTGGAGGAAAATTCATAACTCATATCACTAAGGTTTTCATTATTTAATGTATAAATAATGTCTATCAAAATGAAGAAAACTCAATAAAATAGTCAAATTTTATTAATAGGTCACAGAAATAATAGGCAAATAAATCTTAAATATATGCAAATATACCCATATTTACCCTTAAAAAGAAGAATGCAAATTAAAGCAACAGTGAATTACCATTTTGGTATTTGTCAAAGAGCAAAAAGTTTGAGAAGACACTCTGTTGAGCAAAGTGTGAAAAACTCTCAATGATTGCTAGTGGAAATATATAGCTTTATTTTGTTTCTCACCAACATTCATTAAAATATTCAAAATGTACATATTCTTTAAACCAGCATTTGTATCCTTAGAAATACTCTAGAGATAGAAACCCACATGATGAAAATAATATGTAAATGATATTTGTTAAAATATTTTGATCATGAAAACATTGCAAAAATAAAATCCCCTTAGATGGAGGTTTAATTAAATGATGGCACATCCATGAAATAGAATGCTATATAGGTATAAAAAAGAATGAGAGCAAGATAGCAGAATAGAAATTTTTAGGACTCAGCCCCTAAAAATAAAATCAATTTGAACAACCATTTATACGCAAAATTACCTTCACAAGAGCTAAGAAATCCAGGTGAGAGATTATACCACATGAGTGGAGCATAGAAATAAGAAAAGACACATTGAAATGGATAGGAAGGACAGTCCTACATTAATCATGTAACTCCTCCTCTAAGCCCATGAAACACAATACAGAGAGAGATACTCTCCTGGGAGGAAAAGAATAAAGTTTTCAATAACTTTGCTGCACAGCCTAAATCCCGGCACCAGACTGACCTCTGCAACCATAGTCTTCAAGCCCATCCTAGCATCAAATGTGCCATAATGGCCCTGGGATCCAGCATGGTTCCTTATGTCCCAGACTCCAGGCCTGGCTCAGCACAATGGCAGCCCTTGCAGACTCAGGCTCCAGGGCTGCCACTGTGCCAGGGCTGCTCCGACAGCTCCAGGACAGTCCCTGCAGATTAAGGCTCCAAGCTCACTGCAGTACCAAGTTAACGCCTATAGATCCAAGGCACAGGCAAGCCCACAGACCCCACCAGCCAGCACACTCAGAATCTCTGAAAGGACTTACTAGTGAAGGACTTTCCCTGCAGAAGACAGTCTATAATGATTGGAAGAAGTGCCTACTTCTTCAAATTTACAGATACCAAAATAAGATCCAATGATTATAAATAATTAGAGAAACATAATACCAACAAACGAACAACAACAGCAAAAAAGCAAAAGTAACTCACTTTAAATAAATGAAGATCAGCAAACTGCCTGACAAAAAATTCAAAATAATTGTCTTTAAAAGGCTTAGCAAGGTACAAAAGAATACAGAGAAACAACAAAAAGAATTTAGGAAAACAGTCCATGAACAAAAGAAGTTTAACAAAGAGAAAAAAAAAAAAACTATAGAAAAGGACTAAACAAAAATTCCTTTTTTTTTTTTTTTTTGAGATGGAGTCTCACTCTCTCACCCAGTGTGGAGTACAGTGGTGTGATCTCAGCTCACTGCAACCTCCACTTTCTGAGTTCAAGCAATTCTCCTGCCTTAGCCTCCGGAGTAGCTGGGATTACAGGCACACGAAACTGCACCCAGCTAATTTTTGTATTTTTAGTAGAGATGGAGTTTTGTCATGTTGGCCAGCCTGGTCTTGAACTCCTGACCTCAGGTGATCCACCCACCTCGGCTTCCCAAAGTGCTGGGATTACAGGTGTGAGCCACTGTGCCCCACCTCCAAACAGAAATTCTAATGTTGAAAAACACAATAAATGAACTGAAAATTTTCATAGAGAGCTTCAATAGTAAACTAAATCAGAAGAAAGAAGCAGCAAGTTTAAGACTTGGGTCATTTGAATTACCCAATTAGAGAAACAAATAGAAAATAATAAAAAAGAATGATGAAAGCCTAGGGGCTTACAGGACATCATCAAGCAAGTCAATATATGCATTATGGGAGTCCCTGAAGTAGCAGAGAAAAAGAAAGGGGACTAAAAACTTATTTTTAAAATAATGACAGAAAACTTCCCAAATTTGAAGAGGGAAATGAACATTCTGATCCATGAATGTCAAAGAACTCCAAATAAATTAAACATAAAGAGATCTTCACCAACACACTATATTCAAATGCTCAATAATCAAAGAAAAAGAGAATTTTAAAAGCAGCAAGAGAAAAGCAAACTGTCACATACCAAGTAAACTCCATAAGGCTGTAAGAAATATTCTCAGCAGCAATATCGCAGGCTAGCTTAGAATGGACTAATACATTCAAAGGACTAAAGAAAAAAACTGCAACCAAGCATACTATACCACGCAAGCCTGTCCTTAAAAATAAAAGAGTGAAAGCCTTTCCAACATAATCAAAAGATGAGGAAATTTGTCACCACCAGTCCTGCTCTACAAGAAATGCTAACAGGATTTAAGTTAAAACTGAAAGATACTAAATAACATTATGAAAATATATGAAAGTAGAAAACTCACTACAAAGGTAAAAAAGTCAAATTTAAGCTATTCTGAAACTGTAATGGTGGTACATAAGTCACTTTAGTAGAAATTCAAAAAACAAAAGCAATAAAAATAACTATAGCTAAAAATAATTTATTAAAAGATACACAATATAAAAGTTTTAAATTATGACATCTATAAAATAAAATGTGAGGGGGAGAGAAGTTAAATCACAGAGTTTTTGTATGTGGTTGAAATTAAGTACCTGTTATATTAAAAGACTGTTATAAGATGTTTTATGCAAGCCTCATGATAATAACAAAGAAAAAAGCTGTAGTAGATGCACGAATGGTAAAGACAAAGGAATCAAAGCATACCACTACAAACAAAACAAATTCCAAAAGACAACATGAGAGAAAAATAGAAATAAAGGAACTACAAAAAAAATTTTTTAATGGCAATAGAAAGTGCTTACCTATCAAAAATTGCTTTAATTCAAATGTAAATGAGTTTAATTATCTAATCATTGGACACATTTAATTAAAAAACAATATATTACTACATACTGTTTACAAGAAGCTCACTTCAGCTTTAAGAACACACATAGGTTGAGAGAGAAAGGAAGAAAAACGTATTTCATGCAAATAATAACCAAGAGAGAGCAGGGGCAGTATATTAGTCTCTTTTATGTTGCTATAATAGAATACCAACACTGGGTAATTTATACTGAACAGAAATGTATTGGCTCACAGTTCTGGAGGCTGAGAACTCCAATATCAAGATGCTGGAATCTGGCAATGGCCTTCTTGTTGTGCCATTAACATGTTGGGAGGCATCACATGGTGGAGGGGGCAAGAGAGAGTGAGAAAGAGACAAACTTGCCCTTTTATACCGGCACCAATCACTCCCATAAGGATGGAGGTCTTATCAACTAACCACCCCTTAAAGGATCCACCATTTAATACTGTTAAAATGGCAGTGAAATTTCAACATGAGTTTGGGAAGGTACAAACATTCAAATAAAAAATTCTGCCTCTGACTCTCCAAAACTCATGTCCTTATTACATAAAAATATGAATATTTGGTCCATCTCAATAGCCCCCAAAGTCTTAAATTCTTCCAGCACCAACTCATAAGTCCAAAGTCCACAGTCTCATGTAAATCAGATATGGGTAAGATGCAAGGCATGATTCATCCTGAGGAAAATTTTCCTCTAGCTGTGAGCTTGTGAAATTAAACAAGTTATCTATTTCCAAAACACAATGGTGGAACAGCCAAAGAATAGATAGCCCCATTATAAAATGGTGAGAAGAAAGGAATAGCAGGCCTTAAGTAAGTCCAAAACCCAACAGGCAATATTGCCAGTAGGCAATATTAAATTTTAAGATTCATAATCTGTCACTTCATGCATCACCTCCTGGACACTCTGGAGTGGAGGTTGGGCCCCCAATGACTCAGACAGCCCTGCCTGTATGGTTTTGTTGGGCTTGGGTCATGCAGCAATTCTCATGGATTGGAGTTTTGTGCCTACAGCTCTCCCAGGCTGGAACTGAACACTAGTAGCTCTACACTTCTGGAGTCTCAGGGGAGATCCCACTCCCATGGGTCCACTAGACATTACTCTAGTAGGGATTCTCTGTGGTGGCTTTGATCCTGTAGTTCCACTGGATATTATCCTAGTGGGGGTTCTCTGCAGTGGCTCTGCCCCTGCAACAAGCCTCTGCCTTGGCTTCCAGTCTACCCACCACATTATTTGAAATTTAGGTAAAGGAAGTCATGCTTCCACAACTCTTGCATTCTGCATTGCTGCGTAATTTGCACTACCACATGGATGCTTCCAAGGTTTGTGACTTGTACTTTCTGGAGCTGTGGGTCAAGTTTCACTTGGGCCATCTTGGGCCATGGCTGAGGTGGCCGAGCAGTGCTGCACAATAAATAGAGGAGAGACACTTGAGAGCAACAAATACTGAGGTCTGGTCAGTGCCCTATTGACGTATTTCTTTCTCTAAGGCCTTGACACTTTGGACCTCTGATAAGTAATTTCCACAGTACCTTTGGGGACATTTTCCCATTGTCCTGATGAATAGCCCTTGGCTTCATTTTAGTTATACTAATCTTATCAAATAGTTACTGGGCCACACCCTTGGTTTTCTCTCCTAAAAATGCTTTCTCATTCCCTACCACATGGCCAGGCTGAAAGTCCTTCAAATCTCTACATTATATTGTTCCTTTAATTATGAATTCCATAGTTGAATCATTTGTTCTCATATTTTACCATATGTGGTTGAAAGAAGCCATGTAGCACTCTGAATGCTCTCCTGCTTAGATGGTTTTTTTATGTCAGGTATCCTAGTTCCTTTTTCTTAAACTCTGCTTTTCACAAAGCTCTTTGGCATAGATGCAATTCAGCCAAGTTATTTGACACTTTTTAACTAGGCTGTTCTTTTCTCAAGTTTCCAATACCTTATTCCTCATTTTTATCTGAGACCTCACCAGAATGGCTCTTGCTGTATATATTTCCACTGGCATTCTTATCCAAAGCACTTAAGTAATTTCTAAGAAGTCTTAGACTTTTCCTACAACTCTTCTCTTCTGAGCCCTCACAATAATTTACCTTCAGTGTAGATTAAGTCCATGTTTCTTTGTTGATTTCCTGTTGGGATGATCTGCCCAACTCTGAAAGTGGGGTATTGAATCTCCAGCTATTATTGTATTGGCATCTTTTATTTCTTTGGGATCTATCTCTCTTTAGCTCTAATAATATTTGTTTTATATATCTGGGTGCTCCAGTATTAGGTACATATATATTTACAAGTGTTATATCCTCTTGTTGAATTGACTCCATTATTATGTATAGACCTTTTCTTTTTTAATACTTTTTGACTTGAAATCTATTTTGTCTGACATAAGTATAGCTGCTCCTGATTTTTTTTGTTGCCATTTGCATGAAAAATATTTTTTCTATCCCTTTATTTTCAATCTATGAGTGTCTTTATAGGTGAAGTGTGTTTCTTGCAGAAAACAGATTGTTGGGTCTCTATTTTTTAATTCATTCAGGTACTCTATGTCTGTTGACTGGAAAATTTAGTTGATTTACATTCAATGTTGTTACTGATATGTAAGGACTTAGTTCTGCCATTTGTTTTCTGTTTGTTCTGTGGTCTTCTCTTCCTTCTTTCCTTCCTTCCCTTTAGTGAAGGCAATTTTCTTTGGTGGTATGTTTTGATTTATTGCTTTTTAGTTTTTGTGTATCCGTTGTATGTTTTTCCATTTGAGTTTACCTTGAGACTCACAAATACTCTCTCATAACCCATTATTTTATGCTGATGACAACTTAACACTGATTGCCTAAACAAGCAAAATGAAAACTAATAAAAACTCTATACTTTAGCTTCATCCCCCTGCTTTTTAACTTTTTGTTGTTTCCATTTATATCTTACTGTTCTATGTCTTGAAACGTTGTTGTAGTTATTTTTGATCAGTTCATCTTTTAGTCTTTCTATTCAAAATGAGTAGTTTACAAACCACAATTAGTGTTATAATATTGTGTTCTGTGTCCTTACTATTACCAGTGAGTTTTATTCCTTCAGTTGATTTTTAATTGCTCATTAATATCCTTTTCTTTCAGATTGAAGAACTCCCTTTAGCATTTCTTGTAGGACAGGTCTGGTGTTAATGAAATTCCTCAGCTTTTGTCTGGGAAAATCTTTATTTCCCCTTCATGTTTGAAGAATATTTTTTGCTGGAAATACCTAGGATACCAGTTTTTTTTCTTCAGCACTTAACAATGTTATACCATTCTCTCCTGGCCTGTGAGGTTTCCACTTAAGTCTGCTGTCAGACATATCGAAGCTCTGTTATATGTTATTTGTTTCTTTTCTCTTGCTGTTTTGAGAATTATTTATCCTTAACCTTTGGGAGTTTGACTGTTAAGTGCTTTGAGGTAAACTTCTTTGGGTTAAATCTGCTTGGTGTTTTATAACCTTCTTGTACTTGGATACTGATATTGTTCTCTAGGTTTAGGAAGCTCTCTTATTATCCCTTTGAATAAATTTTCTACCCCATCTCTCTCTCTACCTCTGCTTTAAGACCAGTAAGTCTTAGATTTTCCCTTTTGAAGCTATTTTCTAGACCTTATAGGCTTGCTTTACTCTTTTTGTCTCCTCTATGTATTTCAAATAGCCTGCCTTCAAGCTCACTACTTTTTTATTCTGTTTAATTAATTCTGCTGTTAAGAGAATCTGCTGCAATCTTCAGTGTTTCAGTTGCATTTTCAACTCCAGAATCTTGCTTATTTTTATTTCATTTTTTTTGTTAAATTTATCTGATAGGATTCTGAATTTCTTCTGTTATCTTAAATTTCACTGAGTTTCCTCAAAACAGCTATTTTTAATTCTGTCTGAAAAGTCATATATCCCTGTCCCTCAGGATTGTTTCCTGATGCATTATGTAGTCCATTTGGTGAGGTCATGTTTTCCTGGATGTTCCTGATGCTTGTGTATGTGTGTTGGTGTCTGGGTATTGAAAAGTTATGTATTTATTGTCATCTCCATAATCTGGGCTTGCTTGTATCCATCCATCTTGGGAAGGCTTTCCAGGTATTCAAAGAAACTTGGGTGTTGTGATCCCAGTCTTTGGTCACTGCAACCATATCTGCATTAGGAGGCACCCCAGCCCGGTAATGCTGTGGTTCTCATAGACTTGTAGATGTACTACCTTTGTACTCTTGGATAAGATCCAGAGAATTCCCTGGATTACCAGGCAGAGACTCTTGTTATCTTATTTTCTCCCAAAATAATAGAGTCTCTCTGTCTGTGCTAAGCTACTCGGAGCTGAGGGAGGGGCGACATAAGCACCCCTGTGGCCACTACCACTAGGACTGCTCTACATCAGACCAAAATCAAGCACAGTACTAGGTCTTGCCCAAGGCCCATAGTAACCACTCCCTGGTTACTGCCTTGTTTGCTCAAGGTCCTTGGGCTCTACAAACAGCAGGTGCTTAGCTAGCCAGAGTTGTGTCCTTCCCTTCAAGGTGGCAAGTTTCGCTAGCCCCAGCTGGGTCCAGAGATGCCATCTATTTGGGAGACAGAGCCTGGAGTTGGAAACCTTAGGAATCTATCTCGTGCTCTATTTTACTGTGGCTGAGCTGGAACCCAAGTCACAAGACAAAGTGGTTCCCAATTTTCTCATTTCCACAGGAAGAGGAGTCTTCCTCCATGGCCACCACCACCACAGGTCCATGGGGAATACTGCCTGGCTACCACCAATGTCCACTCAAGACCCAAGGACTCTTCAGACAGCTTGCAGTGATTACCGACAGGCCTAGGACTCTTCCTTAAAAGCACTGGGCTCCCCTCTGGGCCAGGGCAGGTCCAGAAATATCCTCCAAGTGCCAAGACCTGGAATAGGGCACCCCAGGAACCTACTTAGTGTTCTACCCCACTGTGGCCAAGCTAGTACCTGAGCTGTAAGGCAAAGACCCTGCTATTTTCTTCTCTCCCTGTCTCAAGCATAAGGAGTCTCTCATCATGGCCATCATAGCTGGGAATGTGCTGGGTCATATCTGAGCCAGCATGACTCTGAGTCTCACTCAAGGCCTGTGGCAAGTACTACCTGGGTACTGCTGATGGTTTTTCAAGGCCTAAGGGTTCTACAGCCAGCAGGGAATGGGTTCTTCCAGGACTGGGTCCTTCTTTTCAAGACAGCAGGTTCCCTTCCAGCCCAGAGTTTGTCTAGAAATATCACCCAGCAGCTAGGGCCTGGAATGAGTGTCTCAGGACTACGACTAGTGTCCTATCCTGCTGTGGCTGAGCTGGTATGCAAATTCCAAGATGAAGTCCTCTTTACTGTCCGCTCTCCTCTTCTTAAGAGGAAGGAAGGCATGTAGAGCTGTGAGGCACACTGCCTGGGGTTGGGAGAGAGGTGCCGCAAGTATTTCCTTGGTCACCCTAGCTGGTGTTTCACTAGGTCACATGCCACCCATGTCCACTGGCTCTAGGTCCAGCATAGCACCAGGACTTGCCTAGGAATTCTAGTCCTTCTGGTCTAACCTGCCTTTTAAGTTTATTTAGGACCCCAGAGCACTTTAACCTGCAGAGACTAAACTTGTCAGAACTTAGGTTCCAACCGCTGGAAATGGCACTTTTCCTCTAGTTGTTCTAAATGCTCCCTCCTTGGGTGCCAGGTGAGTTCTTCCCCATGCTGCTTTCTGTTGTGACAAAGCAGCACTGAGTTTCAATACGAAGTCCTACAATCACTGAGCTCTCCCTCTCCCAAATGCACAGAATCTCTCTCTGCACCACATGGTGCTGCTAGGGGATGGGGGAAGGGTGGTGTCAATTCAAGACTGTCTTTCCTACTCTTTTCAGTGCCTCATTTAGTTATATAAAGTTAAAACCAGGTACTGATTGCTCATCTGATTTTGGATTCTTATGAATGTACTTTTTTGTGTGGATAGTTGTGCAGTTTGGTGTTCCTGTGGAAGGACAATCAGTGGAGGCTTCTATTTGACCATCTTGCTCTGCCCCCAGAATTTACCTTAATGCTCCACTCATGAATGCCTAGGCTTTCTCCAGCATTCACTTCAAAATTATTTCAGCCTCTACCCACTACCCAGTTCCAAAGCTACATTTGCATTTCTAGCTATTTGTAACATCCCTATTTCTCTGGTACCATTTTTCTACCTTAATCCACTAGGCTTTCTCCAGCATTCACTTCAAAATTATTTCAGCCTCTACCCACTACCCAGTTCCAAAGCTACATTTGCATTTCTAGCTATTTGTAACATCCCTATTTCTCTGGTACCATTTTTCTACCTTAATCCATTTTTTGCTTCTCTACCAGAATACCACAGACAAGGTAATTTATAATGAACAGAAGTTTATTTCTCACAGTTGTCACAGGCTGGGAAGTCCCACATCAAGGTGCCAGCATCTGGTGAGGGCCTTCTGCTGTCTTATAACATGGAGGAAAGAAGTACATTGTAGAAGGGCAAAGAGAGGGCAACAGAGAAATCAAGAGGTGCAAACCCACTCCTGCATTGATGACATTAGTTTATTCCTAAGAGTGGAGCCCTCATGACCTAAGCACCTCTTAAAGGTTCTACCTCAATACTTTCACAGTGGCAATTAAATTTCAAATTTTGGAGGGGCCAAACATTTAAACCACAGCAGGTAGCTATACCTGTGTAAGACAAAATAGACTTTCAGTCAAAAACTCACAAGGAAGATTATATGATAAAGGCTTCAATCCATCAATAGGATATAGTAATGATAAATATATTTTCACTCAACATCAGTGTACCTAAATATATAAAGCAAATATTAACATAAAAGGGAGAAACAGACAGCAATATAACAGGTTGCTTCAATAACCCAGTTATAATTACAGAGAGATCATCCATATGAAAATCAATAAAGACACACTGGATTTGAACTATACTTCAGACAAAATGGGCCTAACAGACACGTACAGAGCATACCATCCAAGAGCAGAACAAACCTTCTCAAGTGCACACAGAACATTCTCCAGAATATATCATATGATAATCCACAAAACCAGTCTTGATAAATTTTAGAAGACTGAAATCATCTCAAGTATCTTTTCCAACCACATTGGTATGCCCATTGGTATTGGTATACCAGATATCATTATCAGGAGAAAAACTGGCAAATTCACAAATATGTGAAAAATAAACTATGGAACAATCAATGGATCAAAGAAGAAATCAAATATAAAACCAATTCCTTTTTGGCATTGTTATAATTGAAGGAGCTAATGAAACAGAATGATTGCCTATAGGACAGTTAGTTGGGGAGAAGGTGATTCTGCACTTTAGCTCTGTCTGAAAGATCCTTCCAGGGCAGCTCATATTCTCATAATTCCCATATAAGCACTGGAGAGGCTTAATGATGATAAAAGACTGATTTGGTTTGTATGCAGTTAAGGATACCTATAAGCAAACATCCCACTGGGAGGTTACAAATCATGTTGAAAGCCAAGTTTGTCCCCATTAACTTCCGAAAAAAAAAAATTAGGGACAAGGAAAATTGATTCTGTCCTACTACATCAGGCACAGTCAAGATTCTTACTTGATTTTTTAACCAGCTTTTCCTAGATATTGAAAAGAAAGCACACAGTGCTAAAACCCAGGTTTTAAGTTTCTTTTCAGCAACAGGCAGAAACAGTTATTTTTTTCACAGATCCTATCATCTTATTATAATCAGCTGTGGTCCATTTCATTCCAATCTCAGATGTCTCAATCTTTTTTGCCTGTTGTCCCTCTGACAAAGCAGAAGGGATTCCAAGTTCCTAATTACACGTTACAATTTGCATTATCCACTGTTAACGGAATCTTTCTCCTGGTGCTATTTTCTATTGTTACAGCCAGTCCCAACTGGAAAGGAGTTTGGAGAATATATTTCTGTGAGATACCTCTGCTTCCTGCTGCCCCTATTTCAGAAGTCAATGGATTTTACAAGACCTTGTTCAAAGTTAACCAGTGGATGTTTCAATACATGCTCAGTATACTCACTGTGGAAGAAACAATTTGGAGGAAAAAAAGTGGGAGAGAACTTGAATTATCCAGAATAAATGCATTCACAAACCCTACTGACTTATAAAGAAAACATTGCATATTATATGTCACTTCCAAAAGATGTTGGACCAAAAATTATGAAACTTTTTTGTGTGAGTCTTGTTATTGATCAGTTTAATTTTTCAAGCAAAAAGAATTCTTACCAGTAATTCCTCAAAACCAGCTGCCATAGGCACTACTGTGACCTTACTCTCACTTTTGCAGGGAACACTGGTTCTACATTGAGTCTGGGTATTTTAACTCTAAAGAATGCAGCATCAATATTGCTATATGTCTAGTCATAAAACTAACACTTTCTGTCAACTTCTCCACAGTTCCTAATATGTAATAATTGGCATCATAATACCAGATTTAAGATTTCAGAACTGCATAAGCAACATATTTGCATGCCCCAAAGGATGATTACTGAAACATGATAAAACCAAAAGCATTTTTGTAAATGCAAATATAACATATAATTTAGGCATTATCTCTCTGACCATAGATTACTATGCTTTGTTTTGTCATTTTTCCCAAACATGTCTTTAGCCAATGTTCCACCAGAAAACCATTTCTAAAGCACAAAGAGAAACAGAGAAGTATGACATATATAGTTTGTGTGTGTGTGTGTGTATGTGTGTGTGTGTACATAAACTAAGTAACTAACTTTTAAAAGGGACCAAGTTAAACAGTTACGACATAAAAATTCTGGAAAGAACTCTGCATGTGAGGACAACAATTTCCAGGGAAAAAAGACTAATGTATTAGAAATAGCCTGAGGACAGAGGAGAGATGGTATTAATCAACCTGACCTGGGATACAGGATAAGATACAGCTTGGAATGTTAGGAGCTATGCAAAATATCTCAAACAAATGACTTTATGAACTCTATAAATAAGTTTAGCTTCCTCTGAGAAAGGTATTGGGTAGCTTAAATATTATGGGGGCTCTTTTCCTCTCTTTGAGACAACCTTCGTCTTTTGCTTTTTTTAACTCTTCAGTGCCACACTAAATTCATGTGGCAAATTAACCCTGAATAAGCTGAGAAATTACTTTTTTGCAATCATTTGGAATAACTGAAGTTATGAAGCTTTCACTGCCTAAAGTGCTTTGGCCTGTATCATTGCTTGTCCTAAAAAAGCGTGTTTGTTTAAAATAATAATACCATAAACTGAAATGATGAAAACCCAAAAGTCCAGTTTTATTTTAAATAAAAAATATGGAAAAGGCATCACTAGTTTTTTCCAGTACATCTAAGAATGCATTCTATTGATTGCCAATCAGTGGGAAGACCCAAAAAGTTTCTAAAGATTATCTCTGTACCATGCCTATGAGGGTAAGCAAACCCATCCTGCTTGAATAATAGGGAGACAAAAAGGAACCACTGGAGCTATAAAACTTACCTCCAGACTTAGTGTCTTAAAACAACAAAGATTTATTATTTCTTATTCTTTTGAGAGTTAATTGTGCAGCTCATAGTGAGCCAGCTAAGATGGGCCTGAATGATGTTGGAAGGCCTCACTAACATGGCTAGTGATGGACTGGATGCTAGCTAGAGTGAGAGCGAAAATCTTGCCATGTGTCTGTCATTATCCAGAAGGCTAGCTCAGCCAAATACACATGGTGGTGGTCTCAGTGTTTCCAAGAAGAGCAAGAAGAAAAGCCCCATAGTGCAAACACATTTCAAGGGTCTGCTTGCATCACGTTTGCTAACAATCCTTTGACCAAACTAAGACAGGTGGCCAACCCATATCCAAGGAGTAGAGAAATAAACCCCATATCTACCTTTAAAGGAGAAGCTGCAAAGTTGAATTGTTAAGGGGCATGCATACATGAATGAGAAGAATTCATGGTCCTTTTTGTACTCTACTGCAAGTATCACAGAGGTAGGATGGCCTTTGAAACTAAGTTTGTTCCAGGTCCTCTACAGAAAGCTAGTGTCCAAAAATTGTTTTAATGAAAATTTTTTTTGTGATTTGTTGATGCCAGAATTTCCCTTGAAGTAGATATATATTTCCCTAGCATGGTTCAAGGCTATACTACAGGTTTTTACCATTCCAAAACCTTGATGTGTGGATAAACACAAACACAGCCCACCTGGAAGAAAGTGGAATCTACTGGGTAGAGAAAAGATGCTGTTTGCCATTGGAGGCTAGTAATTCCTGGGTATCATTATTCTGTCTGTTGTCAATTGTCCTAAGTTGCAAATCAATATAGTCTGAGTAGCTCAAGAGGTTAAAAAAACATCTAAATACAAAATATTTCATGTTGTGATTTTCCTCTAATTCTGTCTTGAAGTCTCTTTCTATCGCTGCTCTGTTGGAACCCCAGCAAAGGTGGTCTTGGGTGTTTACGGTATGCTTTCACAGGATGATTTTTTATCCATGCCGACAGCCTAATGCTTAAGTGCCCACCCCATGACCGGGTGTCCCTCTCACGGAAAACTTGTTTATACTGGCAGATGTTCTTGTGGCTCTTTTCTGGCCTGTCTCCGGTTTATTTCTACCAAGATAGCCACTTTGTAGGAGAGCCCTGACCAAAAGGAGTGTTACGTTTGAGCATGTTGGTCAGGTGAGACACAGAGGAGGCAGAACAACAAAACACATGACATAACAGAAGCATTTGATTACTTACAAGTCCACAAGGATGCTCACAACGGCAACATGAAGCGCAGAGATAGCAGGGTTCTCAACCAGCGGGAGAAGTAGGAGAGAGAGGACTAGGCTTTTATTAAGCTTCATGAGCATTATCTGTTTTGCTTTTCCTCAGGGGTTTTGAATTGGCTGGTTTAAAGGAAACACATGCGAAGGGGGAAACTTCCTTATATGAGTCAGGTGTTAACCATTAGGTTTATTGTGGTCAGTGGCTTTGGGATTTGTTGGGTTTTGGGTCAGTGAAATGAACAGAGGGCTATATTGCAAAGAACCACACAGAAAGGAAAAGTTTTAACTAGGCCAAAGGTGATGGAGCATAATTGAATTTCAAATACCTTATGTCTGGCATAAAAATGGATCCCGAGGCAGCAACTGTATTAAACAAATTGATGTAACTCATTACTCAAATGAATTAGTAAATAAAAAGGTAATAAACAAATATATGTATCTGAACAAAATAGCTGAACCTGTAATTAAGTTTAATAACATATACTAGTGAATTCTAGGGTAGATTTTTGAGCCATTTTAGATCTTACATTCTACAAACTTTAAAAGACTACTTAAATAGTGATTCTTCTACCATTAACAAAATAATTCATGGTGAATGGCAATTTGTTTACAGTAATAATATATTTATTTACCATCAGCAATATAATATATAGTTTTAAACCTCAGACCAATGTCCTATCTTTCTTTTGTTCAAAGAATCATCTTTATGATCTTAAGGCAGAGGATAAACAGCACATTCCATAATGGAGTGAAGTTTTCTTTCAACATCTCAACATTCATAATGAAAGCTAGTCAAGTTTGAAAATATTTTCTTTCACTTCAATCAGACATTACTGGATTAGCTACTTTATGAGTCTATTCCTGCCTGGTCTAGGTTCTTTCTAATTTTCTAAAACAATTTAACTAACAATACTTCTTAGTCCTGGAACTTCAAAGAACATTGACACTCTAAAGAAACGTAATTAACCTCTAGTTCAGAGATGTTTGCGGGATTTTATCTTATTTATCAGTTCTAATAATTTGGTAGTTGCTGCCAGAGTACTATATTGAGAATGATTCTGAGGTTATATCTGGTCTCAGGATGGAAGAATACAATGATCAATTAGTAATGTCTGGCATAGGAAAAAGAGGGATGGCAATGTAATTGTCACTTACTTCCCATCCCTACCGTAAGTCAAATTTGTCATTTTAGACTGAGAAAAAAAACAAAACAAAACAAAACAAAGACACAAAAACGGGCTTATCCAAGGTCTCACAGGTATTGAATGATAATGTTTAGTCTAAAAACCCACCATGACTTTGAAACAATATTTTTTGGGAAATAGACATTTGTCACTTTCCAGCTTACCATCATCCACTTCCCACTATTTTTATTAGTCCTTTACTGTGTGCCAATGTGGTTGGAAGATGATTTCTAGTTCTTGATTCCTTTTGCTATTCTTCTGTCAACCACAGCAGCTGGGACCTTCCTCTACCTGGCTATACCACAGAACAGGCCAATAAGCTAGGCTTTGCTGATAAGATGTTTGTTCTGGAACTCTGAATCTTAAGTAATGCAAAGAATGAAGAAATGGGGGAGGGAGGGTTGTTAGATGATCCCATATCCAGAGTTCATGGATCAGAACGTTGCTGCAGCATGATTTTGACTACATTTCCTGCTACCTTGATTTACAACTCTTGGTTTTCTAACCCTTAGACTACCAAGTTAATTGTCACTTCTGGGAAACTGTTATCTGTCCAATGCATCTCCTTTTTCTTAAGGCCAGAGATAGGTTCTGTTGCTTCAAACCAGAGAACTTGACTGATAATTTGTTTAGCTCCACAGTCATGAGCAAATGTTAGTGATGCAAAGTTTTTCTCAGCCAAATTATACACTTATATTTTCAACCCACAAAAATTGAGTAAAACATTTTTCATTGAAAAATATAAAAGATTCTCCTGTGCCGAAATCATCAATGTTTGACATCAGAAAGTAGTAGGCTGAAGGGTATAAAATGATAAATACTAGACATCATTTTGTCATTTGATAAAAACATCTATAGTCATGTTATTTCAGACAGTAGACCAGCACAATTATACCATGATATTGGTCCTCTTTTTTTTTTTTTTTTTTTTGGAGATGTAGTTTCGCTCATGTTGCCCAGGCTGGAGTGCAATGGTGTGATCTCGGCTCACTGCAACCTTGGCTCACCACAATCTCTGCCTCCTGGGTTCAAGTGATTCGCCTGCCTTAGCCTCCCGAGTAGCTGGGATTACAGGCATATGCCACCAAACCTGGTTAATTTTGTACTTTTAGTAGAGACAGGGTTTCTCCATGTTGGTCAGGCTGGTCTCGAACTCCCAAGCTCAGGTGATCTGCCCACGTCGGCCTCCCAAAGTGCTAGGATTACAGGCATCAGCTACCATGCCCGGCCGATATTGGTCCTCTTAACATATGTCAAATGTCATCAACATTATCTTATTCTTTCAATGGCAATCACGCAAAAGCAAAAACTAAATAGCTGAAATTACACAAAGACTTGGCTTTATGGATTAAATAAGAACTGACTGGGGAAAATTCCCTCACTTTCTCTGCTCTATGTTCAGAATATATAATATCTGCTGACTCTAGGTAGTAAAAAATATATATATTTCTAAGATTAAAGTCTGGTTTACAGACATTTTGTTCACATAAGCTGTAACAAACTAGTAAAAAGTCTTACTACAGGAAAAGTCTCCACTAAAATACACTGGCAAATCTACTCCTAAGCCGTAATTTACTTATCTGCTGTCAAGAAGAAAAGGTAAGTAGATATGCTGTATTAGAACCTTATAATGTATTTCCATCATACTGATATCACTTTGAGGCTATTCCATAGGGTATATATCACTCTTCTTGACTATTTACATTAAGACTCCATTTAACATTTTTTTCTTTTAGCCTTTCTGTCTTCATTAATGAAAAATGCTACATTAAGAAATTTCTGCTTGCTTTTCCTTCTTGTTTCATATAGAGACCCATGTGTAATCTGCAAAGTAGTCTGAAAAGAATGGCACAAGCAGTCAAAATATTTACATATTTCTCTGTAAAATATTTCATAGAAAGATTTAACAGGCATAAGTAAGCTATGACAAGCATGCTCACTTATCTGAAGAAAAATACTTTGAGCTGATTTTCTGGCACTGAAAGGAAAGCTGGTTAAGTGACATCTTCCTTTATGGAATGCAATGATTAAACCAATGAGTTGTGCTTTACCTTCTCCAGGAAGGTCAATATGATATGGAGCTGCTTTCAGTGATGCCCAACATACTGCACTTGAACTTACAGAACCTGTCAATAACATCGGTAAGTAAAGCAAGGCTTAATGTTGAGGTTAAAACAAAAATCAAAGGAATAGAAACCAAAAACAAAATAAAACTGTATGAGAATGTAAATATTATATGAATAATTTCATACAAAACTGGGAAAACAGTGAGTGCTCCAATATTAAGAACTATCTCAGGTTTAAAGATGAGAAATGGAGTGTCTCAAAACCAGGTTTTATCTATAGACTAAATACATTTTTCTCTCCTCCTAAATTGTAAGAAGAAAATAACTGGAGAATATTGCTGTGATCTCTTGCAAGTTCTTTCTTCTAGCTTTGGAAGAAAGAGAAAAATAAACGGAAAATTCATTTATCTCGAAAGATAAGTATCCAAGTTCAGAAAACCCTGTTTGCTTCACAGAGGAACAAGCTCTAATCTCACAAGCTGTGGAGAAGTCCCATAGATTCTCCTATATTGAAGTCATCAACATCTCACATCAGAGAGTAGTAGGTTGAAGAGTGTAAAATTATGAACACTGGCACATCGGGAAGACCACATTCCAGCCCAAATTTCTAACCCATCACAATGACCTGAACTTAACCTCTACTACTTCCCACTTTTCCTTACCTGGCAATTGAAGAAAATTCCTTTCCCTTGACATAATTACAGAAATGGAATGAGTAAGAAGTTTATAGCCTATGAATAGTATCCTACTTTGGACAAGAGGGATAACTTGGAATAATAAGGTTGGATCCTTACTGTGCAGCAAAAAGGCTGGCTACCACAAACTCCCCAAAAAGATTACCATAATATTGTACAGTGCCTATTGGTGAGACGCCTCCTTGTTAGCAGCTCTGAGCATAACATTCACTCTAACCTATCTTAAATTGCACAGTTTGTAAATGCATAGGCAGTAAGTCTTGTCTAACAGGATTTCAATAGCCTTGCAAATTCTACCTTTGGAAAATACTCAAACCAAGAATTCTCATTCATATTCTTTACCACCTTCTACTCATTTGCACAGAATAAGAAGCCAAGTTGGGCCTCTTAGAAGAGCCAGTTCTGGTTGTTCAGCATCTGTGATTTGATTCCCTACCAGTGACAGACAGGATGGGCAAGTGAGGCAGGGCTTCCATCTGAACTTAAAGGCTTAGCATTTAAAGGGTGACAATCTGCTCATTCCAATATGTCTCTCAAAGGAGTTAGTAGTAGTTGTCAATGTTTGTCTTCAGTTTGATGTTTCTCAAGGCATTTTTAAAACCAAAAATGGAACTGGCACCAACTTTAAAAAATACAGATGCGGTTTTCCCTGATTTTAGAAATATCTGGTAATTTTTGGGGTTTTTTTTTTTTTTTTTTTTTTTGAGACAGAGTCTTACTCTGTCATCCAGGCTGGAGTGCAATAGTGCAATCTCAACTCACTGCAACCTCCGCCTCCCGGGTTCAAGCAATTCTCCTGCCTCAGCCTCCTGAGTAGCTGAGACTACAGGCACGTGCCACCATGCCCCGGCTAATTTGTTTGTGTGTTTTCAGTAGAGATGGTGTTTCACCATGTTAGCCTGATGGTCTCATTCTCCTGACCTCATGATCCGCCCGCCTCGGCCTCCCAAAGTGCTGGGATTACAGGCGTGAGCCACGGCGCTCAGCCTAAAATGTTATTTTTTAAAATAAAATAGAAAGTTAAAAAGCACTGTGTACTCTTACATTCTGCCCCAGAAATAATAGGATGGATGAATAATGGGATGGATGAAGATTGGGCTGAAAAAGAGATTTCACCTTTGGGAGGCATCTCAGTTCTTCATTTGAACAAGGTAAAATATTTTTCATGAAAATAACCTATGTACCAACCTGAAAGCCGGAAAGTATATGGAATCAATTTAAAAGATGGAGTATAGAGTTTGAAGTCAGGATGGTCAGGGGTCTAATCGCAACTTAAACAAGTGACAGCTGTATTAATTATCTGAGCCTCTTTCTTATCAATCAATGGGACTAGTAATAGTGTATATTGCATGAGTTGTTTGTAAATATTAAATGTGATGTCAAATATAAAGTGCCTACTTGATACTTTTGATAAGGCACTTTAAAATACATATTTTATTTTATACCTCAGTGACAGCTAAAGAGGCAAATAAATATTGTATATGAGTCTTTGCCACAGCTGCATACCTACCTTTCAATTCCCTGAATCCTTAGGCTTCATTCACTTTATCTCCCCTGGATTGCTGTCCTCCTAGTGGTAGGATCATTTATTCTTTTGTCATTTACTGACAGTCCTCTGTGTACCAGGCACTGTGCTATGGTCTCAGAGGGCAAAAAGTGCCATACATTCTGTACTCTCTGTCTTCAAGGAGCTACGCTTCAGGTGGTGGTGAGGTAAGCAGGGGCTTCTGATAGCTTTTACAATATATACAATGATGTGTCATGATAGAGGTGTGTAGAAGCTGCTAAACTGCCTTCTTCGGGGCTGGGGGAGATAGTCAACTTCATGATGAAAACTTCTGCTGAGCTGAATGTGATTTCAGAATTAATAGCACAAAGGACAGCAATATTCAAAGACAGAGACTCCTGCAAGAACAAGGTGTTCAGTTTGGTTGTGCAAGAAAGGTTTCATAAAGTGGTAGTAAGTGTATGGGGAGGGGTGTCATCTTCTGAAATAACTAACTTACAAAGCTAGAATAAACATGACTGACAAATAAAAGCAATAATATCAGCAGTCATTGCATATTATTTGTTATGTGTCAGGACACTTTTCCATATTAACTCATTCAATGCTTAGAAACACCCTATGATGTAAATATCATGACTGTATTATCATCATTTTACACATTAAAAAAAAAACACCTGAGGTATATAAAGGTTTAGCTGTTTGCCCAAGGATATCCCACTAGTAAGTAGCAGAGCTGAGATTCAAACTGAGTCAGTCTAGGTCCTGAGCTGGAGTCTCATCACAACCATATTCTGCCTCTTTTGTTTTTGCATTATTAGTTACAGAAGCTTGTATCCCAAAAGATAAATGATAAGAGCCAATGGCACATGAGTGACCTCCAGCTACAGTGGCCTTATCAGCACTACACTGACAGACTGCCACTGGAGATCATTCTATGAGCACTGCAGATGCATGCATCTACAAAATGGGAAAAATTCTTACCTCAAAAGGCTCTGAGGACCCAAAGTCATACATAAGCCTTTAGCCTGAGACATACTAAAGATTAGTTGTAAATTTCTTTCCTTTCCTTTATTCTCTCTTCCTTTTTTACTTCTTTTTTCTTTCTTCTTTTCCTTCCTTCCTTCCCTTCTTCCCTCTGTTCCTCCTTCCCTCCCTGTCTCCCTATCTTCCCTCTTTCCTTCTTCTTATTCCATCTTCTGAATTACTACCTAGTAACTCTTCCACTTCCCTGAATGATCTTTTGTGATTGCACCCCATAATAAAGCTTTAGTGACAAGAGACAGCTAGAAAAAATCCACTAATGCTGACAATTGTTGGTGATCATTCACAGGATTACTAGATGAGTTAGGAAAAGTTGTTAGATGAGTTAAGACCCAATCTCAGAATCATGGTCAACATTGAGCTATATCCATTTATAGTTTCCACTATTAAAAAATCTCCTTTGGGAGGCCACGGCAGGCGGATCACGAGGTCAGGAGATCAAGACCATCCTGGCTAACACAGTGAAACCCCATCTCTACTAAAAATACAAAAAATTAGTGGGGCATGGTGGTGGGCACCTGTAGTCCCAGCTACTGGGGAGGCTGAAGCAGGCAGATGGTGTGAACCTGGGAGGCAGAGCTTGCAGTGAGCCGAGATCGCACCACTGCACTCCAGCCTGGGCGACAAAGCAAGACTCCATCTCAAAAAACAAACAAACAAAACTCAGGCTGTCAAGGTATCAGTTATTTGTAATATAATATCCCCACACTACCACTCAAGGCAACTGCTTGGTAACTAATGTAATAAAATTATTATTCAAGAAAGACTTTCAACAGTGTTACCATTGTAAAATATCAGGATTGAAAGGCATCGAGAAAGAAATGCATTTCCAAAACTTGGCTTGAATTTCCTCTAGAATAGACCAATTAAGTAGCAGGTCTGAGATAGAAAAACCAACAAACCAAACAAAAAAATCAGTCTTAGAGGTCCTCTCTTTACCTTAAATTTACATATACAGTTTAAGCAGGAATGGTGAAATGGCAGGGGGCTTGGGGGGAGCACTCTTTATGCTATGCCATTCTCCTAATTTTATACATATTTATTTATTAAAATTATACATATATATTATATCTGCATTTTCATTCATACACATACTAGCAAGAATTTTCAAAAATTCTTTATAAATTTGAAGCCATCTTGTTTCCAACAGAAGTCCAATTTACCTATTTTTTGACATACTGTTCATTTGCTATTTGTCTTATGAATGAAAGTATGAAGCAAATACGTAATGTATTCATGTGCCATCTCCTCAGGTGTATAAAGGTTAAGGAAAATTGATTACAAACAAATGATATCTATGACAAAGCAGAGGAGTAAGGTAACCAGCCCCCCCCAAATTAATCAGCATATAAATTAATCTTGCTTCCAAACAAAAAGTAGGACAGGAAGCATTGTCATCAATAATCTACTATGCCAAGACATTCTCCAGGATGAATACTAATGAATATAAACAAATAGTAGCTGGAAGAGAAATATAAATTCTTAAAACATTAAGAGGAAAAAGTATGAAAATTTTCTAATCTGTAAGCCACACATATTTTATGTATCCTACCATCAACAACAGTGCTATCTCAGTAATTGATTACCATTTACAGAGCACCTACTAAGTGTCCCATACTATGCAAAGACCTTTCCATATGTTGTCTTTAGTTTTCACATTCACCTTTTACGATTCTCACAACTGGGCCTCAGAGAGTTTATGTGACTTACTTACCAACCTGGAACAATATACCTAAATCTCTCCATTTTCAAAAGCTAGACGCTTTCCACAATCTAGAGAAAGACTGAAAATACTTTTTCAAAACCAAATAATTTTAATGATATATTCTGTGTTCCTACAGTTCTGATGTGCATTGACTAATTGTTACTTTTGGTTTATTTTAGAAGTTATACACTTTTATAGAAAGTATTACATTGTCTTTTGACTACTTAATTTTTGATCTGTTCTAGAAATGACCTTCCATAAAGATCTGGATGAATGAAGGGCAGAGATGATCTGAGGTAAAGACTGTTTCTGAGGATAAACTTTCCTAAGGGAGAAAGATTCTTTGATGATGATTTTGCCCTATCTTACTTCACAGTGTTTGCCACAGTCCTCTAGTTTTTCCTCTCTAATTGCCCCTCAGTTCTCTTCTCTATCAAGGTCAGAAACGTATAGAAATCCTATATTTTCAAACCCAACCAACCTACATGATTATGAAGTGTTCTCAGGAGAAAAAGAGCCATGCATGGCTAGTAATTCTTAAATAGACTGTTATGCATTAAGGATGAGTAGAAAATTAGCAAAGATTTTAAATGTTGACAATAAAATTGCATATGCTGTGATAGATGAAAGAAAAGAAATAAATATTTGTGTGACTGTGAATAAGGCTTTCCTCTAAATTAGTTAAGTCACACTTTTCAAAAAATCAGGTTGCAAGTCTTAGTCTTTTTCTTTTCTTTTTTTTTTTTTTTTTTTGAGACAGAGTCTTGCTCTGTTACCCAGGCTGGAGTGCAGTGGCGCGATCTCTGCTCACTGCAAGCTCCACCTCCTGGGTTCACGCTGTTCGCCTGCCTCAGCTTCCCGAATAGCTGGGACTACAGGCTACAGGCGCCCGCCACCACGCCTGACTAATTTTTTGTATTTTTAGTAGAGACGGGGTTTCACCACGTTAGCCAGGATGGCCTCAATCTCCTGACCTCATGATCTGCCTGCCTCAGCCTCCCAAAGTGCTGGGATTGCAGGCATGAGCCACTGCGCCCTGCCGCAAGTCTTTTTAAAATATCCTTGAATAATATCTGAAAACACTGTGTTTAATAGCTAAAAACAAATAACCTACATTTCCAACATGACACATTATCTATCCACGTAATACTATACTGTGCAGCCACCAGTGTGTGACTACTATAGAACAATGTCAAGAAAGAAATCTCCATGGGCCAGGCGCAGTGGCTCACGCCTGTAATCCCAGCACTTTGGGAGACCAAGGTGGGCAGATCACTTGAGGTCAGGAGCTGAAGACCAGCCTGGCCAACATGGTGAAACCCTGCCTCTACTAAAAATACAAAAATTAGCCAGGCGTGGTGGCAGATGCCTGTAATCCCAGCTACTTGGGAGGCTGAGACAGGAGAATCGCTTGAACCTGGGGTAGAGGTTGCAGTGAGCCAATATGGTGCCACTGCACTCCAGCCTGGACTACAGAGTGAGACACTGTCTCAAAAAAAAAGAAATCTCCATTACATTGTTAATTGAAAAAAAAAGTGATTATAATATTATGAATCCATTCAAAATAGTATATTAAAAACATGCATTTTTCCATAAGGAGAACGCTATTTTTATAAATTTTGGATGGACGTATTGTCTCGACAGTTTTTTTTAAGTTAAAATGTATTAAATTTACATGGTAAAGGGGAAAAATTAACATATAATTATAATAAAATACACCCAAGATATTCTATAAAATTCAGTAGCCATTCCTAATACAAACTCTATTCTAAGACTTGAAAACTAATTACCAAATGTGATGGAAAATATTTCTGTTGTAAAACAGGCAATGAACATTATATTAACTACTGAAATACCAAGAACAGTCTCATTAAAATGAGAGGAAATACTGAAATGACTACCATCCCTACAATTTTTCAGCATCGTGTTGTAGTTTCTAGCCAGTCCAATAAGAAAACCAACTAGCTATATAATTATGGGAAACAAGAAAACAAGTTTATCTCTATTTGCATACAATTTAACAGTCAAGATAAACTCTATAAAATATATAATAAATAAGAGAAAGTCCTGATAAGGTTAACTAGATTTTTAAAAACAATTTATATACTTTTTCTTTATTCTAGCAACCCATTGAAATATATGTATCTCAAATATAAAATATGTATAGGTTTATGTAATACTAATACCCTGCTGACAACAGCAATAAAATTATTATGTATCTTGTAATAAAATGTTTAAAAGTTATTACGTATTTTAAATCAACATAAATAACCTGAATAAAAAGCTAAATGTTATCTTACAGTATTATTGAGTCATAAGACAATATCATATAAATACATTCCTCAAATTCATACATATATTTAATGAGATTCCATTCAGAATTCAAAAATTTTAAATTAAACTAGGGAGTTTTATTTTTTAAATTTATATATAAAACACAAATATAAAAAACCTTCTAAAAGATTTTTCAAAAAACAGATAAGGATAAATGACCTGCAACATATAAAACATACTATGCCGCTTATTAAAATCAAAATAGTAAGTGAAGACCAAATACAAAGCAAAAGTGCAGAAGATAAGTTGAAAAATAAACACACAAATCCAAGTATTTGTAGAAAAATCATAGTTTATTTAATCAAAGATCTTAGCATAAGCAGCTATAGATCTTAAAATGAAAAAATTAAATCCCTGCTTTGCAGTATAAAATATTAAATTCCAGAAGGATTAAAATAAAAAATGTAAAAACCAAAATATAATAAAAATAGGAAAATGTTTGTATAACATAGGGCAAGGAGACATTTATCAAACAATAAATCCAGATGCCATGAAAGTGTTGATAGATTTGACTGTATATGAATTAACATTTTGAATAAAAAGGAACACCATTAAAGCAATATTCAAATAAAAATTTGACTATTAAAAATTGTTTGAAAATGCCTTAAAGCTCCTTAGTTCACGAAGAGTCTCTATAAATCAGTGTTAACAAGACAAACCATATTATTTAATGTGACAATAATATAAACAAAATAATCACAGAAAAAGGAAGAAATATGGCCAAAAACTCCAGAAAGATCCTCAACTCAGGAATAAACCAAAAATACAATCAAATCAACATTGAGAATCCATTATTAACCCACTGCATTCTATTGAAATTTCAATATGTTGATCACACTCTGTTCTGGAGAGGTTGTGGGAAAGCAGTAATTATATATTGTTGTAGAGAAAAAAAGCATTGTATGAAATGTAACATAGCAGTAGATAATAACCTTTAAAACACATGCACTTTGACTCAGAATTTCTATTTTAGCAAAGCTATGCTACAGATAAAAGCATATGATCATTATAACAGTCACATCATTGTGACATGTGATCATTGTAAGATATATTAGTTTTCACAATGATTATATGTAATTTTTATAAAAGCAGTAAAGTTTTAATAAAGTAAAAAGACAAAGATCTTGCTCAGGAGATAGATGTTGAAGTTTAAGTCTGCCAAAGGAGCTAGCATTTGAAGGGAAAACATCTGGAGAGTAGAAAAGATCAAAGAACAAATTCAAAAATCTACATTCAAATTTCCACTTCACAACGGCTGACTTCTAACTTAACTGCTCAGAACTGTTTCTCAAACTGCATATATGTGCTGTTTTCTTCTAGGTTATTTGGTGTAGTGAGAGAAAGAAGAAAATAGCAGTTGAGAGGCCTAAGAATGAATATTAGCAGCCACATGACACTGGGGAGACAAAAGTTAAATTCTTGTCAAAAGTGGGAGGCATTTGCAAATGTCATGGTATTTCTCAGCCAGGACCTCAGAAGGAGTCATTCTAGAATTAATGTGACACTTAGTGCCATACTTTAGAAGTGAGGACTATACCCTAGATGTAAGGGCAAAACTTAAGCGTTTTAAAGATATTTAAAACCCTTGCAAATAAAGCCTAAAACAAAGCCTCAATAGGACAATGATGATCTGCTAGTAATCTATCTACTTGATAGAAGAAAACTTAACCCTCTTTGGACAAATTTCCATCATCAAGGGCCCCTGCAATGTTTCATCTATCAAGTCAAAAATTATGAGGCAAATAAAAAATAGGATTAAATCATTGAAAAATCAAAGTAAAAAATAGACAATATAAATAGACCTCCTGATGATTCAGATATTGGAGATACCCAGCAATGACTTTCAAATAACTATGATCAATACATTCAAGAAAATAAAAGTTGGGCAAAGTAGAAGAAAAAGGTAAGAATTTCAACAAAGAATTATAATATGTAAAAAGTAACCAAATTGGGCATCCTAAAACTGAAAAATAGAAATAAGAGTTTAAAGATCTTGACTGCCAAAGTTCAAAATTCATTTATTAAATCTACAAACAATTATAGAGCAACTATTGCCAGACACTGTTCTAGAAGTAGGGGATAAAGCAATGAACAAAACAAAATTCCTGCCCTTATGGCTCTTGTGATCTAATGAGAGAAACAGAAAATAAACCATATAAGTAAGTAAATTCTAAATTAGAAGGTGATAACCAAGGGTGATATGAGAAAGAAAGGACTGAAAATGTTAATTGGATGAAATAAATAATAGAACAAGAAATAAAATTTGAAGAAGAGTCTTCCTAAAAGAAGCAATAACAAATTTGAAGGCCTCGAGAGGGTGGTGATTTACTGCTAAAGGAAAACTGAGGAGTTTAATGTCATCTTAATAGTAGGAGATAAAATTATTAACTACCGGGAGGGTTTGGGATTTTACTGTGAATGAAATGAGAAGGTATTAGAAGGTTCTTAGTGGAAAAGTGACATGATCTAACATACATTTTAACATTTTACATCTGAGATTATAAGAGCTAAGAGCAAAAGTAGGTAGAACACTCTGGAGACTACTGCAACCATCTAAGCAAGAGATGATGTTGACTAAACCAAGAAGGTAGCAGTGAAGAAAGTAAGAAATGTTTATATTCTGGATAAATAGCCAACAGGGGATATAAGAGATAAAGGGGACTTAATGGGTGACTCCAAATGTTTTGCCTGACCATTTGAAGAGATGAAATTGCCACTGAGTGAAATGGAGAAAACGGTGAGTATATTAGGTTTAGAAGTGAAGGAAGATCAGAAGTTGAATTTTGTACCTGTTGAGTAAGAGATGATTAGACATCTAAATAGAGACATCAAGGGCAAAGTAAAGAGTTGAGTACATTTGGGTAAAAGTCCAAACAGAAATTATGAACATGGAAGTTATTGGCATATAAACTATATTTAAAACAATGAGACTGGATGAAGTCACCCAGATGTAATAAGCTGAGGAATACAAAAGATTTAAAATTATTATTTGCTAAATAAGAAGAATAAAACTAGGATAGAACATTTGTTTATAGAAAATGAAATGGTTTAGTGCTAGGAGTTGACAGAAAAGATGGAATCACTCAACTTCAAATTTTTTCAGCCTTCTATAGTAATAGAGATAGAAATATAATAAAACAATAAAAAGATTATATTGTACCATAATATAATAATAAAAATAAACATTTGCCCTGTGACCATTTACAACTTTTTTTAAAGATGCATTCCCTCAATTTATCTGATAGTAAAGGATCATCTATATATTGCTTTATTACTGAATGATTTTTTAAGTGACAGTCATCTTTGTAGGTTGCTAATGAATTAACTCATGATTTGAGACCTGGTAAGTAAAGGCAGAAATAAGAATCAGGCATCTAAACCATCTTTCCTAGCAAATTGTATCACAGGGTAACCAAATGATACATGACAGTTAAGATTTCCTTAAAATAAATATTCCACTAGTAATATAAAAGAAAAATAAAATTAGAATATCACCATTTGACAGCCCCCAGTTAATTAATGGATCTAGACACTGAGAATCAATGACTGCTAAATTCATAAAAAGAGGCGCAAAGCAGACAATATGTCCTCCTGATTGAAGTAACTTTGTAAAAAAAAAAAAAATTTTTACCTGAATCTCCTCAAGCCACAAGTTCCAACAAGTTTCAAAGCCATGAGACCCCAAATCAAAAGTCTGAGGGATGAGTTAAATTGATTGTTTGGAAGGGAGGAAAGAAAGATTTGTTTCATCTGAAATGGCATGAGCAATTTAGACAGAGAATATAGCATATAAGTCGGACTCTGACTAGTAAGTATGCTTTGTGAAAGAGGAGAGATTTGAAAGGATTTTTTATGTTGAGAGAGCAGTCTGGGCAAAGACAGGGAGAGTTCGATGTATTTATGAGACTGCCAGTTGTACGTGTGGATGAGGAAGAAGTTTAGCACAGCAGTAAAAACAAACTAGAAAGTGAAGTTTGGGCCAGGCATCGTGGCTCATGCCTGTAATCTCAGCACTTTGGGAGGCCCAGGTGGGCAGATCACCTGAGGTCAGAAGTTCAAGACCAGCCTGGCCAACATGGTGAAACCCTGTCTTTACTAAAAATAGAAAAAATAGCCTGGTTTAGTGGCACACTCCTGTAATCCCAGCTATTTAGGAGGCTGAGGCATGAGAATCACTTCAACCCGGGAGTCAGAGGTTGCAGTGAGCCGAGAAAGCACCACTGCATTCCAGCCTGGGCAACAGAGTGAGACTCTGTCTCAAAAAAAATATTTTCTAAATAAAAGAAAATAAGGTTGGGAGTGTGTGTGGGTGTAGATGTGTCTGTGAGTGTGGGTGTAGATGTGTCTGTGAGTGTGGGTGTGGGTGTATTTTCCTTATCTATGCTTTCTAAATTTTCTAACATTGAAAACGAATTATTATATAATATTATATAATTATTATTTATATATTATATAAGTTTATATAATATATAAATATTATAAATATATTTATTATTTTATATAATATAAATATTATATTATGATTATATAATAAATACATTTCTATACACCTATAGATCTAAATTTTTTAATTTTTTAATGTAATTAAATAAAGAGAGTTTTGAGCCAACTAATGGAAGACTTGCAATGCCATGACCATTGTTTTACTTTTGTCCCCCTCAGCAGTCTTCGTTATGCAACTAAAGATATAGTTGGCTGCAACTCTCTTTCATTAAGTGTTGATGCTAAGAGTGGAGCCAGTCATCAATTTCAGAAAAAACTAAGTAGCTTTTTCAGTAAGTTAAAATTATTCCATTACCGAAACATTCAATTTGAAGTCCAGTGAAAGAAGTAGAAAATTACTACTCTATCTTCAAGGAAGTCTTGCAACCATATTTAATGGTGATGGCAGTAAACTTTTAAATACACTGTGAATGTAAACATAGTCGATATAGTTTGTAGATGTGCCGATTAAGGCAGATATTAGAGGTATGGTTTGATTTCCAAACTTGTCTTTGTCCTCCAGACTGGGGACAATTTAAGCTTTGTCCTCCAGATTGAGGACTGTTTAAAGCTTAATAATTGATAAAATATGGCCAGTCAAATGGAAAGAGCAGAGACAAACATAGAAGAATTGACGAAAACAGAAAAAGTGATCAGCTGGGAAGAGAGGAATCATTTCAAAGACTTGAGAACTGCAAAGATTTGAGAAAACCACAGGTCTCTTGATCTCAGATTCTTGGTAAAGGGAGGCTAAGATAGGAGTCCAGAAGTGCAAAGCAGGTCTGCTCAAGCTGTCATCCAAATTGGCTAAGAGAAGATACACTTCAAGGGGTATGAACAATTTTAAGCTGAAGAATGAAACTAAGATCTGTTCATAGAATTGGTCTCAGGCCTAGAAGTAGTGTTTAAATCAAGAGATCTTGATCCCAGATGACCAAGATTAGATTGAGAAAAAGAGCAGGGAGGCAACAAGGTGACAAAGGGATCATTGTAACATTCGAGACCAGCAAGGATGCTGAGAACTCATTCTTGTTAGATAGTTCTATAAGGAAAGCAGTTTTGCTAATTTAAAGAGGCAATACTGGAATAAACCCTTGCATTTGGATGTCTTATTTTAGGGAAATCTGCCCAAACTTTGTGCTTTCTCTACCTTCCTGATATGGTTTATGTCTGTGTCTCCACCCAAATCTCATGTCAAGTTGTAATTCCCAAAGTTGGAGGTGGGGCCTGGTGGGAGGTGATTTGGTCATGGGGGCAGATTTCCCCCTTTGGTACTGTTTTTGTGATAGTGAATGAGTTATCACAAGATCCGGTTCTTTAAAAGTGTATAGCACCACCCCTCACTTCTGTCTCTTCCTCCTGCTCCAGCCTTGTAAGACGTGCCTACTTCCCTTTTCACCTTCTGCCATGATTGTAAGATTCCTAAGGCCTCCCAGACATGCTTCCTGTACAGCCTGCAGAACCATGAGCCAATTAAACCTCTTTTCTTTATAAATTATCCAGCCTCAGGTAGTTTTTTATAACAGTGTGAGAACAGACTAATACACTTCCTTACACTTACTAACCAATATAAATTTGGTGGCAAGTAATGTATATTTGTTAATAGCTCCTGGTGTATGTGTGATTTGTACACTATGAAATTATTCATGGAATATGCAATGTATTCCCTGTTGAGAGCACCATATATTAATGCATTCAACAAATATTAATTGGATACATACTGTTTGTAAGTTCTGTTGTAAACTGCTAAGTATGCAGAGATGAATAAAGCAGACACATATCTGTTCTCTTGGAAGACATTTGATTGAGAGATGTGAGCATTAGATAAATTAAATAGTAACAAATTCTAGGCAGAGTCTCAGAACAATGCGATGTGATAATGACCGAGTGGCTACTCTAGATTAGGGTGGTCAGAAAAGCTCTTTGAAAAGGTGGCACTCAAGCTGCACCCTAAATTTTAAGAAACAGAAATCTGGGCTGATTGGGATGCGGGGTCTAGATGAAAGACAGGGAATAGAAACAAGATAGGTTGCATGATCTAATATCTTGGGAAGTATTTGGGGGAAACCAGAGGTGTTTGAGTTTAATCTCATGTCTACTTTGAGCCCCTCTTTTCAGAAGCATCACTACAAGAAAAATGCCCAGAGGGAGTTTTTAAAATTTGGAATCTTCTCTAACAGAGAAGAATAAAGAACTACTACTAAGTTGAAAGGAAAATGTAGATTTCTGTAGGGAAAAATAGATGAAGCCACTAGGGTTTTATTGTACCATCTGAGTTTCATAGCTAAATTTGATACTTGCTACATCCCCTGCACACCTGAATGAAAGAAATGAGAAATGCAGGAGATGAAGGTACAAATCCAATTTCCCCTTTGCAACAAGAGTCAGTAAGTCTTTGCTGCCTTCTGCATTTGAGAACCTATCTACATTTTATCCTCCTTCATAAACAATGTTTAGATAAACCCAGTGAATAATGGGGTTGAAAGGAAATTTTAAAGGTCATTTTGTGTATACCCCTTGCTTCAGGCAAGATTGCAGTCATGCCCACCCAAGAAGTAGTCTTCTCTTATGTCAAGTTTTGTTCCAGATGATGTTTATTTTTTCCAGGGCGGGGAGTTGAAGTAGGAAGAAGAGTAATGAAGAGTGTGTTTGCCTTAAAAGCATAAACAGAGTTATTTTTAATGTAAGTGCCCTCCCCTCTTTGTAATGCCAGGGGCAGAGTATTCTCCAAATGCCTTATACACTTACTTTCAGCACTAAATGTATTTGTGCAAATCTCATGAATCATCAAGGCTTTTGAAAATATTTATAGGGAGAGAAACTCAATCCTTTTCATTAGAGTGAGTAAAACTCACATTGGTATCTTGCTATTGTTTAAGGAGAACAATGGATGGGTGGATGAAAGAGAATGTCAGCTGGATCAACAAACAGCTGTTCCAACATAAGTCCTGCTATCCTGTACAATAAAGCAGTATTAATTGCTGCCTTCCCTGGAGTCTCTAAAGATACTAGGTAAGTGTATAGTACCCCGATGAACTAAAGCCAAAAGTTAGGGCTGATTTCAGGCTTCATCACGGCGAACACCTCACCTCCAGAGAGAAAGTTGTAGGCCTTTAAAGCTTTTGATCTCAGAGAAGACTCCACTGCCTTTCAAGGCAATAAATTCTTGCCTCTTCTCCAAATACTCTAATTGAAACTTCTGCTGTTGCAGCATAATTCAATGTGTTTTTTTCCAGACTTCAATGAAAGCAAGAATTCTCATTTTGCATGTAATTATATCCCTTATAATACCCACAGCCTCCTGCAATATTACTTTTTCTAGGCCAAATAAATAATTTTTTTTTCTAAAGGCAGTTTGGTATTCAGTAAAAGTTATAGTAACTGGGCACAGTTCTGGATGAGATTTTTGGCTCTAACATTGACTAATAATATGGGCAACTAATTTATTAAGTATGATACCCAGTTTAGTCAACTTTCTTAAAGAGGCGTTGTTAGGATTCAATGTAATAATACATAAGGATTATTTATGATAGCATGCTTAATACACACTGATACACACTATGTAACAATTTTATCACTGCTTATCCACCTTTTTTCTTATCAGTGGATGTTTTCCAAGTTTTTGTCTGTTGTTTATGTCATAGAGCACAGATAAGAACTGTAAATTCTTCAAGTAATGGAAAGATAACCTTACACTTCATAACTAATTCACATTTCTAAACACTTTACTAACAATAAAGTATAAATCTTGTGAATTAATATTTTGCTTATGGTCCAAAGTGACCCACAAATCTTTTTCTGGAATCTTCTTGAAGCCTATCCTAACTAACATATATTCAGAGATCATTTTTCTTTTCTTTACATAGTATTGCAAGCAGTGTTAAATTATATCTACACATTTCTCAAATTCTCACAGCATTTTAAATACTTTTTTATCTTGGAGTCAGATAAAGTATTATTGTCAACAACAGTATTTCTGGTCATTATTCTGTCATCCAAATTATAAATAAAAATAGTAAATAAAGTCTTTATAATTGCCAATTTGGAAGGTAAAACATTTGATATATCCTATGCACATAATACATAAAAATGTGCTTTTAAACCAAATTATCTTGTACTTATGAGCCATGCCATAGTTTTTTTTCACCAATAAAGTTCCAGAAGTCAAGGTAAGAAGGCTGAAGGGCATATTCTTAGAGACTTAAACTGCAAGAGGAAAAAAAATTGCAAGTGTGTAAGTTATAACACAACTTGGCAACTTGTTATGGAGTCCCTCTCTTTCCAGAAATCCCAGATTCCTGATAATAGAAGAGAATCCCAGACAGTTATCACCCCAAGCATTTTCATTCAAGATCATCTGAGTCTAGCTTCTGCTCTTAATTACAAATTCTCTACCATGATTTTTACAGCTCCCCACCACTGCCTTCTGTGTTTCTCTCTTGCACTAACCTCCCCTGACAGTGGAGTAGGCAGAGCATTCCAATGAACCTATGTGAATAAAGTCTCAGAGACAGAAAAAAATCTTGGCATATTAAGGAATATGTGGAAATTTGAGGTAGCTGGAGAAGACAGGAGCCTGTGAAGAGCAGCAGGAAGTCCAGGGTGATAGGTTGGGGTGAAAATAACTATCAAAATAAAGAAGTAGATTTAGTTCTATGGACAACAGAAAACTAACAGAAGAGTTTGGTTCTTCAGTTATTTTGTTTTATTTTTACACAGAAGCAAGTTCTCATTAGACTTATTTTTGGAAGATGACTCTGATGAGTAATGGTGAGGAAGATGAACTGGAAGGGTTAGCAGGTAGAAGCTGAGATCAGTCAATAGCGGAGTTCTAGGTGAGACATGATAAAGCCCTGATACAAGTCTCTGCTAAATTAATTTTCTTATCTCAGGGTCAAATAATAACATGTTTGGGTAAGTATATGCAACCACCACATTAACTTTTTAATCTGTCACAAGAACATGTCTCAGAAACACAGGGCAGGGAGGGGCCATAAAAGATGTTCCTCCAACCCATGTCATGGTTTAATCTTCTCTAATTTGGAATGTCAGGTTGCAGAACACAATTCTTGAACTAAATGATGACTGCCTGAGTTTACTGTTCAAATTTCTGAAGATTATACTTAATGTGATTTTTTTTCCCCAAGAATCTCTTAACCACTACATTAGCTTGGAGAGTCTTGCTACATCCATCTCTTGACAGTGAGACTAAATCCCATTATACTGTAACCTTTAGCTCAGTTTTAAATGTCCTGCACTTTACTAGTAAATTGCCTACATGAAGACTCAGAAACCTACGCCGGTTGTAGTCTATTGTGGAGGCTCTGTTATAGTCCCCTGGTTTAGAGTGGATGGCTATCACACACCATGAGATTCTAGAACCTGGGGCTTCTCTCGGATAAAGAAAGATAACCTAAAGTTGGCTGTATACAAGGCTCTGACAATTGCTGATAGAGCTAAGAGGATATAAAGATCATCACAGCCATTTCACTCCTCCTGAAGTAATAGTCAAACATTATCTAACAATCAGCTGCTGGGATTAAACTGTAGATGGCTTCCTGAGATAGTCCATCTTAGTCCTGGCCCAGTCAGTATCTCTTTTGGCAGCTTAACTCCAGTGATGTCAGAACATTTCATGAGTCTCACAAGATTGACCAAGACATTTACTCTTTACTATCTATTAAAATAAAGGCCTTCCTTTTTAACCTTTCCCTCTAATTACCAGACATTCTCCCCCAGTAAACCACCAACACATTTCCCAGGAACAAATGTCGATTTCACATTTCCCACTACTAACCTTTATGATAGCTATAGATGTTTGACAGCATTTAACTTAAATATATCAACAGAGCTTAGCATATTTCCCCAAGAAGCAATTGGTGGAACTGGGAAGGAAACAATATACTATTCAGTAATCAATCTGTACCTAACTGCCTGTATGTCTCCCTTCCTGTTCTCCTTCCTCTCTGGGATGTTGCCATGGTGCCAAATTACTTGTGTTGTGACTGCTGCTGTTTACAATTTAAAATGAAGTATATACCTATTATAGAAAATTTGGGAAAATATATAGAAAAGTAGAATGACCAAGAGAAAAATCCATCTATAATAAATTAATAATCATTATTTTAGAACAGTTTCAGAGTACTTGTTAATGAATACAATTTTGGAGTTTTGCTGGATTTTTTTTTAGTTTTGTTTTTAGTGCATGTACATTAGTATGATCCATATTAACTTGTTATAGTCAAGACTCCTTTGCTTGTGAGAAAAACCCAAACAAATTAACTTAAGGGGAAAACAAAAGATAATTACGTTCATGCAGGTAACTTGGGAGAACAGGCTGAGCAGGTGTTTTTCTTAGTCATTACAAACAGGAAACATTCATATAATGTGTCAAGAAGGGGGAGATTGTTTTGATGTCTTGGCAGCTTAGGACCCCAGAGGAATGAGAGGCATTCGGGCTCTCAGGGAAAGACTCTGGTTGACCCTGGATCAGTTTCAGTGTTGGTGCAGAGTACTGTCACTGACACCTCTGAGAATAATAAGTTGGAAAACAGCAATTTCCCAAAGAAAGATAAGGTGCTGTTACCAAAAGTGCAGCTAGGAGAAACAGTAGATAGTCAAAACCAAAAGATGAATATTTTATAATGTCATAAACCATTAATTTTCCAGTAAGAATATTTCTTATCCTAGGAAGGGGGAGAGTAGCAGAACACCACGAAGTGCATTTTAAAGTAGACCTCCTGCCCTTCCTCAAAAGATTTTTATTTATCACTTCTTGCTTCTTCAGCTGTCAGTCTTTGCAATAGTGATTCAATGTTGCAGGTAAAGGTGTCGTGTGCCTCAAGTGTGTTGAGTTAAAAAGAAAAGATTAAGAATCACTTGTTCATCAACTAAGTGATTAATCATAATTTACATACCAATTGATTTATTGTTGGAGGTTTATGTTGTATCAATTCTTTTAACATTTTTAATAATGCTATTCTGTATACAGTTTTCAAGATTTATGATTATTTAAGACCAATTTTTAGAAGTAGAATTACTGGTTCGAAGTGTTCATTTTAAGACCCTCAACATACTCTCCTCTGTATTGCTGAAACTGTATTTAGTGGTTGCAGTAGCTGCACAGCTAGCTTACTTTGGCATTAATTGTCCAGCTGCCTGCTTATATCAGCTCTCATTTAGAGTTGTTAGTGCTAAGTACAGTGTCTTGTGTATGAAATGCATTCCACAAATGGTTCTCAATTATGAACAAGAAGATGCTGATGCTGAGAGTCCAGGGACTTTCCTAATTAATCTGTATTTAGGATAAAGGAGTGAGAAGGAAATTCATTTTATACACAAGCAGGACACTGATGACTAATGACTGAGAGATGAAAGTAACTCACCTCATTCATTAAGTTTAAAGGGTAATTTAAGTTTTACCTGCCTGTCTGCTGCCGGCAGGAGCTTAACCTACTCCATATGTCCAAAGAAGATTAAGCAAACCAGTATTTATGGAAAGAAGCCATTTGGTGCATATAGCAGAAAGAGCTCCAGCTCTGGAGTTGTGAGACATAAGCTCCAGTGGAGGCTCTTAACCTATCCAAGTGTTAGTTTCCTTATTTGATCAATAGTTAAGAATGCCTGCCATGGCTGCTTCTCAGGGCTCCTGTGAGGAATGAAAAGCCTAATGCATGAGAAAGTTCTTTGTAAATTATACATTTCTCCACAAATAAATTATTCTGCCATTATTACTACATGTCCAGAAGTATTGCTCTTAAATGATGTGAGGTCATAGAACTCTTTGAAAATGTAATTGAAGTTATGAGCTTTCACTCTCCAAAAAATAAACATACTTTAATAATTATATAGAATTTCAGAGAGTTTATTAAATTCCTGAGCTAAAGGGTAAATGATTCTCAGGCCAAGAATTCTGGACCTAAAATATTGTAATATTTTAAAATTATTAGCTATTTCAAGCCTCAGAAACTTACATCACAGACTCCTGTGTACCCATCACTGACATTTAAAAAACGTTAGCATTGTGACATATTTACTACAGATATGTAAAAAATATATAATTATACATATAGCCAAATCCAAACATGCCACTGTATTCTACAGTATTTTATGCAAATAAAATCTAAACTGTTGTCCCTGCTTACAAATCATTTTCATGCTAATCAGATGGACATTTACAAAAAGAGAGAAAGAGAGAGAGGGAAAAAAATAGGATGTGGTCATTATGAAAGGTTAGAAAGATGAGAGAGTCCTGGGAAGGCTGAAGCCATCCAGATAATCATCACAGAGGAGCATCATTTGAGACAGCTTTTAACAAAGGGTTAAAGATATATAGGTAAGAGATATCTAGCACATAACAAGAAGTCAAGCAATATATATTAAATGAATAATTAAATATATGAATGAATAAATGAGTGGATGGATGGATTTCTTGAATGTCTGTTATGTGCCAGGCATTAAGCTAGGTCTTGGACACATAATATAAATAAATTAGACATGTTTGCTAATCTTAAGAAGATGCTGCTATAAAGGAAACATAAATGATGGTCAGAAAAGACAATGTGATACGATCAAGTCTAGTACTTTTTGGAGGAGGGTGCAAACAGGCTTTTCAGAGGAAGTGTCATTTGAGGTTAGTTTTGAAGTGTGAATAGAATTTAAGTAAGGATGACAGCATTTGGAAGGAAATAGAGATCTGAAACTGTTTGCTATTAGTAGTAGAACATAACGGGAAAGCACAGCAAATGAGGCCAGAACCAGGGAGTAGACTTGGAGTACTTTTCTAAGGAAAAGCACCTTCATCCTGAAGATAAATTCAAACTTGATGATAAGAATCACCAAATGTTTTATTAAAAAGCAGATTCCCAGCCTCTACCTCCCAAGACTCTCATTCAGAAGATGTATTGGGATCTCCATTGTTTATTCATGTCCTAGGGAGCTTTTGGGCAAGTTTAGAAAACAATACTAGAGGTAATATCCAGGCCTGGCACAGTGGCTCAAGCCTATAATCCCAGCACTTTGGGAGGCTGAGGTGGGCAGATCACTTGAGGTCAGGAGTTTGTGACCAGCCTGACCAACATGGTGAAACCTCATCTCTACTAAAAATACAAAAATTAGCCAGGCGTGGTGGCGCGTGCCTGTAATCCCAGCTACTCGGGAGGCTGAGGCGGGAGAATTGTTTGAACCCAGGAGGCGGAGGCTGCAGTGAGCTGAGATAGTGCCACTGCACTCCAGCCTGGGAGACAGAGCAAGACTCCATAAAAAAAAAAAAAAAAGAAGAAGAAGAAGAAGTAATATCCAGTGCCAGTGAGGGGTTTTAAGCTGTAAAAAGGTATAATCGGTCCTGAAATTTCAGTCATTTTCTAACATTCGTTAGATGAAGGTTGAAGCGGGAAAGTATTACAGTGTCACTTAGTTACTTAGAAACAAACGTAACAGCTTTTTTATATCTAGCTAAATTCTTCTTTCGTTTTTTTTGTTTCATTTTCATTTCTTTCTTCTTGCTTCACCCTAGTGCAGATAAACCAATACCCAGTCCTTCATGACTCTGCCTCTATTTTCCAAAGCCTTGGCTCTGAGTACTATTTGCTTTAGCTTAGGCTTTGGTCTCCGCAGATCTTTCCCACATTTACCCCCCACTAGAAGATGCAAGAGATTATTTACAACAGTAGACCAATTTCTTAGTAATCCCTGCACCTTTTTATGGCTTGACATTCTGCTTACATACACTTCTTAAACAGCAAAACAAAAATGATGACACATAGTCAACCGATTCTGTCATGTATTCATGCAACAAATATTGATTGGCTATTACAGGCCAGGCACCATGCTAACTACTAGGAACACAACAACGAATAAATATAATAGTTTCTGTGTTTTAGAGTTCAGAGTTGGCAAGGGGAGGGGAAAAAAGAAATAAACAAAATTGCCAGAAAATGTACTTACTTTTAGAATAGAGGGAAATAAAGTATTTGAGAAGCACAGAGGATAGAATCATCTAGTGCTGATCAGTGGGGTCAAGGAAAGTTTCACAGATAAGGTGATATTTGAATTGAATCTGGAAGGAATAATAGAAAGTTTCAAAGTATAAGTGGTGGATGAGGGGCAGAGGCAATGCCTGCACTCTTGGTGTTCTCCGGGAAAGACCTGGCTTTACCAGCTTCTTTCATTTGAATGTATCCCTGATCCTTGTGACACTTTCCCCTAGAAATGTATGACCACTTCTCCTGCCTGTTTCACAGCTTTAACTCACTAACAAACAGTCCCCTGGGTTTAAGCCAGTAGAACGATACAAATGCACCCAGGTTCACCTGCACACTCTATCACTATTGTGTGAGTCTTTGGAAACCAGACCTGAAACCAGATAATTTTTACATAGTTTCAAGTTTCACCAACAACAGTTCACATGATACCAGGTCCAATTCATGTATAATATAAGCAAGTGTAAAATTTCAGCCACAAGTTGCTATAGACATATGTTGGATGGCCCTTGAACTTGGCTTCACCAAAATGATTTGAGCTTCCACAGAATAAATTTTTCCCACTTGTCATCACTGCAAGTATCTTCTCCTCCAACACACACACCAACAGCCACTGGTCTAATTGTGGAGAAAACACCACCCGATTTGCACAACAAGGACAGCAGATGCACCATCTCCAAACTGACAGCCTAGTATGTCGAGGCATAACAATGGCCAGCCACAAAGCTTAGCAAAAACTAACACAACATTTTAGAATAATGGGAGATGATGAATTGAATCTGCAATGAGGACTTAATATGTGATTTTAAAAACCATTAACATATGAGAAAACTTTCCAACTTACAGCAGTATGGAAAGTAATGCAATAATATGTTTGATTAGAAAGTACTTCAGGATGTATTAATGTAAGCACTTAGCAAGTCTCTCAAACATACCATTCTGCAACGAGCATATAGATTTTTTCAAACACATCCATTTCCACTTAGGTTGTGCTCTAGCTGATTGCTTTAAATGCAGAGGAAGTTCTACAAGCTCTTTCATTTTATGTACACTAAATTCAAATCTGTTGGTCCCATTTTGCTTTTATATTTATTAATTTAAAAAAATACTAGAATCTCTGTATTTCTTCATAAGCAGTGTACATTAGCCTGGTTCTGACAGTATCTTTCCTCTTTGAATCTTTGTGAAACAATCATTTAACACTGTACCCTTTCCCTCTGATTCTCTTGAGATCCTGATTTACTTTAAATTCAAAAGGGCAAAACATTCAATCAGATAATAAATCAATAGTTAACCTGGAAAGACTTATGTTTAACTAGTCTTGGCAATGTTTGAGTCCAGCTGTTCTGATACAGGGAGCAATGCTTGAGAGCCAGGTAGAAAAACAGAGAGTGCAAGATCCGTGGGGTGTGTCAGGTAGGGGGATAGAGAAAGGCTTGTTTCCTTAAATAAAAATGATAGGAAAGCCCAATCTCAGATGGAAAACTTCAGAAGTTTTATCAAGACTGAGTACTATATGTGAATTTTGAAAAATAGGAAGAAAGGCAAACTGAAAATGAGAAAAGGTTGCAATTGTAAAATTAAACAGGTTTATCATCAGTGAGCAGAGTCTCATCCGAAAATGAACCAGGGGGTCCTGTCTCACACTCGCTGCAATCTGACCATTAGTGAAATGCACACAGA
The DNA here is from genome assembly GCF_006542625.1 of Nomascus leucogenys. Classification (NCBI taxonomy): domain Eukaryota; kingdom Metazoa; phylum Chordata; class Mammalia; order Primates; family Hylobatidae; genus Nomascus; species Nomascus leucogenys. Next base: position 89,147,183 of record NC_044395.1, on the reverse strand, counting down.
GAAGGGAAGGTAACCCAGACGGAGGCAGCGCAACCCTGCCTGAGCCAGCCTGAGGCAGCAAAGGAGAAGGTCATTACTTCCCAGTCACTCACTTGGGTGTACACCCAAATCATCTGGGGTGGTTTTTGTAAAAATACACATGCTTCGATCAGTCATCTAAGAATCTATTTCTGAACTGTAAAATACAGATTTCCCCAACACTCCTTAACACAAGAATCTGTATCTTTTTCCCAACACCCACAAAAAATCTCTTACTAGCCATGGTTGACAGTGAATCTTAAACTTCTGCCTTCACTACATCCACAATTTTCATTAATAGCCACTGCAGTCTTCCTACAGATTCATACCAGTCCCTGGAAGTGCTGAAAATACCTAAACCTTTACTTCTAGGTATGTTAGTTTCCTAGAGCTGCCATAACAAAGTACCACAAGCTGAATGGCTTAGAATGACAGAAATTTATTGTCTCAAAGCTCTGTAGGCTGGAAGCCCAAGAACAAGGTGTTGGTAGGGTTGGATCCTTCTGAGGGCTGCAAGAGAGAATCTGCTCCATTCCTTTCTCCAAGTTTTCATTTATTTTCTGGCAATATTTGTCATTCCTTGGTTTGTGGCAGCATCACTTCAATCTTCACACGGCATTCTCCTTGTGTTTCTTTCTCTGTGTCCAAATATCCACTTTCCATAAGGATGCAGTCATATTGAAGTAAGACTCCCACTGCTGACTTCATCTTTACTTGGTCATCTGCAAAGACCTTATTTCCAAATAAGGAAATAAGGCAGAGCTACTACAGATGTAAGATTCAACATCTTTTGGAGGGATACAATTCAACCCATAACACTAGATTCCTTCATTCATTCAAGCAACAAGTATTGATGGATCAGAGTCTATGAGCCAGGGACTCTAATGGACTCATCCTAGGCAATGGATGTACCAAAATTTACAAGACAACTTCAAGATGACTGAATTTTTCTATAATATGTGATCTCAGTATATAAGAATGGTGAACACATTGCATTCCTGGGAAATAGAAGTACCTCATTAATTCACTCATCTCTCGATAATTTCTGTTATGCAGAGTATAGTGTTAGGAGTCATATATGAAGAGATACAACATAGTTTCTGCCCTCAGGATGCTTATTTTTTTAGCAAGACACACACACACACACACACACACACAAACTATTAATTTTGAAATACAGACTAGATGAGAAGAATGTATATTATGAGAAAACAAAGGAGGATCCTCTAAGTGAAGCAGGAGGAGTCAGGAACTGCTTTTATGGGGAGAGAATACTTGATATGTATCTTAAAAGACATATAGAGTTTGGGCCGAGGGCCAAGAGATGAAGGGTGGTTTCGGGCATAGAAAAGAGCATGTGTAAAAGCAGGGAGACCAAAAAAAAGCATAAAATATTTGGAAAATTGTAAGCAAATCAGTGAGTTAAGGAAAGGAGGAGTGTGGACATGAAAAGGTGACAGGAAAAAAAGGTTCTGAATAGTGCTTGGAGTCTGGGTTTCCTCCAGGAGCTGGTGGAGCCAAAAGAGGGGAGCCATGGGGTTGGGTATGTGTTTCAAGAAGCTTATTCTGAGAACAGTGTGGATAATAGGATGGAAGGCAAGGCAGGAGGCAGGAAGGCTACTGTAATAATAGTCCATGGAAGAACCAATGAGGACCTGAACTAAGGCAGTCGTAGTGGGGCAAATATGGGAAAAAGAGCTGAGTTTCATGAGATATTGTGGGGTGGGGGGAATCAAATTTACAGTGACCAATTAAATATGAGGGTGAGGAGGAGGAAAAGGATGAACCAAGAACACATGTTATCAGAAAAGTTAGATTTTGTTCCCTATTTATGGATGCTTCCAATACTTGCTCTCTGCCTGAAATGTATTTTCTTCCATGAATAAGAAAGAACTCATCCCTTAATATTCAGTCCAGCATTATGGCTGGAAAGCATCCCAGTTCGTCTCTCCCTATTATATTCTCATAGTAGTTTGTATGCTTATATTCTTGTGAACTTTGCGGATACAGTCTTTGAAATAGCACATCCTTATCCCCTAGTACAGTGGTCAAATCATAGTAGATTTTCAAAAATTCTTAATTGAATAAATTAAATGTGTTGATATACATTCTACCTAGGCCATGTAGGTGGAATTATTGGCAATTTAGACAGTTTTTCATTAAAAGAAATTGGTAAATAAATCAAACTCTGTTGCTGGAAAAGTTAAGCTACAGTTTTCTGGAAATTTTGATAATTCTAGCTCACTGTAGGATAGCCTTCTCTCTTGTATTTGATAGAACTTAATTAATGTTAGTACATAGTTATTACTTAGTATGAACACTTTAACACTGAAAGTAATTATAACAAGACTTCTGGCTCCCAGTCTTTTAGTCTTTATACTTTATCAAGTTGGAATGCAATAGTATTTTACTTGTTTTTCAAATGGAAATGGGTTGAACCCACCCATGTAAAGTTCAGCAACAGCAGCACCATTCTCCTTCCTTTTATTGTTTATTTTCCTAGCACACCATCCACAGGAAAGTGGCTTCATCCATGTCCCCACATTTCCATTTCAGTTGAGCTTTTAATGTGTTAATGAAGTTAGTTAGTTGTTAAAGAAACTAAAACATTTTTCCAATGGTTAATGCTAGAAGCAATTCTTTGAACTTTGGTTCCAAAGGCATTACAGGAATCTATGAATGAAATGAAAATGTTTGGAAACTTAAGTTTCTTTAATAGCCCAAGCAATCATCAGTAAATTGCAGACTTTACAGGTATCATTTTCAGTAAGGGTCAGGAAAATTCATTCATTAGAATTACGGGAGATAAAAATTTAAACGTCTCTGTAATATTTATAGGAAAAGTGTCATCACTATAAAGCGGCCTTAAATCACATTCATTCATTATTAAGCACTCCTCTACATTTCTGAGTGAAGTTTCTAATGGGATGAAATCTCCTCAGCTGCAATAACATCATGACTATCTATTTATAGCCAAGTTGTCTTTGGTTATGGAAGTGCCCTTTTAGATTGAGTATTAAAACAGGTTTTCCCTTCAATAGGAGACATCTAACTTTAAATGAATGTAAACTATTACTTAGTAAACAGGAGAGTTCACTAAAATTGGAAACACCTACTATTTATCATTATAAAATGCATGACATGAAAGTATGGTATCACAGGTTTTCTAAAGTCTGGGCTTTGATTGAATTGTATTTTGTTTTGCCTTTTAAGGGCTAGAGTTCCACTTTCTATTTAAAAGGAGAAAACAAAACCAAAACCAAAATACAACCCAGGGAGCATAAAGCCTCATGCTTGTGCATTAAGATCTAGTTGAATGTGTTTCCCCTTTACCGTTAAGCACTCTGGAGGTTAAGTAGACCATTCTCTCTTTATATCATTAAAGATCAATTATCATCCTATTAATGCTCATTTCCTTCCCACACATACCTGAGCTTTCGACAATAATAGCCCCCTTACAATTATCACTCATGAATGACAACATGCTATTTAAATATACAGAACTGAAAACACACTGATGATGTAGCTGTTCATTTTCTATTCATAAATGATATCACCTATGTAATTATTTGCAAAGTTGTGCCTTTTGCTAAGAAAGCCTCAGGTTGCAACCAAATCATTAATTATGATATGTAAAATATTTAAAGCCAGCGACAGCACTAGTGAAACATAAGAAGAACACAGCAGGAGCAGAGCTTAAAAATAGCAATAGGCAATATTCTTTGCTTGCACTTCTCTGTCCCAATTACACAGACAATTCAGGCATGAGCAGGGATAATTGAGTCATTCCTCCACTTTGTTCTGAAGTTGTAGAGCTGGCCAAATACTAGCATTCACCAGGGCTGATGAGGATCTTCTTTTAAATAAGCCCAGAGGCTAACAAATTATAAGCGAAAAGAATAATGAAATATACTCTCATCAGTTGGTAGGAGATATTCAATTTCATACTATATGTATTTATTCAAGGTATAACGCTCTTTATTAGATCAATTTAGCATATCTGCTAAACTTTTGCCTTATAGAAAAGTTTAAGAGTCAGCAGCCCAATCAAAGAAATTCCTAGAAGCATAACTATAAAGGTGATGGAAAGCAGATTGACAAGTCAGGCTGTAATTTTTTAAGAAAATGAGATCCAGGAGATCTAAACTTTAAACTTTGGAGAGACAGAATCAATAAAGGTTAGATAAAACTCCAATGAAGCTTTGGATGTTATTCATCAATATGGATTCAAATTGTTTTATTCCAAACAGCCTGGTGACTAACTTAAACCCTATGAACCCTCTAGCAAAGAGGGTATCTATACAACACCCTGGTCAAGTTATATAGGAGCAATGTCCGTGGTAGATGACCTAAGAAACAAAGATTAGATGTCAAGACAACTGCCAACAAAATATATTTTTTACATGTAACCATTTCCTGAAACCAGAATGAATGAATGATGTGACCACTCTCCTCTGGTAACTTTTCACCCCTTCTATTGGAATGGTGCACAAAACTAACCGAACAGAAGTTCTTGGAAAACCAATAAAATAATTTTAAACTGACAATTATAAAACATGCATCTTTAACATACATTGGGCATATAAAGGGCTTAAACATCAATAACTTATATAATCCTCCCCAAAACCCTGTCAAGTGGGTTTGCTTATGAATGAATGACGCAGGATTTTTCTTGGTCACTTTGCAAGCCGGGGACCTCTGTGGCCAGCAACATCCTCGCCTGGGCCTTGGTCAGACCCAGGCCTGCCACAGGAGGCACCCTGTCCACTTGGCCTGCTGGGCTGCATTTGGCTTGTGCACTGGCCCACAGGTGTTACAACTCATACCCGCATTTGGTGGTTCCCAAGTTTTGTCCCACGTCCAAGAAGAATGAGGTTATGCTGACAATTGGAAGGTGAAGAGGGCAGAGAATAATTTTATTGAGTGATGAAACAGCTCTCAGTGGAGAGGGGACATGAAGATGGTCTCCCTCCAAGTATGGCTGGGTCTGGGGCTTTTATGGGTTCATAATGGGGGAATGCATGCTGATAGGTTTGTGAGTATGCAAAAAAAGTCTAAAACAAAGGCACCATTCAAAGGTGGGCATGATAGTGCAACAAAAACAATTAGGGAAGGGTAGGTATATGTAAAATAGGTGAAGGGTGAGAATCAATCAGAGGAAAGTATGCTAAACAGGAAGAGAGGTTCTCAACACAGTCTGTGGATTTACCCAGGACTTGTAGCTTGGCCTTCAGGCTTTAAACTATTTTTGGTTTGAAGGTTGGGTTTCACCAGGGACCCACCCCTATCTGCCTAGGCATTTGACTGCCTCCTGCCACTATCATGAAGAGGTAGTCAGAATTCTGGGAAGATGTAAGCTGAAATCTGATTCCAGAGCCCTGTATGTTTAAGGTAATGTTTTTAAATAAAAATTAGCTTTCTTTTTCTATCTAATATCTGACACAACTTTTACTGGCAACTATTTCCCTGGCAAGGGATTCCCCAAATATACTAAATCAATAATTAAGACTCATAACTCAGTGTGTTAGTGTCACTGCATTTGGTTTTCTACCAGTCTTCCATCTCTCCATGTGAGCATAACTAGGCACACAGACACTCAGGCCTCCACGCCCACCTTGCTTATCCCCTTCTGTGCATGCAGCTGTCACATCCCTCACTCATCTCAGTATGCTAATATATCATCCTAATACTGAGATATTTTTGTTGGCTTATCTTATCTCAGGTCTATACTGTTATCTCTTTAAAAGCTCCTTCTCTAGAATAAACTTTCCTTTAATGCCTCCTTCTCCTATTCTACTACCTATTCTCTTAAGATAGCCTTTCTACCCACTATTCAAGGCATAGTTATCCTTTTTTTTTTTTTTTTGAGACAGAGTCTCACTCTGTCATCCACGCTGGAGTGCAATGACATGCTCTTGGCTCACTGCAATCTTCACCTCCAGGGTTCAAACAATTCTCGTGCCTCAGCCTCACCAGTAGCTGAGATTACAGGTGGGTGCCACCACACCTAGCTAATTTTTTCTATTTTTAGTAGAGATGGGGTTTTGCCATGTTGGCCCGGCTGGTCTGGAACTCCTGGCCTTAAATGATCCACCTGCCTCAGCCTCCCAAACTGCTGGGATTACAGGCGTGAGCCACCAGGCCTGGCCTGGAGTTATCAATTTTACACAGCAGATCATCTGTCATATCACTCTGAAGCCAGTGGCTTTGCTGGAGGTTTAAGGGATGAAGGATGAGGTATACATGGGATCAGTTCTGAGGTCCTATGTTACATAATAGAGAATCAAGAATTCATGAAGATTGGGGACTCTATACTACAACATTATTCCTGCTTTGTCCAGAGCAACATTTTCTAAGCTTAAATAAAATAATGAAGTTCCATAATGATAGCTCCATATTGATATAAAACCGCAGACTAATTAATATACCACTTCTTTCTCATATCTTAGTCTCTAATTAGAATTACTTCTTCATCTGAATATTTCCCTACATAAAGGTTACTAAGTTTGTGCATTCTGCAGTTTTGTTTTGTTTGTTTGTTTTTCATTTTTTGGCATTTAAAAATCAAATCATAGCACACAGTGAGTCTGGGAACAATTTGCTCTAGAGAACAAATACTTCTATTTGTTTTAGAGAATTCAGGGTACACCAAGTCACAGCAACAGCTGACCTTCCACATACGTTCGCCAAACATGTTAGGCAAAACTCATTCTTGTTCACCGTACAGTGTATGAGCAATAAATCCTGAAAACATTTTGAGCCAGACTTTTTTTTTTTTTCATTTAATGTTGGAAAAGTTTAGATGGAAACCAAAATCACTACAGAGATCTCTGTACTCCAGCCAAGTGCAATTGAGGACTTTCGTTCTTTTCTGGTGTTTGTACTCTTGGTTAAGCTGATTCACAGTTGGGTATTTCTCAGCTCTCCCATCAGCACTTAAAGAAGGATTCATTCTCAGGCTACTGAGCATGGCTCCACCACTAGCAATAGAATCATTCTACAGAAGGTGGTGTTTCTTCTACCTAGCACCTATTTTGAGCTTTCTTCAGGGCTGGAGTATATTAGCCAGGAAGAGATATAGTCCATTCAAGCTGTGAAGATTTGCTTAATATCTTTCAGTGAAAACCCCTGCAGGTTTCATAGGATTGGTCTCAGCTTGTGAATAAAACACAATGACTTCCAGGTAAAAATGCAGTTAGAAAAGACAGGCAATGACGCCTAACAAGAGATACAAAAAGAGTTCAGAGGCAGCAAGAACCAACCACATGAAAGGAAAACAAGAAAGATAACTGAGCCTGGCACTGGAGCTAAAAAACAAAAGGCTTGACTAGGACTGGGGAGGATGGGAAAGGGTTTTTGGAGAGCTGTCCAGTGACTAGAAATGAATGAGGCAGGTGATGACAGTACAGACCTCAAAAGACCAACAATCCGGTGTGCATAGAGAAGCATTCAGAAAGGACCTCTATTGGGAAACATTGCTTGGAAAAAGTTTTAACCTCTCACAAGTACAAGAAAATGTCTTAAAAGTTGTCACTGATTGAAAGCATTTCAAAGAGCTTTGCCAATCTGGCCAAAATCAATTAGAATTAACAGTTTCTCTCAAGGAAAAGCTAATTTGACAAGGGAAATACAGAAGAATCTAGGAAGAACAAGAATTAATATATTGAAACCTTTCTCAGCACACACGCACACGCACTCACACCCATATATAAATATTTATGAGACTTGAGAACTAGAATTCCAATTGATGTTTATTTTTTTAATAAATATTGTAGGCTAAGATATCATCTGCATGCTTATTCACCTTTTTCATCTTCTGGAAACCACCCTGTACTTTCCATCCCATGATACCGGTATTTCTGTCACTCCTTTAAAGACACCTGTAACAATGTTCCATTTATCACAATCCATATTTATTCTTCTACTTATTCCATTTGTTTTTACCAAAATAAGTGATTATCAAGTCTACTATATCGGTAAGTTGCTCCCACCTAAAATATTCATATCTTTGGGGATTTTTTAATTTGCAACTCACATCTCCAAATAGAACAATAGTATAGTCAGTCTTCCTTTTAGCTCTCACTTCAGATTTATTTAAAAACCAAAATTATATCAGGCAAATGTCTGTAATCACAAATGTTGTTATAGAGAAAAGACATGCTGACCCTTGATCATTTTTTTTGTAGCCTGCTCTTTTTCCAACATATATCCAAAGAAAATCCTCAAAGTCCACAAGTAAACTTTTGACATGGATATCACAAAGAACCACTGTTTCCCTCAAATTCCCAAAGAGGTCATTCTGATTCTCTTATATCGTAATTTCACATTATACACCTAGTGTGATTTCATCAGTATTCTAGTTTTTATCTTGGCAAAATAAAAAACTACACTGAAATCAGAGAAAACGTAAGTGAATAATAGTGTGAATATAGCTATCTCCAGAGTCGTGAGGATTAAATAGGATAACCTGTGAAAACACCTTATGTGATGCTAGTATATTAAGGCATTCAATAATTCCCCTCCTCATTATTTGATTTTTATAACAATTTCTGTGTGTATATTATCTGAGGCAGCATACTTACTATAGAGTAGTGCCTAAGAATATTTACCCTGGAATAAGAGACCTGAATCCAAACATTTCTGTCAAATGACGTTAAGCAAGCATTTAATCTCTTTGTGTTCAAGCTTCACTTTTCCTATCAGATAAGAACCATAATGCTTACTGCCCAGAGTTTTAGTGATTATTACATATAAAAATAATAAATTTAAAGTCCCTAACCCAGGCACTGGCCCATGGTAGATCCTCAGTAAGCTATATCTATTATTCTTATTTTTTCCCTAATGCCCCTGAGGTCATTATCTGTATTTTATGCCTAAGGACACTAAGGGCGGAGAAGTTAAGGGACTTCTTAATTGTTATAAAAAGGACGATGAAGACGAGACAAGCATCTCTTGACCCTGGCTAAACTACCTCATTCACAATGGAAGGTTACAATCACGATGGTCTAGAGACATAGAGGTAATCCAGACTGCATTCTCCATTGCTAGCAAAGCGAATGGACTCCAATACAGTAAATAAAGAGCCTGAAATATATTCACCACGTTAAGACATTTCATTCACTAAGTGAAAAGCCACAACTCATTTAGTGGATAAATGTCAGAAAGGTACATGTTGAAAGGAAAAACATGCATTGTAATTTTTAGTCTGCTGTGAAATTAGAAACTTGAGGAAGAACAATGTTGACTCTTTTAGATCAAACTTTGCAGTCAGCTGATGGAATATTCTCTGCAGTATCATTCAAGTTGGTTGACATCATGACAGTGCTAATTATGTAGCTTATACATCATTTTTTCTCTTAGTGTTTGGTTTTCAGATATTCTCTGTAGTTCAATTATCACCTCAACTAATGTGGAGAATCTGTATCTGAATTATTTTCAATACAGCCTATAAGAGGGCAAGCAATATCATTCTTTAGGCACCTACTATGAGCCAGCTCCATGTTTGGCTTAATAAGAATCTAAAGTTCAATTAAGTAAATACTGATTTTCCCATCATTTTGAATCTACTATTAGCTGTGAGTTCACTGACTAGGCAGATAGTAAATTTTCCCAACGAAGAGGTCAAATAACAAATTACATAATGGCAAGATCCAAATATCTATTACCGATTCAACAAAACTACCCATGCACATCTATGCATCATTCTTTAATATGACTTTGTCATTTGTATGATCAGCTCATAAACTATCTTAGCAGGAGCCAGTCAAAAAGTCTTTATTTTTTAATGGTTTCAAAAAACTATCAAATGCATAGACTGAAGTTAATAGCCATTTCTACTAAATTATAGCACAAGCATGTAACTCCCAATGGTAGATCTAATAAAACATATATGGCTATGTGTAAGCCAGCTTGATAATTATTTTAAATTGTGCTCATTTGAAGCTACTAACAAATTCCTTTATTTATTTACTTATTTTTTCTGTGTGTATTTCAACAAGAGTGAACGCCCTTGGCTATTTCTGCTACAACTTATGTAGATGACCTTGGGAAAGTCAAATCACCCCTCAAACCTCAGTTTCATCAACTCTAAAATGGAGGCATTGAACAAGATGACGTATAAGGACATTTTCCAGCCCTAATGCTCTTGGATTTTGTCTCTCTTGAGGAAGCCATGCAGAAGATATAGAGAGGTTACTGGGTACTCTAAATCTACTTTTGGCCCCCTATGTCCTCTTGAGGCATGAGTGTTCTATTGCTTCAAGACTTTGCAGGCACACTTCATACACTTGTTGAATCAAATAACTTCTCTTAGGTATTATGTGACATAGAGCCAATGTTTTGAATAGCATTGATGAGAAGGTTGATTTTGGGGTCAAATAGATCTAGGTTAGAGTCAAAGCTGTGTCATTCAGTTGGCCTATGATCTTGGGTGTGTCATTTAATCTCTCTGAACAGTAATTTCTTCATGTGGGACTAATAACAATATCTACTTTAGGGTTTAAGGATTAAATGAAAAATCAGGCATAAAGTTCTTAATATAGTGCCTGGAACAAGGTACCCAGTTAGAAATACTTTTAATATTTTTTTGTTAAAAAGGAGCTTCTGTTTTTAATTTCAAGTCTCTTAAACTAATCAACACATCCTTTCCTCATTAGAAGACCGAACAATTTACTCCAATAAGTATTCTGGTTTCTCAGGTATTGTGCTTTTACATGGAGATTTGTAATCTAAGAATTGTTGGAGAAAGATTCACTTCCATAAATGGTCCCAAAGGTGTAGTTTGAATTTAAGATAGAAAAGATATTATTATAGATAATTATGTATGGAAGCTATTTCTTCCATTTTACTAAGTCTTTAAGCTCATTTAGCAAGTATGCAATGAAATCTTATTCTGTTCCAATAATCCTGTTGCCTACCCTCATGAAATGTATATTCCAGTAAGTACTCAAGAAAATTCAGAGATGTATGATGCATGCATCAGTGAAAAGTTTGCTGTAATAGAAAAGTGCATGGAAGGGACACGTGTTCCCAACTTCCAGGATCAGGAAAAGTCTCCTGGGAATCTAAAAGTTGCATACGAGAAATCAAGGAAGTAGACGAGTAGTGTTCCTGGAAGAAGAATTATTGCATTTTCTGGTTTTACTATTCAATTTCCCCCATTCTGTAAGAGCTAAACCCCCCAAATTTTACTCGTTCTTCTAACAAAGTGATTGTCCATTCATTTATGTACTATACAGTCATCAAGTGTGCCTCACATTCCATGCTCTGTACTTGGTGAACAGAGTAAAACAGCAGTGAACAAAGTAAATGAATGTTCTGCCTTCTTGAAGCTGAATGTATAAAGCAAGAGACAGACAATAATGAAAATAATTAGACATGCTGCCCAAAATTAGTTATCAAAAAATGTAATGAGAGAATATGTAATTAGAAGGAACATAGAGCAGTTTTTGATAGTTGTAGGAGCCAACATCCTTTTTCCCCCTAAAGATTCACTGAAAAAAATCACTTACATGGGGCAGATTGATTAAACGGAGAAAAGACACACAAATTTATTTAACGTGTATACAAAAGAACCTTCAGAATGAAGACCCAAAGATACAAGACAAATTGTTCATTTTTATGCTTAGTTTCAACAAAGTATAGACAGCTATGTAGAAATATGATTGTACAAAAAGGTTATAATCTAATGCTAATAGATATTAGTATTAGTCAAGGCTTTTCTGTCTAGATTCTTCTTGGCCTGAGTATGTATTACTTCCCTCTGTGTGTGAGATAGGGCCCTATCTGGAATACGAGTCTTATGATTTATGTCAAACGAGGTAGGTTAGATAACTTCTTTATGGCCAGTTTTTACATTTTATGGCTGGATTTCAGGAAAAGAGGTTCTGGTTTCCATGACCCGCCTTGGAGAAAAGGGATCCTAGTTTCTATGGCTAGCCTTGGGGGAAAATGAAATTGAGATACAGGTGAGCAGGAGAAGGTCAGAGAAACATTTTTGTTTCTGATGCTGCTGCTGAGGGCTGTATTTTGGAGGATTGTTTTCTGAAACAATACCCAACATAGTACTGTCAGGAAAGGCCTCAGAAGAGGTAGCAGTTGAGTAGAGATTTTTCAGAAGTATGTCAGCCCTACAAATATATAAAGTATATTCCATGCAGAGGGATTTCAAGTGCAGAAATCCTAAGGCAGGAATGTGCCTGGTGTTCAAGACAAAGTAAGAAGGCCATCTGTCTGAATCACTTTCCATGTGCCATGAGCTGTGCTTGGCAATGATCCATCATGGGCAAGACATAGAACTCCAGTACTCACACAGCCTAGAGACTAGGCTAGCAGATACTAATTGAATAATAACAAATAATAGTGTGAGTAAATAAAAAACTACAAAGGAAATAGGTACTTAGAAGAAAAACTGTACAAAGAAATGACAAAGTCAGAGGATTTATGGTAGATCTTCCTGAGGTAGATTAAAATGGATTTTGAGTATTTCCACTGAAATATGAGATCACAATAGCACAGAATACAGAGAACAGATCTGCTTCAAATAACTATTTCTTTACCTATAATTATAAAACTATCTTTGTGTTATAGACCAAATTGTGCCCCCTCAAAATTCATACATTATGTTGAAGCTGTAGCCCCCAGTGCAACTCTATGTAGAGACAGGGCCTTTAGAGGGATAATTAAGGTTAAACAAGGTGATAAGGATGAGACTTTAATCTGATAGAACTGGTATTCCTATAAGAAAAAGAAGACACCAGAGCTCTCTTCATCTCCCAACACCCCTACCTCCCGTGTGTGCACAGACAAAAGGCCAGGTAGGGCACAACAGAAAGGCTGCCATATAAAAGCCAGGAAGAGAAGCCTCACCAGAAAACAAACCTGCCAACACCTTCGTCTTGGACTTTCAGCCTACAGAACTGTGAGAAAATAAATTTCTGTTGTTTAAGCCAACGAGTCTGCAATATATTGTTTTGACAAGCAGAGTAGACTAATACACCACCTATCATCTATCTATCTATCTATCTATCATCTATCATCTATCATCTATCTGTCTATCATCATCATCATCTTTATGTATTTTTTTCCTGTTTTCTCATGCCTTTGGTTAGCTTCTCCTAGTAGCTGCTTCAGTTAGCTGCTTTGGATAGACTGATGAATTATCTTCTCTTGCATTCATGTGAGCAACAAGTGCTTCCTAGCCCAGTCATAATGCAACCATCAGTGGCTGCTGGAGGTTGTCTTTACATTGAAGTCATTTGGGCCTCTTTTTACTTTCTGCCTGAGGGAAAAAAAAGAAAAAGAGAGAAGGAAGAACACTGCACCCTGCGTCCAGGTCAAAGTATGAATACCAAAGGGTTGTTTGGAGAGTTATTCTCTGAAGTTAGTATGTGCTCTTTAGTAAATCAAGAGGAAGGTAGGGAAAATCCCTTCATCTTAAGATACCTCCAGAGGGATGAAGAAAAATATTTTTCTTCAAACCAAAAATACTATTGAAAGTTTAAAACTCAAATCTTTCCTTCCTTAAGATAACAATAACAATAAAACGGTTAATGTTTACTAGATGCTTTCTATATGCCAGACACTGTGCTAGGTACCTAACAAGTATTACCTTATCTAAAAATAACAGCTAACATTTATTTAATGCTTAAAATTTTTCAGACATTTTTCTTAGCTCTTCACGTCTATAACGTCATTCTACTACATACCACTCCTACAAAGTAGGAGGAATAGTTTGCATTTCATAAATGAGGAAATAGGCCACGAGTGGTGTCTCACGCTTGTAATCCCAGCACTTTGGGAGGCCAAAGCAGGAAGATCACTTGAGGCCAGGAGTTTGAGACCAGTCTCAGCAACATGGTGAAATCCCATCTCTACAAAAAAAATACAAAAAATTAGCCAGGCATGGTGGCATGCCTATAGTCTCAGTGACTTGGAAGGCTAAGGTGGAAGGATCACTTGAGCTTGGGAGGCCAAGGTGGCAGTGAGCCATGTTTGTGCCACTGCACTCTGGCCTACGTGACAAAGCAAGACCCTGCCTCAAATAATAATAATAAATTAATACAAAATAAAATAAACAAGAAAACAAGCTTAGGGAGAGTACAAGTGAGTTGTTGAGGTACAACTCTGGCAACCTGAAGAGCCAGGATTCAATCCCTGGCTCTCTAATATGCAGCCTCAGTGACTTAGCAGAAAGCAGGAAGGTAGGGAGAAATGCAGAACAAGGTAGTGCTACTCATTATGGAATGCTAGTTCCGGAAAGAACTACAAAGACAGTTTCATCTGAACTCCTTGTTCTACAAAAAGATCAACTGAGGGCTAAGGTCGAAAAAGGCCTTTCCCAACCAAAGACACACAGCTAGAAAGTGATAAAGCTAGGAGTGGTCCTCAGGTCTCCTTACTGTCTATGGAAAAAGCATAAAGCTCTTTGCAACGTAGAAACTAACTGGAGTCACAGTCCATAGAAGGAAAGGAGGCATTACTCAGTGAGATGCAGACAGCTGAGGATGTGCAAAGTCCCATAACTTCCTCCTCTTTCTCTCCCAAATAAAATAGGCTTCTCAGCAATATTATCCAAGGTCTAAATATTGCCATGTGATCCTAGTCTCTAAATTGGAGGGATTGAAAGGGCTTTGTTCCTTGAGGGAATCTGTGTTTGTTTACTAACATGAAAAGGTGAGGGATTGGACTACAAACCTCAGATAATGTTTGGGGAATGGTAAATCAAAAGGAAGAATGTTTATACTCTCTGGGAGCAGATGCTCCTTTAGAGGAGTTAACTATGCTCTCCTTTTTAATTCTTCGAATTGCTTAGGTACAGAGATGTTATCACGTTTTGCTATTACGTTCTGGTTTTGAGGGGCCCAGAATCAATGTGGCCCAAGTCAAACTTCAGGGAGAAAAGTCAGGAGAATTTGTTGCTTTGTTTTTATTTTGTTTTGTTCTGTGTTTCTTCACAGGCCCAAGGCCTAGGAAATCAAACCAGAGGAACATCTGCCCATTCTTGCTCCCAGTCCTAGTTTTCTAACTTCCCAGCAGCTCATCCCACAATTTAGTGACTAAATAAATGAGGACTCATTGGAGATCCTGACACTCACCTCTTAGGAAGCAGCTTTTCTGCCCTAGTACAGGGAGGTGCTGGTCATTGCAATAAAGCATCAAGTTCACTAAGGAATTTGCTATTTTCTAACATAAGAGCCATAACATTTTTCCTCTTTGCATTGATTTGGAAGGCAGCTTCAGAAGTACATTGAGAAATATATATGTAACTTTTTTCTGTCTTTGATAGCTCCCCAAAATGCAGGGCAAAATGTAAGATTTCTTTTTACATTTGGCCAGATACAAATTGCCATAAACAGCTGAAAATACTTTTGGAAATT
Source organism: Nomascus leucogenys (assembly GCF_006542625.1). Classification (NCBI taxonomy): domain Eukaryota; kingdom Metazoa; phylum Chordata; class Mammalia; order Primates; family Hylobatidae; genus Nomascus; species Nomascus leucogenys. The sequence goes on along the minus strand of NC_044395.1, from coordinate 89,131,788 downwards.
ACATGAGTTGCTTGAGGATGGATGTCAGCGTGCACCACTAATTGTGTCAAAATTTCTATTGCTTCCACAAGAAGAACACTTTCAAAATAATGAACATTTGTATTGAGGGTTGGCTGGAAAAATAGTTTGCTGTTGGATGACAATTGGTTTTTGCATTTTGTTTGTTTGTGCTTTTAATAAGCAGAATATCACATATATCCAGACTGTTAAAAAGACCCTTTCTGACTTCAGTATATCTTTCAAATCAGACACCTTAGACCTTCTCAAACATATCTATGTTTACCTTTTTCAGTAACCCACTCAACACTAATAATCCCGTCAAAATATTTTCAAAAAAATAAACCAACAAGGATGAGTCACATTGACCAAAGCTTAGGAAATATAATTTCAGAAGGTGGCCCAGAGATTTGAAACTACATATTTCAATGCTCTAAACAGTAAAAAGAAAACCCTCTTTGCTCAGGAAAACAAATTTATTTACATTATTAAAGGGTATGTTAGGTTTAGGAAATAGATTATCTCTTCTCGCCATTTCCTGGGTACAAAATATTATTTGAAATTTACAAGCTCTCTGAGAATGTTAATTTTAACATCTTATTTGCACTAAAGGAGTTTTGAACGCTCCCCAAATCTAGAACATTTGGTGGAATTTGGTGTGTTAGCAGCTGTGGTTGAGTTCTTGTTTTGCCTTGTAATGCTGTATAATTCCATATGTTGTATATGTCAAAACTGAAGATAATTTTTCTTTCGATCTAATAAACAAACAAACCCTTCTACTCAAGGAGAGAGTTTTATAGCACTGGGCAGACTGAAGCTTTGTGTCTGTGGAGAAGTATTAATAATCTGCTAAGACACACCCGTGGATTGTGAATGGTGGCCCATGGCATGCATATTTATGAGGTACCACAACCCAGGGCATGTTTTATTGCCTTAGAAGAGCAAAATAGATGCTCACTTATCCTGTGTAAGGAAGCAGGGAATTAATTTTGTCTCAGGAAAGCAAGGTCTTGCAGATCATGGCAACAAACGCAACTCTAAATGTGTGTGTAGACATCATAGTGAATATCAGACAGTCCCACAGCTTCTGAGTCTGAGCCCCTGGAAAACAGTGTGGAGGGAGAAAAAAAATCTAAACTCAGGTTCCTGCTCCAGCAGTGGTTAAAAATTTCTAAGGGCTCATCCCAGCTCTGCCTTTGCCAGCTATGTCCTTGTGTAAGTCACTTATATCCTCAACTAAGAACTACGGATAATCGTAGTACCTATTCCTTGAGTTTACAGGCAGACTAAATGATACGTTTACTAAAAGATGCCCATCACATTATTTATACTATTAAGTACTGAAAAAACCTATATGCCCAATAATAGGGGATCTATCAAATACACGGTGGTTTATCTATATGCAATATTATATTAAAATTAAAATGGTGCTTATAGATCACAGTACAATTTGCAACCTATATGCATAAACTTGTACATTAATAAGAATTGCAAGGAAACACATCAAAATGTTAACTGGGTTTGTGTCTGGGTAGTGGAATTTTGAGAGTTTAATTTTCCTTTTTATTTGTCACATCCTCTATAATGATCTTATAATATTTTTAAATCAGAAAAAATGTTTTATAAAATGAATGAAGTTTGCTTGCCAGAGACAAAAAAGTGATATTTGCAAAAATCATCCCCTACAATGAGAACATGTAATCTGAAGTGAGTAAAGCAATTTAGGTAGCAGTGTACTATGTTTGTTTAAAGTTAGACATTGTAGCTGAATTTTTGCTGTACTATCTACTGGTTGAATTACTTTATGGGACTTACTAACTTCTCTGTTTCTGTTCCTTCCTCTGTAAAACATTAGCTCATGAAGTTTTGTGAAGATAAAATAATAATGCATGAAAATTTTTTTTAATTTTTAAAAATTATTTTTAAAATGTTTTGTGGGTACATAGTATGTATATATATTTACGGGGTTTGAAATCTCTTTATATAATGCTTGTTGTTACGAAGTAGAGGTTCCAAGTAGATATTAAATAAATATTTAATAAATATTCCACACTTGATACATTGCATCATTTTAAGAGCCTGGGAAAATCTTACCCCCAAGTATCCTTTGCCTTAGTTGTTGTTGTTGCTGCTGCTGTTGTTGTTGTTGTTGTTGTTTTCAACCAATTTAAGAAAAACAACCCAAAACTTGGAGATAAGGCAAAAAGATTATAGCATTCTCTTTCAAAGCCCTACGGGGATATTGTTGAAAAAGCCCACACTGGGATCACTTTTTGCTTTAGGGAAAGGCAGCCATATTTGACTTTGCAATCATCTTCATTAGGGCCTGGACTTGGTAAAGCTAGATCTTAACTTGCAGAAGATGGAGAAGCTACAAATTATTTTTATCTAGTAGAAGTACAAATAATTTCTGTCCCATAGAAAATATAACTCCAAAGGTTAAGATTTTATTCTACTGCAGAACATCAATCAGTGTTGAATCTAATTCTGCAGCCTTATTTTGGCATTGTTTTTTCTTCTCTCTCTCTCTCACTCTCTTTCTCTCCATCTCCCTCTCTCTATATATACATATATTTACGTGATTTTTTTCTCATTTTCTCTTTTGAACTAGGTCTATCATTATGCATGTTTTCTTATTAATGAAGTAAATAAATATTTGGCACATGCTCACTATTTGTATGAAAGCCATGTTTTTAACTTATTGAAAATTATATTTTAACATTGATATTAGACCTATTTTCATCAGAGATTCATTTCCACCTTAAAAATGTTTGACAGATGTTTACCTTTATAATCATAACATATAAAGTTTATCAGTGATGAATATAGCAGTCAACAAGAAAGATGTTACATGAGATCTTCTGTCAGGATGCCCAGATACTTCCTGGGGAGATGCATCCCTCAGAGTGAGATACACAGGAAATGTATCTTGAAATCAGGAAATGTTCATAAATAAGGGTTTAAAAGGTAGCATTTACCCCAGGGATCCCATTTAAGATACTGTGCCTCTTGATCTGTCAAGAGTGCTGGTGGACAGGGGCAGAGTGGCACCCGCAGTGAGAGAGGGTGGGTAATTAGCCTAGAGTTAGTCATGCCTTAGAAATGGATTTTCTCAAAGAATGGTCAGAGAACCCACAGAGGTGCTTAAGAACTTTTCAGGCACAAGGTCAAAAAGATTTTCATAACAATACTATGATATTATTTACACTTTCATTGTGTTGACATTTGTGCTGATGGTGAAAAAGTAATGGTGAGTAAAACTATCTGCACTTTAACATGACACTAATCTGTACCAGTAGTCATTATATTCTTCACTAAATGAACACACAAAAAGAAAGCCAGTTTTACTTATTAATGTCCTTGATGGAGCAGTAAAATGTGTCAATCTTATTAAATCTCACTAAGAGATTAATGTATATTTTGAATATGTACTTTTAATATTTTGTGTGATAAAATGGAAAGTATGCATAAAGCCTTCCTGTCAAATACTAAAGTTGTCTTAAAAAATGTGCATAATTATGATGCAAGCTGAATTAGCAGCTTTTTTCCCCCCATGGAACATTATTTTTACCTAAAGGAATGACTGACAAATTGTGATTATTCAGACTTGGGTATCTGGCAGATATGTTTCTCAACAATAAATGAAGCAAGCATTTCACTTCAAAGAAAACCACCAATAGAATTTCTTGTCAATTAAAAACATTTCATCTTGCAAGCAAATATTCAAATTTTATAAAAGTTGCATCCACCACTGTTTGTCAATTTCCCAAAGCTTTAAGACTTTTCTGTTGAAATAAATGGTAATATTCAGAGATGTAATTTTTATGCTGTGTAATGGACTCAGTAAATATTTAGAAGAGCTAGCTACATAACTCAGTGAATTAATATTTTCCAAATGACCATTGAATGATGTTACAGAATTATGCATGGATAAAGGATTCACTAAAATATATGCCAATAAATTTTAATATACAACGCACCACCTGTCAAGTTTTGATGTAGTATCAAGAAAGAACATCCTCAATCTTATATGTAAATCATAGTATATAATTATAGATTTAAAACCAGTTGTAGTACTAATGTATCAGGAGACTAACACAGCACAAGTTGAGCTTAAAAATAACATCAGCTGTTAGGCAAGAATATCCTCAATGATTTAAAAATTCTCTTAAAGTACTCCCTTTTCAGACCACATATTAACATGATGCAGCATCTTCTTCCCATAACGCAATCAAAACCACATATTACCATAGATTGAGCGTGGAAGCAGATATAACAACCCAGTTGCCTTCGATTCAGCCAGACACTAATATTTTTTGTTTGGGAAAATATATCTATATATCATTTAAAAATGTTATTAATGTTAACCTATGAGTTTATTATTGTAATTTTTAATTAATATATGTTTTTAATTTCTTAGTACTAATTTCTAATATAGACTGTATCAGTGCATATGACCCACATAACAAAAGCTCTTTGGGGGTCTTCAATAATTTTTAAAGAATGTAAACAAAAAGTTGAGAAACACTGTTCTAATATATTGAAGCAACAGAGATATCACCATGCTCAATTAGATTCTTCATCTGAAGAACAAAATCATTTGTTAACTGACAGCAGAAATAAATGAAGAGTTTAGGAACTTGAGGCATTGCAGAGTTTGGGAATTATTTTAAGTACAAATGTTCTGTAAAGTTTTCACAACAGCTTGGAAAATAAACAATGAAACTATGATTTGATGAATAATTTTTATTTGTAAAGAGTCTGGGAACAGCTCATATTGAGGCTTCCATTTAAATAAACACAATGCTTATTTTAAAAAGCATTTACTTTATGAGTATCCACATAAAAGGCTTTCCTTTACAATACTGTTGATATTAATTCTATTTCTTTGTGTTAAATCTATGACCAAACATACAAATGTACCCAATGTTTACACAGATGTCTGGAATGGAAGGCCAAGAGGCTACATTTGATTTTCAGTTAGTTCCAACATGGAGGCGACATCATTATCTACCTGGCACTAGAGGTCTTACAAATCCTGTAATTAAAGCTCCTTTATTGACTGTCTTTCATTTTTTCCCACATTAACTTCCCAACACAGTAAAGAATCACAGGATTCCATTTAGGTGCCAGGCAAAGTCATGAGATAATGAGGAGCTGATCAAAATAATTTTATAATTTATGTTTGGAAATGTTTCACATAATTTCTGTGCCCTAGAGCCCCCAGTGACCCTGAATCACAGGCTCAGACCAAGGTCTAGAGAGCTATAGGCAAAGGTCTCCTCCTCATATGAGCTCTCCTGATATGTTAGTTACTTTTAAAACTCATTTTTATGTGTGTTCTTCAAAAGACAAGAAATAATTTCAGAGAATCTGAATCCAATACACTGACCCATGCTGGTTAACAGAAAAAGTGATGAAAAAGCCCAAAGGTGCCCAATCTCACTGATTAGTTGAAAATGTCTTTGTTCAACTGCACATGCAGTATTCACGGTCAAGTCAGACTTAAAGTGGTGGCAATGATGATGATAAAAGGAAGAAGGCTCCTGGGATAGTAGAGGAGGAAAATACAGGATTTCCTATTTTTCATTTTACCAAGTAAGGGCATTAAACAACAACAACTTTCTATGTATGGCTAGCCAGTTTTCCCAGCACCATTTATTAAATAGGGAATCCTTTCCCCATTTCTTGTTTTTGTCAGGTTTGTCAAAGATCAGATAGTTGTAGATATGTGGCATCATTTCTGAGGGCTCTGTTCTGTTCCATTGATCTATATCTCTGTTGTGGTACCAGTACCATGCTGTTTTGGTTACTGTAGCCTTGTAGTATAGTTTGAAGTCAGGTAGTATGATGCCTCCAGCTTTGTTCTTTTGGCTTAGGATTGACTTGGCTATGCGGGCTCTTTTTTGGTTCCATATGAACTTTGAAGTAGTTTTTTCCAATTCTGTGAAGAAAGTCATTGGTCGCTTGATGGGGATGGCATTGAATCTATAAATTACCTTGGGCAGTATGGCCATTTTCACGATATTGATTCTTCCAACCCATGAGCATGGAATGTTCTTCCATTTGTTTGTATCCTCTTTTATTTCATTGAGCAGTGGTTTGTAGTTCTCCTTGAAGAAGTCCTTCACATCCCTTGTAAGTTGGATTCCTAGGTATTTTATTCTCTTTGAAGCAATTGTGAATGAGAGTTCACTCATGATTTGGCTCTCTGTTTGTCTGTGATTGGTGTACAAGAATGCTTGTGATTTTTGTACATTGATTTTGTATCCTGAGACTTTGCTGAAGTTGCTAATCAGCTTAAGGAGATTAAACTGGCTAGCCATATGTAGAAAGCTGAAACTGGATCCCTTCCTTACACCTTATACAAAAATTAATTCAAGATGGATTAAAGACTTAAATGTTAGACCTAAAACCATTAAAATCCTACAAGAAAACCTAGGCAATACCATTCAGGACATAGGCGTGGGCAAGGACTTCATGTCTAAAACACCAAAAGCAATGGCAACAAAAGCCAAAATTGACAAATGGGATCTAATTAAACTAAAGAGCTTCTGCACAGCAAAAGAAATTACCATCAGAGTGAACAGGCAACCTACAGAATGGGAGAAAATTTTTGCAACCTACTCATCTGACAAAGGGCTAATATCCAGAATCTACAATGAACTCAAACAAATTTACAAGAAAAAAACAAAAAACCCCATCAAAAAGTGGGCAAAGGACATGAACAGACACTTCTCAAAAGAAGACATTTATGCAGCCAAAAAACACATGAAGAAATGCTCATCATCACTGACCATCAGAGAAATGCAAATCAAAACCACAGTGAGATACCATCTCACACCAGTTAGAATGGCCATCATTAAAAAATCAGGAAACAACAGGTGCTGGAGAGGATGTGGGGAAATAGGAACACTTTTACACTGTTGGTGGGACTGTAAACTACTTCAACCATTGTGGAAGTCAGTGTGGCGATTCCTCAGGGATCTAGAACTAGAAATACCATTTGACCCAGCCATCCCATTACTGGGTATATACCAAAAGGACTATAAATCATGCTGCTATAAAGACACATGCACATGTATGTTTATTGCGGCACTATTCACAATAGCAAAGACTTGGAACCAACCCAAATGTCCAACAACGATAGACTGGATTAAGAAAATGTGGCACATATACACCATGGAATACTATGCAGCCATAAAAAATGATGAGTTCGTGTCCTTTGTAGGGACATGGATGAAACTGGAAAACATCATTCTCAGTAAACTATCGCAAGGACAAAAAACCAAACACCGCATGTTCTCACTCATAGGTGGGAATTGAACAATGAGAACTCGTGGACACAGGAAGGGGAACATCACATTCCAGGGACTGTTGTGGGGTGGGGGGAGGGGGGAGGGACAGCATTAGGAGATATACCTAATGCTAAATGACGAGTTAATGGGTGCAGGAAATCAACATGGCACATGGATACATATGTAACAAACCTGCACATTGTGCACATGTACCCTAAAACCTAAAGTATAATAAAAAAATAAATAAATAAATAAACAACAACAACAACCCTACTATTTTCTATCTTCACTTAGTAAAAGAAAAGGCATTTTAACACCAAGAAATAAAAATGTGAGTGACACAATCTCAGAATAAAGGAAAGTCTTTCTTAAAATAAGCTGGCTAACAATCTTATACTGATTAAGTATATCAATAGAATTTGTACATATAACTATGTACTTGAGGTACATAAATACACACACGCACACACATATACATAGCACAGCACAGTGCCTGGCACTAGAAAGTGTTTGATAAAATGGTAACTATTTTAATTAGGTTTTGCACAGTTAGCTTTTTAGAAGAAAAAGGCATAGTGGTGTAACACTAAGAGGAGATGGTTGGCATAATTTTTAAAATTGCCTGCCTTCCCGGCTTTTTCCTTCATTTTATATTCTTCCACACCATAAAAAGTTTGAAATCACTGAAGATGAATCTCCATGTTCCCCATGAAGTCTTCTAAATGGGCCTCCAAAAGCACAGGGACCTAAAACAATATTAAATAAATTTCCAGGTGTGCCTGCCACTATTTAAGGGACCTTGGACTTATGTCAAAACAACAGCTCAGTTTGTGTTTTCTTTAGAAATACTCTCTTTCAAGAGATTACAAACCAAGCAGAAAGACTTGCTCAATAATGAAACTAGCAATAGGTCCTCAGGTGAATCACAGTAGCAACTGGGTATATAAATAAGTTGGTAGTAGGTATTTAATTAGAAAATAAACTTTCTATACAAATCCCTGAAGTTACATGAATTTAGCCCAATATTCTAGTCAAGGAAATCAAATAACTTAAAATGAATGCATTCACTCTCCTCTCTCATATCCATTACAGGTGTCATAACAATGCCTGTTTCTTCCAAGTGCAGAAAGAGTCTCAGAACGCCTTTTTTATTTGACACCCAAGAGACTAATACTATCAACTGGCCACATTTAGCATAGGGAATGAAATGCATTTGCTATTTCTGATCTAGGTTTTCTTTTCTTTTATGAGACAGGGTTTTGTTCTGTCACCCAGGCTGGAGCACAGTGGCATGATCACAGCGCACTACAGCCAAAAACTCCTGGGCTCAAGTGATCCTCCCACTTCAGCCTCCCAAGCCTGGGACAAGAGGTGCCTGCCACAACGCCTGGCTAATTTTATTTTTTATTTTTAAGAGATAGGGTCTTGCTTTGATACTCCAGCTGGTCTCAAACATCTGGCCTCAAGCAATCCCCTCTTCTAGGCCTCCCGATGTACCTCCTCCAGTCTAACCAACTCTTCGCATCCCAGAGTTTTTCATTCTGGTTTATAACTTCACAGACTTGAAAATGCCTTCTCTTTCTCTCAAATGTGTTTTCCCCCCAACTTCCATTAACTTTAATGAAGTCCTGTTATTATCCAAATGTCAGATGAGGGCCATCTCTTTTTAACAACCGTTCCAAAATGACTTCCCCAGAGAGGGTCTGGTATCTCTTCTTTCGGTCCTCACAGGGCCTTTGCTCAGCAGTTAGCATCTTGCACTGTAATTAATAATTTATTTTTCATCTTTCTCACCAGTCTTCAAGCTTTTGGAGGTCAATTCATCCTAACTGCCTCCATACCCCAGGCATCTAAGTCATGTTCACCACAAAGAAGGAACTGAATCAATGTGTATTTAATGACTGAGTAAATGAAGTTTCAAGGAAATGTCTTCACTCACAATGTCTGCAGGAGTTGAAATAGAAAATCTAGAACAGGTTGGGTGCAGTGGTTCATGCGTGTGGTTTTACATCAACCACTAAAGAAGAACTTGAAAATTTGTCTTTTAGATCACCCATCAAAGAAGAACTTTAAACATTCTACATTGCGAGTTTTACTCATTATTAAAGCAATTTGGCATATATGATATAAAACTTAAAAATGTATCAGGATCTGGTTAATCACCAAACCAGAAGAATAGAAGGAATATGCTTTGTAATTATCAGTGTATCTTATTTCAAAGTTAGGAATTTATAATCTGAACTATTTCCCTGGATAAGCCACCTAACATTACTAGGTATCAACTTTGTAGTTTTAAAAATAAGGCTAGTAAGATGTTCTTAACAGAGCTACCATAAAGATTGAAGAATTGTGGTACTTAGGACAACTTTTTAAGTGCTCATCTCAAAGTTTCCACCTTTTAAAAATTACAACTTTATCCTTACAATTTCTCTGATTAAAAACTTTAGATTTGCCCCTGACTCCTTTCTCTCTTTCTTTCACACCCCACGTCCGGTCTGTGAGCAAATCCTCTTGACTCCACTTTCAAAATATGTATCAATCATCTCACTCTTTCCCACCACTTCCATCACAACAATTCTGATCGGAGCCAGCATCATCTCTCAGCTGGGCTGCACAACTCAATCGCCTCCTTCCTCACACAGCAGCCAGAGATACTATAAACATATAAGTCAGACCACATCTCTCCTTTCAAAATACCTAAAGCCCACCAATCCCACTCAGCACAAAAGCCAAAGTCCTCACAGTGACCTTGTAGGCTCTACCTTATCCAACTCCATCTCTCTGTCTTTGACCTTCTCTCCCTTGCTTCCTCCATTTCAATCACCCAGACCTTCTTGTTGATGTTCAAACATGACAAAAATATCCATACCTTTACTCTGGCTGTCTTCTCGGACTAGAGTACTCTTCCTTCAGATAACTGCAAGACCTACCCCTTTGCTTCCTCGTATCACCGCTGAAATGTCACTTTATTATTAAGGCCCTTACTGACTGCTCACTATTAAAGAGCATTCTCTCTCTCAGCGCTCCCTATTCCCTGTTATACTCCTTAATTTCTCTTCCAGGGCTCCTATCACTGCATGTGATCACCCTCAGGGCTATTGTATGTTCCTTCCAAACATGTAGCAGCATTGTACTTCCTTACCCATGCTGACATGAGGCACAAACATGCAACTAGCTTTTGCCAATGAAATATATGTGTGTTCTGACTTTAAGGGCCAGTCCACACCTCACCACCTTTTTGGGGATCAAAATGCATGGGGTAAAATGAAGCCTCTATCCTGAATCCCTATGTAACTGAATTTCAGATCCTCTCTGCTAACCTGCATGGAACACACAGCATGAGTGAGAAGTAAAATTCTAGTGGGTTTAGCCACTGATATTTGGGGTTTGTTTTTTTTACTGCAGCACAACCTAGGTGATCCTGATGAAGCTATCACCTGATCCACGTTTACTTATTGATTCATTTATTGTCTGAATCCCTTACAAAACATAAGCTTCAGGAAGGCAAGGCCTTCGTCTGTTTTGTTCCCTGCTATATCATCAGCACACAGAATGATGCCTGGCACACAGTGCATGTCTATTAACTATTGGTGGAATAAATAAATATAGGAGTGAAGTCTTAATATGTGGCCAGCAATATGTGATTTGCAGCTACAAACAATAGATTTGCAGCTACCAATGAATATTATTGGTAACTGACTTAATAACTATTGTTATTATGTCCATTTTGCAGATAAAGGAACTAAGACCGAGAAGGGAATGGCTCCTGACACAAAGTAGAAAATCGGTAAATATTATGTCTGTGTCTTTCCTAAGAAGAGGGACTAGGAGTAATAAGGCACTAGAGCCCTTACCTAAGAAGTGGTCAATAAATGATGGTGAATGGATTTGGATAAATGTAGTATCACAGAGTCTATTGAGTCAAAGTAAAAGATGATTAATTTGTACCCTCATTTTGCTTTCAAAAAATGTCATAGTGTGAGAAAATTTATACATTATTCCAAGGGCATTATGTATTTGCACCAAAATACTTTCACATAATATTCAGAACTTTTCTTCATAGGTCTATATTCCTTTTTTAGTCCAAGTTCATCATAAGAGGAAGAGTGGATGAGTTAATAAAAAGCAACTTCAGAAGTGGGGAGGTGGAGGGGAGGAGATGCTATTCCTAGGTTTCAATCCCAGCTTGGAAATGCACTAGATGTGTGACCATAGATTAGTTCCTTAAAAGCTCTGTGTACATTTTTTCAATATACTATAAAGATATTAATATCTATTTATAATAGATAAATGGTACTGTGAGGAGCAAATGAAGCTATGTATGCAGACTGACAGAAACTTAACTTTAGAAAGGTAGCTATTAGTAGTAAAATAATGAAAATACATAAATGTGAATTCCTTTTCCCTCTGCCCTGCTCTATGGCAATGTTTTCTAAAATGTATTCTGGGAAACACTAATTCTGTGGAATTTAAATAGCTGTTGCAAGAAAAGATGTTTACTGTGATCATTATATTAAAGTAAACTTAGGGGAAGTGTAGCATTGCTTCCAAATGCATGAATTCTGGAGGTGCACTGCTTGACATCCATCCCATTTACTAGATGTGCAGTTCTGGACCACTTAACCTGTCAGCGCTTCAGTTTTATCAACTGTAAAGTGTACGTAATAATTGTATTGTGCATATAAGGTGGTTTTAAGTATTACATTTGATCATCTTCATATCAAGTAACCATATAATTTGTCATCCAAGACACTTTTTCCCAATATTTTACTATGGAAACTTTCAAACATACAGAGAGAACTTTAAAGAACTTTTATCTGCCAACATATATATCTTCCACTTAGATTCTATGATTAAAATTTCACAGAAATTCCTTTATTACACGTCTATCCATCCATCTATTTTTTTATTTTTTTCTAAGAAATATTTGAAAGTGAAAGGTGACACTATTAATATTTATGTGAGGACAAAGAGGTTATATTGGGACTCTTCTAGGC